>NC_056731.1:841637333-841984833 GCF_019279795.1 Protopterus annectens
GTAGTTCCAATGCTTACTATCCCTTTCTTTGTGGGATTGTGAGATGAGACCACATGTGTATTTTTTTTCTCCATCCACTCATCCAGGCTGCATTTGAGGGAGTTTAGGAAGCTACTTTTTTAATATACAGGATGAGTCTGTTCAATATCCGGAGAATTCTTTGAGTGAGTTACCAATCATACCAGCAGATCTGGTTTACTTAATGGTGAAGGCACAGGTCTTTTGTATGGATGTTACATAGTGTGTATAATTTTTCAAATATGAAGAGGGTCTTTCAGGACAGCATTGACTGAGGCCTTTTAGGTCAGACAGATGTCATGCCTAAAAAGTCTGCATGAGAAAGAGAAGAGAGACAGAGCTTTGAGGCATTCTGCATAGGTAATAGAACAATCCTTTTTCCCCATGGACCTGCAATGAATAAAGCAGATATTAAATAATAAAGGACTGCATATTGTACGCTAGACTGTTTTTTTTTCAGACTTTTTTGTTTTGTATTTTCAAGGTGGTGACTGAAGAAACAACTTTGGATCAAATCACTCACCAGGAAAAAAGTAAGTTAAAATTATTTATTTGTCTGGGCTGTCTCATTTTTATAGGGATACACTAGATGAAACACTTAATCAGGAGCATAATGCCAAACAGATGCGTGTGAATAGTGTCTTTATATACACAAAGGGGATCTCCAATGTGTACAATAACAATCAGACATCATTGATATAGGAAGTGTACAATGGACATGCATTTACAGTTATGCAGAAGCATTCTTAAACAGGTTATCAATACACATATTTGTATTTTTTAATGTTAAATTGCTTGTTTGGTGGTTAACCAGATAAGTGGACTGCTCCATTTTCAGCCACAACTTAAACAAAACGCACATGGAACAATATACAAATAAATATGTCACATACAGTAGTTATTCCACATAATCCAGTCATTTATGCATTACGACGGAAGATAACTGAGTTTAAAGTGTAACTCAGTCAAGAGTAGAAGACCAGTGTAACAGGTACTTTAGTATGACCACAATATGTTTAACCAGTGAAAACAGATGTAACCTTTTGCTGTGTACGCCAGAAGAGTTACTTATAAAATGTAACCGGATTTTATTTCTTTCTTTCTTTCTTTCTTTCTTTCTTTCTTTCTTTTTTTTGAGACAGTTAAAACTAGTACTAATAAGTTTATGCAGAATTACAGGCAATCATGTTATGTGGAGTGTGTAGTTAATAATTCAAGCTTTCAGTGGCACACAGGTCTTTTTTTAAGTAGATAAGGAACATTTTAAGGAACCTTAAGTGTATACTAAAGGCTGTATTATAATATAGTTTCTGAAAAAAAAATAAGGCGAAGTGTTACAATATTGGAATAAGCAAGAAGAAAAATAAACAGGAGGAATTTCTTCAGCTGACAACTTTTAAGAAAACGTGTTAAATAGTGCTAAGGGAAAGGCATGTTACAGATAATACAGGTACAAAGTATCAGTGAAAGAACTGGGGAAAATTTTATGACAGGAACACAGTATGAGGTAATGACTGCAATTCTGTGTGGGAAGGGTAGCTGTAAACTGGTTAGAAAAACATTCCGCAAGTCTGAGGCTATAAATAAAATGCAGTAATTCCCTACTGCTATTGTCTGGTAAATAGAGACCACACAGGTAAACAAATACATCTAACTGTAGCAGGCCCATTGTAAACGCACATTGTAATTGTTCAGAAGGCTAGTAACATCAGATTTTAGTGAAGGCCATTTACATAAACACTGAAGATGCATGCTTCTTTAGATTTTCTCTTAAAGTTCTTTGGCCAGAAGAGTGACACTGGGCAAAGATACTTTATTTTCTGGGATGTTGGAGCTTTTTAACTGTATGCCCTCTTAACATATATTTGTTAAATACACCCCCCCCCCCCCTGACACAAACATGCACACACTTCCACAGCTGACCATCAGCTACTTCTGGTGCTCATTTAAGTCCCCCAAAGCCAAATTTTCACCCAGACATAATCCTTTATTTGGACCATAGAAAAGATTGAGACATCCCAATGCCCTATACCTATTGCCACCACCATGTCCACAGCATGAAATAACATCATCCAATTTGATGATCACCTACACTTTTGCTCTGAAGCTGTACAGCACCTCATCAGAAATCTTGTCTGCCTCTGGGATAGGTTTATCAACAATGCTGATTTACCTATCCCAGAGATAAATCAACAATGCTGCTTGTTTTCTATCCCCCCAAAACACACACACACACACTCACACACACACACACACACACATACACACACACACGCACACACACACGCACGCGCGCACACACACACACACACACACACACACACACACACACACTACAGCTGATTCCTTGGCAGCCAGGGCTACTACCAAAGCTGAGTTTAGCTGGCTCCAGTCAGGCTTCAATTCCTCTGTGCCATTGCACCAACTACCCAGAGCATCATTTGTTTTATAAGACAAAACATTTATGTCATCATTCCCTTTGGTGCAAAGTTATAAACTACAAAAACAGCAAAAAAAAAAATGCTAAAATGACCAGATATGTACATTGTAATATCTTTAGTACAGCTGTTTTAGGGATGATGTCTGGGGGATTGCATGATTCTGTGCTTGTAATTAGAGAGTAAAGGCTGGACCCTTCCATGCTAACCCTGTACCAAGGTAGCTGAGGTCTTTACTTGGCACCCTGGTTCTTGTAGACTTCCTTGAGTACATGAAAATTTGCCATAAAGTAAGAGTGGTTTGCATCACAGTATGCTCCGAGAGGAGAAAGAGAGTGTACTGCAGCCATATTCCTCATCTCCAGTTCTAACATGGAACAGTCATTGCAATTACAGTGTTGTGCATTTTCCATTGTGGTTCCCACAGCAGAGCCCAGAGACTCTGGTTTCCTACAAAGCAGAAACTCATTAAAAGGCTGCACATGACCCACAGTAGACACTCCCCCATAGTGGCACATGACCCACCGTAGACACTCCCCCATAGTGGCACATGACCCACAGTAGACACTCCCCCTATAGTGGCACATGCATTAGAGATGAAGGAAGAGGAGAATCCACAGCCCTAAATCTATTGTACAGCACATGACCCCGTCATAATGGAATTAAAGAAGAGTACATTTTCTTGTCAAATAAGTATCACTTTGCTAATCAGGACTGGACATTGCCTATTTGTTAAGTGAACTGTGTTCTAACGTAACAGCATTAAGTCAGATCATACAGTACACAACTTATTTCTTTTTTTTCTGTAAACCTCAAAATGGTTTATTTCTAGCCAATGTGTTTTAAAATATGTTATCCTTTAATAGCTCTATTACTTTTCTGTCTAAGCTGTTCTGGAAATAATGCTGCCTTTTCTGAGATGCTCACTTTGAATTTTCAAACTGAGATGTCTGAAAATAGAAGAGCAACATTTGAAAATACAAGGAGGTTAGACAATGTTGTAGATGAGGACAGGAAAGTAAAACATAAGACAGTTTGCACTCCCACCTTACTACTTGGCAATGCAATTGTTAGAATAGGTGGGGCTAGGCAGTCATATTATTTCACATTCTATATTCCTGTACCAACTTCATAATGACTTGTAGATTCAATATAATAATAGTTTATATAATATGCTGTGACTTGGGAATTGTTTAAAAATGATTATTTGTCCTTTACTGACACCTAACACACATGGAAATATTTCTCCTCAAGGACTAATACATGGATAATCATAAGTGGAGTAAATGTAGCAGTGTACCTTTTATCGTCAGATGCCTTGTGGGGCAACTTAACTTGGGCTTATAGACTACAGCCTTGCCATTTGGAAGGATCCAGTGACAGTCAAGTAGAAGACATGATTTGCCTGCTCTTTAAAATTTACACCCACAGTATAAAAGCATAAATCAGTGTATGAGTCAGTGGCAAAAGCAGCTGAAATGGACAGTTGATTGATATTTCAGATGTGGCGGACCTTCTAAATGTGACTGAAGCAATGCAAATGCAAGAGGTCAAAACTGGGATTGAGGCATCAAATTCCATCTTTCATTTACTTATTTATTTTTGTTTTCATTTAAGATAGGTAGACTGAACAATGACCCCCTTTTCAGTTACGATCTTAAATAATGATGGAAAAAAGAATAGAATAGTGGATTGCAAAAAAATGAATAAATACAGGAGAGATAGAATGATAAATATAAGTGCAATACATAGTTTAGTATTCATATCAAACCATCAAAAAACCAGAATGAAAGATGCAGTAGCAGTAACTGATATACATTCTGATTAAAATGAAGTGAAATGGATCCCTCTACCTACAACTGCACACAGCATTTCACTGGTGGTGGCAGTAAGGCTGCATGTAAAGTTAAAGTCAGATCCTTACAGGTAAGAATAGAGAGTTTCATAGATTTGACCCACAGGAAGAAAAGGCTTTGCTGAAGTATTCTGACATTTAATAAAGTTAAAGGATTGGAGATAGATAGGTCCAGATGTAGGGCTGAAGTTTTGTGCTTGAGCAAGGAGCCCAGAGTTGCACAGTGCTCCTGGTAAAGAACACCAGGGCAATTAAGAATTTGGGCTAGGCTCCTTAATAGTTTCCTGGACTGCATATCTAGTAATTACCTATGAGGCAATTACTCAACCTACACCAACTTCCAAACATCTGATGGAGGAACTATTTTACATTAAAAATATCTAAATATATGTATATGTATACACTAATAATAACATCTAATACAAACTTAACAACCTAATAGACATCTCTTCTTATAAGCATTGTAGTATCAACTATCTAGGGTAGGCATTAATGGAGAACATTGGGTCTTCCAGGGTAAAAAAGGGCCAATCATTACCTGTACTGTCAGGCCTCTGAATATATCTGGTTAATCTGTTATTCCCAGAAATGCCCACCTTATCACATATTATAACTTGCTTAGTCTGTCTTTAGTAACTGTGCTGTCTTCTCAAACAGGAAGTACTTTTAAGAAAATAACTAAAATTTCCAGCTCCTAGTGATTGTTGGGTACCTGTCTGTTCCCTTACTCCTACACTGCTCTTGTTATTTATTTATTTTATTTATTTTTACTCATGCGTACCATAACATGTAGATACCTTCTGCCTTCTCTGACCTTTGTGGTGGATTCCTCACAAGATCTTTACAGTGTTAGCCCTGATACAACCTTTAGTACCACTGGACTTATCATATCTGTCCTGCCCCCCCCCCATAATGCCTTAAAAGATGAGATCTCTTCCATCGCTTTCCATATTAGTCCTTCATAGCTTTTGCCTAGACTGACTATGTTGGGCCTTCTTTCCATCCCCCCTTCTCTTAAATTAACCCTCCCATTTAGTGTACTTCCTGCAGCCTCCTGTGTGCCTTCATAGCAACAGTTTGCAACAGTTTAAAAAGAATATATTTTTTTAAACTAAAGCATAAGCACTTTAGTGCTCCTTGTAGACAACTGTAGCACCTGCAGTTTAAAAGAAATTATGTTGAGGGAAGGTCAGGGGCAGGGCACAGAAATGAGATCTGAATAGCTGGGGTTGGGGTGTGTCATGCATCTGTCCACCTTTATTTTGCTCATCACTTGAAGAGTAGTGGGGGTGGGGTGCTGATTCACAATACTCGTCCAGAGCGCTGGCTGAACCAGCTATGCTTCTGACCCCCACAAAAAGATATTTATTCCAAGTTTCACTGAAAGTGCTTTAGGTGAATCATTTTCAGAATTTTTGCTGCCGGGGAGGAGGGGGGAGAGACATGTCAATCTGTTGACATGATTACATAGAAAACATGGCCTCCAGAGCTGGTACTAATAAATATGCATATTTTTTTCCTTGTTAGCATTCAGTACCCTGATGTTCACCATTACGTTCAGTGTTACTGCACCACCCTTACTCCTCCGCCTTCTGAAATAAAAGTGAATGTTAACCCCATTTTGTCCAGGGTTACCTGGATCAGCAATGAAAATTTTTATTCAGAATGTAATTGTGCTCAAAAGCTATTGCAGTGTAAGGAGTGCTAATGACTTTGGGTTTTGCAAAATGGTTATAGTGTTTACATCACATATACAAGGTACAGGGTTTGATTCTTACCTTTGAAAGGGAAATTGACTAGGTTTGTAATGGCTTGCAAGGACAATTAGCCTAGTACTTACCTATGAACACTGGAACATGCAATGCAAAAAAATGTTCTTTTTATCCCATTTACTCCTGCATCTTTCCACCTGTTCTTAGCTGAGAAGTAATCATAAGACATTGCTACCAAGTTCCTGTTATTATGTTGTGATGCTGTACTGTCCTGTGCTCTTGAAAACACTATAACGCACTAATGAATTTAGGACCAAAAATTGTTCTTATATCATTTTTGTCTCTCTCAATAGCCACTTGACAGATTTCGTTGCTTTGTCTAATGACCTCTTAGAGTACTTCTTCTTTACCCTCTCTCCCCAGTCATACCTCTCAACTGTACAGATTATTTGCAGTGTGTCCAGATTTTTGCCTCATATTTTGGTCTGTTTTTCATAAAATTGTGTTTTTCACTTAAATCATTGGCGAATCATTGAATACTGGAGTCAGAAAACAGTTAGACATTTCAGTTTCAGACTTCATATTCTTCTGAAAAAACTTCATGCTAGTGCAAAACCTGTTATTCTATCAACTTTCTAAGTCTATAAAAGCAGTATTTAAAAATTGTCTCTGTTTTAGGGCTTTTGCCCCCCTGTTATTTATGGCTCTGTCCAGATTTCTTGCTCTAAGATGTTAAGAGGTATATCCCAACACAATGTCTCCACTGATGTTTAACCTGAAGATCTAGGAGTATATTTCAGATGAGGTTCCAACAGGTGCCTGTAAACAAGGAAATCGGTGTCCTGTCCCTGGCATGCTCCTGATGGTTTTACATCAAGATGTGCAGTTTGTTTAGTTTGTCTTTTATTACTGGAACACATTATCCATTCTTGACCACACACCACATTATCCATTCTTGGCCACACACCATTGCCCATGCCTTCTTCTTCCGACTCTTCTCACCTTATTTAGCCCAGTCCCAATGGAAATAGCCCCTCCATGGTTCCAGCTGACTAGCTGCATATTTTTAGATTTGAAACATTTAAACCACAGCTCTCATAACCCCTGTTGTGTAATGCATCATTTGACATTTGCTTAAAGTCTCTTTTTCTGTCACCAACCTTTGATTTCATTGATCATTATATCCTAAACCAGACATTTTTCAGTTAAGAAATTCAATATTTGAAAAGTATACTTTTTAATTTAGAGTATTGTAGTTTGATTTGACTTTTTAATTTACAATGTATTTTAAGGTACAGCTAAAACTGCAAACGCATCAAGCAGGATCTAGTTGCTACATTCCCCAAAGCACATGCCATTCCTTTACTATTTATCCCACAGATATAGGTGTGAGTGCTATTTAAGTTGACCTAAACATATAAGTTAACATATATTTTGGGAAAATTTCAGTAAACTGTTTTAAATAAAATTCCTGATGATGGTTGTTACATGTGGAAATTTAATAAAGATGTTGAAAAAAAAATCCTGATGATGGTTTAAGAATTATTGAACAGGCGATGCTCAAGCTTTATTTATTCTTATTTTATATTTGAGCAGACCTAATTTACTTACCAATGCTTACTATGAATAACATGAACCAGTATCTTTAAAAGTATCTCAAAAAACAGGATTAAGCAAGAGTTCACAATGCTTAACTAGCAAGAGTATATTAAGGCATATGCCATGTATATGTATTTGCAATAATGTTGAATAAATTATTATTCTTTTATTTTGCGTAACATGGTGTGCCAGAAAGTAATAGTAAAAACTGAATTTACTTTTTTTTTTTTTTTTTTTGAAGTTAGAGGAGGCTGTATTCTACATGTTAAAGTACGATTCTGATAATCCTGTCATATTCTCTTACTATATTGAGAGTGTTTTAACTGCATTTTTCATTTCTTTAGTTCTCATTTCTGTCTTTTACTGGTGAACAATCAAAGCAAGCTTTACTTCATATACTTATGTCAGTCTGTTAATTGCAGTGTCTAATTAATCCATCCAGACGAAGTAGAACAAGACATGCTTTGGTAATTAGCAATTTATCTTTTTGATATCTGATCAAATGTCAAACAAGCTGTGCAGAAAAGGTTGTCTCTTATCCTCAGGCAAAGAAAACAGGAAAACCAGCATGGGCCTTCATCTATTTCAGGCCACAATATGGCCTTGTGTAACAGTAACAAGGAGTATTCTCATTCACTTTCTCCAGCTTCTTCTCTGGCAAGAAGGGCTGAAAATTAGTAGTTAATTGTCGAGCAAGCATAAACAGCACTTGAAGGCAATTTATAATGTGGGATTACTATGAATTCCTATTTCCAGAGAATCACAAACTGCTGAATTATGTGAAAGGATTCACTATAGCTTTTTATTGAAATTTCACTTATATACTAGTTTTTATTTCTTGTATAAATTTAATTTTAATTATATGTTATATTAATTATGTTAATGGATTTATTCAATTTTGATAACTGTCTTAGGTCATGGCTGAAAGTGGACACTTGATCAGCCCATCCATTCAGCTATCAGATGTATAAATAAAATGAATATAAATAAAATAAATAACTATATAACTAAACAGTCATGAAAATGTAGTAATTTAATTTTTCTTGGTAGGATATAAATACATAGATAAATAAATAAATATAAGGACGTAGTAAATGGATTACTATTGCTTAGTCACAATAAATAAACATGAGGAAGCGCTAAAGGCATTGTTAGTGGTAAATAACAATAAAGAAACATCAGGATATAGGAAGGGGACTGTTATTGCCAATGATAAATAAATAAATATGATGATGTAATAAGGGAATTGTTATTGGAGAGATTCCAAAGACATGCATCTGGAGCATTTCTGCCCGGGCCTCTGCTGAAAACAGGCTATGTGGAACCTAGTCAGACTTTCCCGGTCAACAAATGTTAAATAAAAAATAAATAAATAAATACAAATAAGATTCAAAGATTCAAATTAAACTTTATTGTCATTTAGGACTACACAAGTGTAAACCTAAACTATATTATGAGTATCAGCTTACCATGAGAGTCCAGAAGAAGCATAGGATACGACAAATACAACATAAAGACATATCAAATAAAGGAATTAGAGAGTAATGACTATGCCCCAAGAACATAAGAAAAAAGGTAACCCCCCCTGTAGTCATATAAATACTGTGCAGTAGCAGCATGACAGGTAAGCTTGGTTATTGCACATAAACTAAAATTGTCACTGTTTATGTATTGTTACATAAAGCAAGTAACAGGCAATTGCACTTGAATATAAATATATATCTAAGTAAATAAATAAATGCTGCACATTCCAAACAAAACACTCTTATTAAGTTAATTTATGGTGGAGTCACTAGGGCTGGTGTCTGAGTTAATAAGTCGCATCAACGCTGGGTAGAAGCTATTAATGAAACTGGAGGTCCTACAGCAGATACTACGGTACCTCCCACCAGATGACAGTTGAGAAAACCAGCTGTGTGCAGGGTGTGAGGAGTCATTAAGTATTTTGTGGGCTCTTTTAAAGCTCCCTGCTGTGAATTGCTCTTGGATTGATGGTAGACTGGTGCCCATGATTTTGTCAACAACTCTCACCACTCTCTGTAGCGCCTCCCTTTCAGCTACTGTACAGTTCCCAAACCAAACAGTGAAGTTAAAAGTGAGAATGCTCTCAACATCTCCTGTATAGATGGTAGAGAGAACAGTAAGCAGGAGCTTTTCTCTTTTGAGCCTTCTCAGAAAGTGGAGACGTTGATAAGCCTTTTTGACCAACTGACCAGTATTCACAGTCCAAAAGAAATACTCTGAAATGCGTACTCCTAGTAATGTTGTAGTTTTAACCCTTTCTACCTCTTCACTGTTAATCTTGAGTGATGAGTGGGCAGTTGACCTTTTCCTGAAGTCAATGATGATTTCCTTTGTTTTATTGATGTTCTAGTGGTCTAAGTTGTTTCTGGCACATCAATTGATCAGAGAGTTGAACTCATCTCTATACGCTCTTTCATCCTAACCTTTGATGAGGCCCATGACAGCGGTGTCATCTGCAAACTTGATGATATCATTCGAGCTGTGTTTTGCAGAACAGTCATGGGTAAGGATGGTGAACAGCAGCAGTCTGAGTACACATCCCTGAGGAACACCAGTGTTGAGAATTATGCACCCTGAGGTGTTATTTCCTACACATGACCTCTGTGGTCTGTTGATCAAGGAGTCTAAAATCCAGTTACAAATATGCCTGTTAATTCCTAGGTTGATCAGCTTATCAATAAGTTGTATCAGAACAACAGTCTGACATATTTGTTCTTTCCCTCTAGATGGTCAATCGAGAAGTGCAATAGCACAGATATGGCATCAGCAGTGACACCTGTTTGCCTGACAAGCGAACTGCAGATGGTCAAAGGCTGATGGTAGAATTGCTGACAGGTTTTTTTTAATAGCCCTCTCAAAACATTTCATGACGTTGCACGTTAAAGCAACTGGTCTGTAGTCATTCAGGCAAGAGGGACTGGCTTTTTTGGGAAGAGGGATGATATTTGTTACCCTGAAGCAAGAGGGTACTTTTTCTAGAGCAAGAGAGATGTTGAAAATATCTGTCATAATTGAGCATAGTTGATCTGCATACCCTTTTAGCACTTTGCCCAGTATATTGTCTGGGCCAGCAGCCTTCCTGGGGTTCACGTTCTTTAGCTGACCTCTCACTTCCTAGGAGTTAAGACTGAGAAACCCCCTCATTCTGGTCAGTGGGGAACCTAGCTGCAGGCAAGTTATTTTTCTCTTTGAGTCTACCAAAGAAGGGGTTCAGCATGTGCAGGAATTCAATGCTGTCTTCACACTGAGCTGCCCTGGTTTTATTATCAGTTATCTGTTGTATCCCTTGCCAAAGACTCCTAGTATCCCTCATGTCCTCAAAGCAACTATGTACCCTTTTTCCATATTCCCTCTTAGCACTTTAATGCCTCTCTTTAGCTTTGCTCTAACTTCACTTACACCTTCCATGTCTTTTGACTTAAATGCTACATTCCTTGCCTTCAGGAATTCATAGACTTTACTAGTGAGGCAAGGCTTTTGGTTTGCTCTAATTGTGATACTTTTGGTGATAGATACGTCATCAACACACTGAGGTGTATGCCATTACTGCTTCTGTGTAGTCATCTGTGTTTACCTGTTGGTCTGACATGGCTGCCTGTCTGAATACATCCCAGTAGATACTTTCAAAACAGTCCTGGAGACATTCCATTGCCCCCTCGTGCCAAACCCTGATCTGTTTCACTGTGGGCTTTTCTCTGATCAGAGCAGGTTTATAGGCTTGTAGAAGATTGATGGAAAGGTGATCAGAGCTTCCTATATTAGGTTGTTTTACTGCCCTGTAGGCTCCTTTTATGTTTGTGTGTGCCCTGTCCAAAATGCTTGTACCACTTGTGGGAAAGTCTACATATTGATAATAATGTGGTAGCACCGCTCTCAGCTCGATTGAAGTCACCTGCTTCCACATGTGCAAAGTCTGAGATTTTACATTGAAGCTCACAGATAGAGTTGTGTAATTTGTTTAGGGCTTCAGTGGTATTAGCAGTGGGTGGAATGTACACCACTGTTACACAGATTCCATTAAACACCCTGGGTACGTAAAAAGGTCTACATTTTAAGGACAGGAACTCTAGATTATTAGAGCAGTGTGTCTGTACAATCTCACAGTTCCTATACCATCTTTCATTAATGTAGATACAGACTCCACCTCCCTTGGCCTTTCCACAGAAGGTTTGGCATCTGTCTGCACAAAAAGGTGTGAAACCATCTAAGTTAACAGCACTGCCTCTGATCTTGCTATGCAGCCATGTCTCAGTAAATATCAATAAACAGGTATTTCCCACCTTATTCTTTGTGGAGAGTTCCAGCCTTAAAAAGTCCATCTTATTGTCCAGTGAGCACACATTAGCTAGCAGCATGGATGGCAGTGCAGGCCTGTGAGGATTAGTCTTCAGCTTAGCAGCAATCCCAGCTGTGTAACCTATTTTCCTAGTTGTCCATCTTTTCTTCTTATACCTTGTCTGGAGTATTCCAGAGCCTTCTTCCATTGTTTCAGGCACCTTAGAGCATGCTAGGTTAAAATACAAAGATCCCAGAATTATGATAATGAAGTAGGCCCCAAATACTCCACAGACCGCATTGAATCCAACTAGCAACACAGCGATGAAAGTGGCATGATTTCTAGTAACTTCTGTCTGCTGTAAGTTACTGTGCCTTCATTTAAGAGCCCAGAAAGTAATTTTCTGGGTGTTTTAAGTGAAAAAAAGGACAGATTGAGCATCCCCCTGGGCACCACCATTTGTTTTTTTTTTTTGGGGGGGGGGGTTAAAGGGATTATTATTGCTGAATTATTTTAAATAAATAAATATGAGGATATGGTAAGAAGATTATTATTGGTGAGTAACAATACATAAGTAAATAAAAATGAAGATGAGGTAAGGGGATTATTGTTGCTGAATGCTGATAAATCTTTATGAGGATGTGGTGAGCGGATTATTATTGTTGAGTGATAATAAATATGTATGAGGACAAGGTAAGGGGATTTATTATTGGTGAGTGACAATAAATAAGTAAAAATCATGATGTGGTGAGGGGATTGTTATTGGTGAATGGCAATAAGTAAGTAAAAATGAAAATGTGGTAAGGGAATTATTATTGCTGAGTTACAAGCTCCTCTTGCCTGGATGAGGTAGTAGCATGGCAAACAACTGAGATCCATGTTGCACGATGCTTCTTCATTTTTTAAATAAAACTGTAAGTGAGTGGCGTGTGAAATTACTGCTGATTTTTGATAAAAAGAATATGGTTGTGAACCATTTCCATGTTCTTACTGAGTGGTATGAATTTTTTAAAGAAATGGCTGCCAGTGATTTTGTTGTATCTGCTTAAGAAATCTTTTGCTAAAGTGGGGCTTGGCTGTTTAGAGTTTATCACATTTATTCACAATGGTAGAACAGTCATATCATACCTATTTAGGTGTCATTTTATTTGCTGAGAAGTTTTTGTTGCTGTAGGCAGTATGGCTATGGGTCTGTAGTGTTCGGGTATGGCAATAGAGATTGATTTTAGGGTAGTGTTAAATTTATAGATTATTCCATGTGTGAGAATATAGTGTAAAAAAACATTAACTGTCTGTGCAAAGAAGTTAGCAATTAAGGAAACAGCTGTTCTAATGTATGCTGGGTACAGACTGATTTATTCTGTTGTGGGTAAGTTCACTATGATTTTGTGTATGTCACTTCTTCTTTTTAAAGTGAAAGGATGGAATGATGGGGACTGTTAAGTGAGTATGGTTACTCAGTTGTTTTATTATGGTGTTTTATTATGTGTCTGCAATTAGTTTATCATTTGTCAAATTAGTTTTATAATAAGGATACTATTGAATAGGAATCTGTTATGAATATGCTCTCTGACTGAAATGCAGCAGCATAATTTTGTATTATTATTCATGACCATGTATTAAATTACTTCCAAAAGTGCCAAGCACAGATATATATATATATATATATATATATATATATATATATATATATATATATATATATATATAAATATATATATATATATACACACACACACACACACACACACACACACACACATATATATATATATATATATATATATATATATATATATATATATATATATATCCCCCTCTGGTCAGTATCCCCAAATGCCTTTTTCCATCTATGTAATTTCTGTGAATGTTTTTGACACATAGCAGGAACGGGCGCCATTCCTAAGTCAGGGTACAATTAAGTTCTCAAAATCAGTTTTGCTTCAGTCTTCATTGGTGCTCAGGATTGCTATTCTCATTGTCTGCCATCCACCCAAAATTGCCCCCTTCTGTAGCTCATGTGGGGTTTCATAATATTGGAAAAGACTGTCTGATATTCAGAATCTGTTCTACAATCATTGTCTAATACCAAGTGGTTTTCATGCAATACACTGGTCTGTGAGTATGTTTGTACTATCCACTTCTTTTCTTAAATATTCAAGTTTAATTTGAATTCCACTATGTCATTCCTTCAAACGAACACTTTATTACACTGACTGAGCACTTTCATCTGCTCATATTTACACTAAAACTCAGAGTCTGAAGATGTCTGACTGTGAGCAGATGAAAGCACTCCCTCTGTGTGTAATCAAGTGCTGCTTTGAAGGAATGACACATTTGTTTCACATGTTTCTTATTTTTATTTTGTTTTTAAAGTCTAGTGCAGGGTGTTTATCCATTATGTTTTTTATACATTCCAGCTCTACTGAATAATGACAGTACACAGTGACATCTCCATATTAATAAACTTTCTTCTGTTACTGCTAAAAGTATTACTCCCTCAGCTAGTAGTGAAGTTATGTGCAACTGTGTAAATCTCTCCATGATAGTTATATAGAAAGATAGTCAAATAAAATAGTTTTATTGTTGAATAAACAGCAAAATAGATGTAAGTTATTATATTAAGTCAGTACCAGAAGTGTATAGACATAGTGGGGTAATGAAGACCCTAGAAGACAGAAGCTGCAAAAAGAACAATCATACAGGGTAAACAGTTGCTTTAACCTATGAGGTATTGCCTGCTAAAATGTTTTAATTAAACTAGGTAATGCCTTTTGGTAACCAGGATAACAGTGCAAGTTATTAGCTTCCAAGTGAAGTAAAAGAAGTTATGCAGCTAAACAAACTTTAATAGTTAACTAGCACTTATTTTAAAATTCTGTTTTAAAACTTTTAGATCAAGCTCACTGCCACAACTCCTCCGGATTACATTTATCACAATTGTCTTGTGTCAGATCAAAGGTCATAGGATCATAGGAGCTACAAGGCAACTTAGCCTCTAGGCCATTTCTGCTGTGCCAGTACCCACACATATACTTTACCTCCCATTTCAAGGAGGTCCAGACTAGTCATAGAGGGGTAAATCTAGGAATAGCCATCCAGTTGTCCAGCTCCTTCTAAAATGAAGGCAGTGTGTCACACTACTTAACTTGAAGAGGGAGTTTGTTATTCTGGAAGTTAATACTCAAGCCTCAGTTTGCGCAGTACCATTAGCGTTGATACCAGTTGCATCCGAGGTTTCACTCATTATCTGTGTAAGGCTGCCACATTGAGAAGAGGCAAACATTTTGAAAAAGGCCACATCTTTTGCTTTGCCCATTGTCTCACTAATTTTAATAATTAATGGTGCAGTTTCTCCCTCAAAGTTACTTATCATTACTTATCTCAGTACTTAGCTAATTTGCAAGGGAGCTGTGATTTTCCTTGGTAGTCCCAGCAGAGGCAAGGTACTGTACACTTTATCTGTTAAAACAGCACCAACATTTACTTAAACATTTTAAGTTTCAGGCTCCTATTCATTTCTGTTCCTTAGAGATTTAATGTGCAAATTCCTGTACTGTTTTATTCTGCTCCTTTGATAGCCAAAATGTTGATGCTCTGTGTAAAAACTTGTATAATTATTGCAGAAAAGCCTGCAATAGTGAGATAGTTACTTTGTGTTGCTTATTACAGAATGTATACCTTTTTTCTAATTCCGCTCTTAGCTAGTTGAAGTGATGATGCACTGTGTAAGAACTTGTATATGTTCTGCAGCAAAGCTCGCAGTACAGAGGTAATTACTTTGCAATGCTCAGTACAGCATGTATAAGTAACTCTGCTTTTTGCTAGCTGAAGTATTAGTACCTTGCTGTGTTAGCAGTTACTGTAGGAAATCAGCAACTTACCTCTTGATTACACGGCTTTCAGGGGGACACAACTGTTTCTCACACTTGTCCCCATCTTTCCTAAAACTGAAAATTAGTTTGAGATGTTCTAAATTCATAATACCAAGGTTTAAAAAGTATCCTTAATCTGTTTTTTTTCTTTGTCTCTAACTTTGCAGGTAAAAGTTGAGAGATATGTAATTTGCAAGGTAATTGTGTTTTTGCCAGGGTAGTAACCAGCATATGTGTGATACTGTATACTTCACTTCTTAAAGTAATCCCTTAGTTTTACCTTAGTAGTAACTGTTACTTTCTAATTTTTAGATTCAGATTTCTACTCATTTCTATCCCTGGGTGGTTTAAGTATGAGACGCCCATCCCAGCTGGGACCTGGGATTATTTAAACAACTCCCACATGGAGCTGCTTTTCTTCTGATTCTCTTGTTTGCTAGCCAAGGTGTTAACATCTTGCCGTGGTAAAGGCTATCATATTTTACCTACATATACTAATGTGCAGCAAACTGCATTACAGGGCATGGCAGGCTGAATGCACAATTAGCCTATGTCTGAATTGTTACTGTACTGCATTGCATGCTTGTAGCTAATTGGAAGAAAGAGTAAATCAGATGCTGATATCGTAGTTAAGAATATACATATTCTATATATTGAATGTTAATTTATATGATTTGTAAAATGCTTCAAGCTGTAAAACTCTTCACGTTCCTGCATGTTGTTTTTCTTAATGCTACTGGAGCAGATAAAGATCCATGCATGACAATGGATTTTGATCAGATATGAAGGCTCATAACTAGCTTGTTACATGTTCTTAACATGGTTGTCGAGTTTCACCTCTTGAGCTTCACTGCTTCGTACTCAAGATGAATTTCATGACCTCCATGTTTCAAACATATAGCAAGCTGTTTATGATTTAAAATTTAATTCAATAATCCTCCATAGTTTAAAACAATGGTCATACCCTTTAAGCTTTGTGTACTTTAACCAAGAGGCAAAATGAAGCTGATTACTTTGATTTAACAAAGTATCTGCTGATGGTCATGATAAATTGTCTGCTGATGGTCACATTTCTTCCCTCCTGTGTAGCCTGTTAGAATAAACAAATGACTGTTTAAAAAAATTAGGAAATCCACAGAATTCCATTTGGAAAACATACTTTATAAATGTGTGGGAACTTCAAATAACTCAAAATACCTGATAAGCATTCACCAAAACTGAACTTCCTAACAAACACGGAACTCCTGACATTCAAAAAAATATCTTCACAACTGACAATCCCATAATCACTGAATCTGTAAACCATTTATTTTCTTCTATTTCTGGTGACTTTCCTTGTTCTGTAGCACCTTATGCATTTTTTTATTCACTGGCTATGATGAAAAGCTACCTATGGTTCAGTAATATTTCCATTTTAATTGTGAACAAACTACATTATGTCCCCTTCTGTTGCATGGGTTCCTATTATATAATCGAAGTCGCAATCCTTCAAAAGCGTCTTGATCGAACTTGAAAGCACGAAAGAGAAAAAGAGTGAAACAGCATATAAGCAATTTCTTTCCCTGGGAAAGAAATTGCTTGGCCACCTCCATTACTTTGCCGTTTTTCTCACAGTAGTGCAATCTTGGAGTTGGTATATTTAAGTAGGGAGTGTGGGGGACACAGCCCCCCACATCAGGGGGTATGAGGGGGCAACACTTTATGTAATGTTTTGAAGTTTTTATTTTTATTTTTTTTTTTTTCTGGAACAGCAATTTGTTTTCCCTGGGAAAAAAAATCGTTGTTCCAAGTGTTTGGGATTGTAAGCTTTCGCTTACATGGGGTCGATAAGTCAGCGTTCGCTGATTTAATATAGACCTTGTTTCATTTCCTCATCTATACATTTCTTCATCTTTCTTTCTCATAAATCTTGATCTCATTAGGTTTATATTTTTCAAGTTATAATGTTTTCAGTTACATTATTACATTAATATCATCAATCCTACATTGGATAACAGCAATGGATATGTTATTCAAAGTGAATAATGACCACTATTTTGTTTACTTACATTATGATACACATTCTGAGGTAATTTCATTAGATTTATTGTATTTCCATTGGTATTAGTTGCTGTCACATTAGTTCTTATTTTAAAAGACACCTACTAACAGGAATGAAGCTGTAGGGAAGTCGTTCAAGTTTCCATGTTGTTATCCCAATGTAAATGTCCTTTGTTCTTTGATGCATATCCTAAATGCAAGCAAAGCTACAGTATATATATATATATATATATATATATATATATATATATATATGCATATATATCAATCAGAATCAGAATCAGAATAAGAAAATACTTTATTGATCCTATAGGAAATTGCTTATGTTACAACTACACAGATAAACATAGACACAAGTAGGCCAAACACATTTGTTACATAATTAGATATGAAGATACTATACTCACTTATGTTACTCTACATATATAACAGCAACACCTGACAAGTACACTGTTGACTATAGCCAATGTATTGGATGAGTTCAATACCACATTTAGTAGTGACTTGAAAGGGAGAGCCTTTCATGTAAATTTCTACTCACGCTAGGATATGGGATATTGCACATTATGATACTTTAACTAAGGTATAGCATATTGCACAAAGGATAATTCCATTGATTATTAATATTGCACTGAAAAAATAGAGATAAAAGAGAGATAAGAAGGATGTGGGGAACATGGGTAAGAGTTTAATATTGCATTATGTGGTCTCCTTCAGTATTGGGGATGGCTAAGAAGGTAGGAGGTGTTATAGAGTCTGATAGCTATGGGCAGGAAGGATTTCCTGTGATGTTCAGTGGAGCACTTTATGCTCCTTAGTCTCCTGATAAAGGAACTTCTCTGTCCAGCCACCACTCTGTTGAGTGGGTGGCCAATATTTTCCATGATGAGCTTTAATGGAGCTAACATTCTTCTCTCAGCCACGGTTTCAAGGGTGTTCAGTTCTTTCCAATTACTGAGCTGGCCTTCCTTACTAATTTATTGGGTCTGTTTGCCTCAGCCTTCTTTATGCTACTATCCCAGCATGTCACTGCAAAGAAAATAGTGCTGGCCACCACAGTCTCATAGAACAACTGCAGCATAGTGTTGCCGACTCCAAAGGATACAAGTCTTCATGGTAAGTGCAGCCTACTCTGATGCTTTATATGCCACCTGCAAGTTTTTGGACCAGTTCAGCTTACTGTCCAGGTGCACCCCCAAATACCTGTAGTCCTGAACAATCTCCATGTCAACCCTCTAATTGACAGAGGGGTCATTGAGGCATGAGATTGTGATTTCCCTGGATGTACTACCAGCCCCTTCATTTTACTGATGTTCAGCTGCAACTGATTAATCTCACACCAGCTCACAAAGCTGTCCACCATCCTCTGTCTTCTTCCTTGTCTCCATGCCTGATACTACTAAGACTGAGTCATCCAAGAATTTTTGCAGGTGACAGCACTCAGTGTTATAGCTGAAGTCTGTGGTATACAGGGTGAAAAGGAAAGGTGATAAAACTGTCTTGTGTGGTGTTCCAGTGCTACATAGCACTGTATCAGACATGCAGCCCTGCAGTCGCACACATTGCAGCCTATCGGTCACATAATCCAGGATCCATGAAACGAAGGAAGCATCCACATTCATCGCTGACAACTTACGCCCCAGCCTCTCTGATTGGATGGTGTTAAAGGCACTTGAGAAGTCAAAGAGCATGATTCTGATGGATACTCCCAGTTTGTCCAGGTGACTGCATGATCTATGCATAAAGTGGATAATGGCATCTTTGACCCCTATCTTCTCCTGTTATATGAACTGAATGAGGTCTGACCTGACCTTGGGGCAAAGTACTTCCAGGACCAGCCTATCAAGGACTTTCATGCCATGTGATGTGAGCGCTACAGGGCTGTAATATGAAGTATCCCCCAATCATACCTTCTTTGACACCAGAATCAGGCAGGATATTTTTCACAACATGGGTACCCTATGGGTACTGAGCTCAAGTTGAAGATCCTGAGTAGCACCCCTCCAACCAGTGAGGTGCAAGTCTTCAGCACCTGTGGGCTAATGCCATCAGGCCTCACCACTTTTGTACAGCAAAGTCTTCTTAGGTCTCTGATCACTCAGTCTTCTGATAGGATGATAGTCAAACTATTAGCCTCTGCTTTGCCAGCCGAGGTGGGAGTGTGAGCAGTTTTTGTTTGTGCCATGTGGTCCAGGTATGATTGTGTACCTTCCCTCCCCTGTGTTGAACAATAAAGACTGGGATGGTAGAGGCAGATGAGGTATGCATTTTGCTCTCCATGAGGGCATTTTCCCTTTGCAAGCAGGGACCACATCACATTTGCCCAGTGCATGTTACCAAACCTATTAAAGATCATGTTACACTCATTGGCTCTCTCTTTACTTCCCTCCTTCACACAACTGCTGGACTTATAGCTAGTAAAGGTCTTCAACCCCCTCCATACTTCTTTGCTGTTGCATTTTCTGTTCTAATTTCCTCCTCTCCCTCTTCTTCCCCTCCTTTATCTTCTTGGCCAGCTGTTTCTGTGCCTTTTTCACTGTGTCCCTGTCTCTGGACCTGAATGCTCTCTTTTCTCATTCAGGAGGGCTTTGATATCCATAGTGATCCATGGCTTGTTGTTTAGGAAGCATCGTACAGATTTTAAGGGTGCAGTGGTTTCCACACAGAAGTTGATGTATTCACTGACACAGTCAGCGAGGCTACTGATGCCTTCCCAATGAGGCTTATCAAGGGCATCCCTGTCAGTGGTCTTGAAGCAGTCCTGAAGAGTTGTGCTGGTTTTCCTCATCTGCTTCCTAACATTCCTGATGGTGGCTGGCTGCCTCTTAACGAGTGGCACATAGAGGGAGAGAAGGTGCATGAGGTTGTGGTCTGATCTCCCAAGCGGTGGAATGGCTGGGCAGCTGTATGCTTCTTTAACATTTGCATACATTAGATCCAGTGATCTGTTCTCCCTGGTGGGGCAGTTGACAAACTGGGAGAAAGTACTGGGCATTCTGTTTAGGGAGACAAGGTTGAAGTCCCTGGAGATGAGGACAACAGCATCTGGACAGTTTGCCAGGAGTCTCACAGAGACAGAGTGGATGACATTACACATTGTCATAGTATTGGCTGAGGGTGAAATGTAGACTGCAATTGCATGAGAGAACTCTCTGGGCATATAGTATGGATGCAGCCCGGGCTGCAGATCCATTCTTTCATTACTATGTGTTCAGGGTGGCACCAACATTCATTGATGAAAATCACAAGCCCCCTTCCTGTGGTCTTCCTACTTTCAGCCTGGTCTCTATCTGTCCTCCCACACTGGAAACCATCAGCATCTGCTGCTTTACTATATCAGGTATATGCTCGTGCAGCCATTTCTCAGTGAAGCACATAAAACTGCACTCCCGGTATTCCCTTTTGTTTTTGACCAACACTACAAGCTTATCCGTCTTGTTGTCAGGTGATCTAACACTGTTCATGAGCACAGAGGGGAGATAAGGCTTTTACCTTCTTCTGATTGCCTCCCTATTACCTCGCTGTTGTCCATTGCCTACCTTCTGCTTACCACGTCATTTCACTCCTCCACAGCCTCCCCTCCACCTCCTTCTTAGTTCCCATGTTATGTCCATAAGGATGTCCATCTTGGTGATGTTGTGCACAGTTGTGCTTGTCCTCAGGTCAAGTAGATAGTTTTATTCTTACACAAGTGTCCTATAGTTTTATTCTTACAAAAGTGTCCTATCTGAAATACTGGCAGATTTGTCCTTTGAGTCCTTCCATCTCCCAACACAACCCCTCATCGGAGACTATTATTTATTGTAGTAACTTTGCTCACTGCTTCTTATCCTCTCTGTAGTTTAATCCACTAAAAAAAGAAAAACTTCTGAATTCTGGCCATGTTATGTCAATATCCTTCCAATTTCCAGCTACAGTGAGCCAATGTAAAGAACAGGCCTGCAAGAGATCTAGTGTTAAAAAGACAACACTATCTCGAGTTTGAGAGGGCGCACTTACTAGTTACTTAAAGAAATAACTTAACACAGTATATCTTCACTGACATTAAAGAATTTAAAAACACTTAAAAGCACTGAAACACTTAAATGGATAGGGAGCAGTTATAGCATGCTGCTGCAGGGCCAGAGCCTGCGCAAAAAAACAAGAAATCATTTCAGACCATCAAAACCCAAAACATGAAATAATGAAAGACAGACGAAAAAAATGGACTAAATCAACATTATAGAAAGATTATGCACCATTTGGGTTGAAGTCATATTTACTTGTATTTACCTTCTCATTAAGGATATGTAACCTTGTACTTTAAATATTTAAGTAATGGATGTATGGAAGATACAGCATCCTCATATGGAAGGGAACCTGCCTTCATGTAGAAGCACAAGAAATTATGATTTCAGCCTACCTGTTAATAATTTTGGCATTATACTGTTTTGGGCCTTCTCATTTCTCTTTTGCTTGTTGTTGTTTTCTATGTTGTCATTGGGTTTAGTGATAATAACCACCCAGTCAATAGTGAAGATGGATTTAACCATATTGTGTGCAGTGTATCCATGGGTGCATAGTACAGGTTTTACAGGATATGAGTAAACTTGCCTACACTTCTTGAAACCAGTGATTGTAAGTATGTAGTAGCTTTGTTAAAATAAATGTTTCTTACTATGTTCACAAACCAAAACCAAAGGGATTTTATTGTTTTTGGCTCTTTATTACATAAAGACTTAGAACTATTTGACAGAATGGGTCATGTATTTACTTATAAAATGCAATCTTAGAAAACTAAAGGGCACTGAACATTTTATCAAGCAGTTAGAAAATGAGATCGTGGAGGACTTGTTCTTTCAAGACGAGGAATGTTATAATAAAGTGTTTGAAATTACTGATAAAAAGTATAAATAAATTAGAGGAAGGAAAGCCAAAACATTTTTAAGAAACAAGATAGCTTACCAGAAAAAGGAAGTGTATCTGTTACCTAAAGATACAGTTACAAAGACAACTTATAATCAAAATAATTGTGCAGCCAATGGTCACAAAAATTGTTGTATTTCTTATTTCCCTTTTACTGGTCAACTGGGTCACCAATCAAGGGTTAATATAGGTGAAGATGTTTGCCCTAAGTACTAGCAGAATCCCAAAAATAGTTTTTTAGAGACTGTAAACTATGTACAGAATTATCATTCACCCTGACCCCACCATTCCATGAAGTTTCACCACTGTCCCCCAAGCCAAGAGGAGACCAATTTCCACCAAGAACAGTACCAGATTCCAAATGGAAAGATGGGATGGGGAAAGGCAAGGGGAAAAGAGCATACAAATGGGGAAGTTAGACTTTATCCAAGTCAGTCCACAGCCTTATGAATTACATGGTTTCAAAATGTATAATTATAGATCTCTGCTAGTGAATTATGGTTTGTTTAAGGTCTTTAACAAGGGTTTCTCCTTTGTCCCATCCGCCAAGTTCAATTTAGTGGGCAACCTTATTGAATTAAAGTTATATGCTAGAAGATTAAATTTCAATTTAATCTTTCCAGATAATGAACCAACTACACAAGCATTACATCGACATAGTACGTTTATTCCTCCTCTTGTGCATCCTTTAGCACTATTTGAAAAAATGTGTGAAAATGATTTAAGGTCACTTGATGGTACTATATTTATTTATTTTTTACTTTATCATTTGTTTACCAGGAAGGTCCGACTGGGACATAGTCCATTTTCAGCATAGGCCCAGGTAGTAAAGCTCCACAGACATTTTACAGGATATAAATTTATCAAATATATCAAAATGTATCAAAATAGAAATATTGCAACTTGACTAAGGAACAATATTGTTTAATGACTAAATTGTCAAATGACTATAATCTAAGAATTATTAAGAATTATGAATTAAGAATTATAACAATGGAGGAGTGGAGGAGTTATATTCATGAATATGACTGTTTATTGTAGTAAAATATATCAATATTTAAATAATGAAGAATTCTTTGAAATTGTATCTAGGAATTATGAGATTAACATAGTTTATATGAAAATTGGCTCTGTGACATTTTTTTATGATGGTTGAATTTCAAAAGTGACTTGTGACTATCTGACAGTTAAGGAAACCCTTGCTGCCCTCTGTTTTTGGAGTCCTGAAAACCAATAAGGATATTATGAATCTACCTTTATGCCCTATAGTGGCTACAGGGGGGAAAGACTGAACCCCTAGTTAAGTGGGTTGATCATAAACTTAAGGAATTTTTCAATGATAAGTTACATATTTTAAGGGATTCTTGGCAAAGTTTAGCTCAAATTAGTATTAAGTCCTATAACAAAGAAATGTATTTTGTGACCATAGACGTGAGAGATTTATTTTTAGTCATAGCTAGGAATGGAATGGTTTGAAAAGGCATTGACTACTGGCTCTAACAAGATGAAATAAACCTGTTTCTTGAAATGATGGATATTGTTGTAGAAAATAGTTTTACTTTTTTTCTTTTGATGGTAAATATTATAAACAAACGAGAGGTATAGCCATGGGGGCTTCTTCCACTCCTGTTTTTCTGAATATTATACTATGGATTTGGGAAACATCTTTTGTTATGAAAAGTGATTATTAGAAGCACATTAATTTATATGTTAGATACCACATAAATGATGGCCAGCAGTTATAAAAGTAAAACGTCTTTAATGGAATCCAGATGTAAGTGCTTTCACAGTTACGAAGACAGCTTCTTCAAACAATACTATTAGTCAAAAACCTTCATCCCTTAAATACAGTGCTTAACATTCAAATGCACTACCTTCCTGATTGCTTATTACACATTTAAAGAAAAATCATCATTGCTACTGCAAAAACAGCTAGTACTAAATACATTTACTAAAACTAGTTGCATTCAAGGCTGTATAATAAAATATGTAGCTATAACTACAGTACCTATTTAGCATATTTATCTATACAATATGCAAATTACATATAAACAACCTATAAAAATAAAAATATATTTTTTATTTTGTAAAATACATGTGTTACCCTGCTATCCCACCAGTATACACACGTTGTTTAACATCCTATTAAAACTAAGTTATCTACGCAGAGGTCTAGTTTTTAGTATGGGTTTGATGGGGACTTTGTCATTCACATCACTGCTACTATCTGCTCTTAATTTAATAATCCAATGGGTTTCATTTGTTTCTGTATTATTTTTAACACCTCCACGTCTCCCATCTAATGTAGTTTTTTCCATAACTAAGAAGTGAAATTTATGTGTGTCCCCTTTATGAATGATATGTTTAGCTAAGGCATTAGTGGTGGTTCTGGTATTAATATTTTATATAGATATATATATATATATATATATATATATATATATATATATATATATATATATATGTTCCCTTATCCTATCACAGTGTCTCCAGTCAGTTTTTCCATCATACAATGAGCCACAGCTTATGCAGTGGACTAAATAGACCACATTTATAGTGTCACATGTAGCTGCAACATTAAATGTAAATGTCCTATCAAAATCTGGATGACAGAACTGTCCTGTTGGATTTATGTATTCACAAATGTTACACCTATTACAGGGACTACTACCCATTCTAAACTCATTATTTTCGCTGAGTATTCCTACCCAGTGACTAACATAACCTTTTTAGGGATTTCATAATCATCAGCTGCTAGGATAGGCCAAAACTTCATATATATATATATATATATATATATATATATATATATATATATATATATATATATATATATATATATATATATATTTTAGTGGCTGTTCTAGCATTACTTGAAAAATAAACAGGTTATCTCACTATATTGTGTTTATTGTTACCCCATATTTAAGCTTCCATCCTCTCGATTACATCAGAGAAATAGGGATGTGCCTTCTCTGTTCTTTTTTCCTTGACCTCCCAAATAATATGCCTAACCTTATGTGTGCTATATTTCCTGCTTAAAAATGTATGCTCCAATTCTTCTATTTCTGTCACAGACATCTCATTCTTTTTACATAACCTGGAAATTCTCATAGCTTGTCCCCTTAGTATATTGTCAAATACATGTGGGAAATGCATACCACTTCAGTGTAGTAGATTATTTCTGTGACATGTTTTCCTATGCACTTTGGTGCTAACATCCCCTGTTCGAGGCTTGGACACACTTATGTCCAAATAGGATATCTGCTCATATGAATATTCCATGGTAATATTCAAAAAGGATGTAACACCATTAATATAGAAATTAAAAGCCTCCAACTTTTCTTCTGTGCCTCTCCATGTTAAAGAAATGTCATCTACAAGCCGTCAGTAGAAGCATACTTGTTCCCTGTATGGTCCCTCCATTATGGCTCCTTGCTCCCAAGTGGCGATATCTTAGATACTGTGATGATATTTTATTTTTTTTGGTGTGGTGACATAGATTCTTTGAATGAAATTATAGGCTATATAAACAACATGGTCCATTTTCTTAAATTCATTAGTAATCATAATTTTGACCAAATAGATTTTTTGGATATTACTGTAACAAAAGAACACTTATCAAGGTATATATGGGTCTAATATTTATAGAAAAGGAATATTTTCAAAAAGCTTTTTTATGCTGCAGTAGTTGTAATCCTTTTTGGCAAAAAGGATTTCAGTCAAGGGACAATTTGTACAGTTGTCCAGATTAGAATCTGAGGATGACATTTTAGATGGTGAGATGGAGTCTCTAAGCGGCCTGTTTTCAGCAAGAAGATAGATCTTAGATATGATCAATAAGGATGCTAATGAAATCAAATCTTTTATAGGCTGAGATATAAACCAATCTTAGTGGATTACTATTCCAATGATCTGATAGTAGTCAAGTAATGATTACAGAAATGCTATGGTTCAAGGTTTGGGACAATTACGTGGACTTGATTAGCAAGAATTGGACTTTTATGGTAGATTTATACAATTTGTAGGACAAGCTAGGAGAACATCTCACTGTCATTTGTAAAAGGGGTAAAAATATTAAGGAAATTGTTGAAAGGGATAGGAGCCCAAGTGAAATACACAGTATAGTTAAATGTGGTGCTTCTAGCCAATGTAGGTTTATTTATGATTTGTCCAATCTTATGATTGATTCCTACCAAAAACTGCTTACCAGTAATGGTAGATTTAATTGTAATACACTGGATGTAGTGCATTTAGCAACCTGCCTTGCATGTTTTGCATTTTATACAGGAAAATCAGAAAGGCATTTTAAACTAAGAATCCATGAACAAAATCTATCCATTAAGAAGGATCAAGAAATGCTTTGTATAAACATTCAGTAGATGTCACGATTTCAAGCAATTTTTGTTCTTTACATTGGAGAAAGTACCAAAGATGGAGAGAGATACCCTACAGGAAGCTAAATTGGAATCAAGGGAGTTGTTTTGACAACTAAAACTGAATGCCACCCTCTCCACCTGGTCAAAATGATATCTTTAAACAGTGTTTTAACACTGAGGGCTAATGGGATATGATTACTATTAGTGCCTTTAATGTTTTCCCTTTTTTATTTTTTTTTTCATTGTAAATATATATCGATATTTCTTACAATAAGATAAATATTTAATAATATTTTTTAAACCTATATGTATATTTGTAATTAATTAGTGCTTAGTTTTTTGATTTTCTTCCTTTTTGAAGTATTCAAGATGTGCAACAGGTTTAATGAATCATGTAGTTATATATTTAATTAGAAAGACACAATAACTGGCTGTGTTTTGCTTATGTCACTTTTTGGGATTCTATTTAAACATTTATTTGTTGGTACAAAGGTAGATTCCGATGATGTTCACACTGAATTAAAGCTCTCATTCTTTTATTAAAGTTTGGTATTCTATTCAGTTGCTTGGATTACTTAGGGTGCGATTCCAGGATATTTTGCTTCCTTATGTTCACAAACTTGTTGTGGAATAGTACTTTTTGCTGCAGGAAGCCACTTGCAGTTTTCAGTAGAGACATCAGTGCAATAACACTGCACTTGTTCATATTTCTGTAAGCACAAATATATATGTAATATATTGGTGCTGTTCATTTGAGCCATGGATAGTGTTGCATTAAAGCACTATGCCTGTATCTTTTCAAGGCGCACTTGGGACATCATTTTTACTAACCAGAAGAAGAATTTTATCAGGCAAATGTGTAGATGCTTTTGATCTGGAAGATGAGGTACAGTAAATTTATAAGTTTTTTTTTAACTGGCAACCAGAGTTGTACTGAAGCCAAGTTTGATGGTCTTCTACTGTTATACTACTGTTGTGCTAAACAGAGCTTTGCAGTAGTGATGGTATTTTACCATCCCTAAAACAAATAATTTTAGCCAGTCAAATAGTTCATGTTTCAGGACACTTCATAGCAACAGAATGTGAAAGAATTATCATACAAACCAGAATTATTTTGTACACAAAAGCCTTCTCTAGTATCTCACTTGTTCATAGGTTCATAGGTAGGTACTAAGCTACTGGTCCTAGGACCTATATAAGCCTATCCAAAAAGGTACCCTGGCTTTCTCCACCCAAGAAAATTATTTTCCTATGCCCCTGTCAAACAGAGCCACAGAAGTGATCCTCGTGGTGAATTTCCTATTTACCATCCAATCAAGATTTTTCTTGAAGAGTGCTAATGAGGAGCTTTGTTTGACATAGATAGGTAGTTTGCTCCAGAGTATGGGAAGTCTCTGGGGCAGGAATCTATCCCTCCAGCATGTTCTGTTTATTGTGGTGACAAGCTTTAGGTCCCTAGAGGGTGTAGCTTGTAGGGATTGGGATTTCTTTAAGTGGAGCATGTCCAACGAGTTCCTATTACATTATCGAAAGGTAACGTAATCGAATGATCAAAACTTCAAAATGGCAGCATTTCGAAGATTGCATTGTGGGATCACAGTACAGTGAGGATTGGAATATTTGCCCTTTCCTCACTGTAGTGCATTCTCGGAGTTGGAATATATATTTAGTGGGGAGTGCAGCCCCCCCACAATACAAGCTTCAAAATGCTGCCATTTTGAAGTTTTGATTGTTTGATTACATTATCTTTTGATAATGTAATATGAACCCTGTCCAACAGCTCTAGGTTTGACATAGCTCTGTATGTTAGGCAGAGATTGCCTCTGAGTAAGCGATATACAATGGAGTAAAGCTGGAGTTTTTTGAGATGGTCGGCATCTGTTTGAGGCCGGTAATCCTCTTTGTGAGGTATTTCTGCGATCTTTCCAGTTGTTGTAGATGTCTTGTGAGGTACATACCAAAAGGGGCATTGTACTCTATAATGGGTCTAATGAGTGATGAGTAGAGGGGAACAATTACCTCTTTCTTCTTGGATGAGAAACCTTTTGTGATGAAGTGTGCCACGGTGGCGATGTGATTATCAAAGGAGAGACTACTGTCCACCTCTTTCCCAAGGTCTCTTATCACACTTTTGGTGTTAAGTAGACTACCGCCTATGTGGTAGTTCATGAGTAAAGAGTTTTTACCAAAAGACATGATAATGCACTTTTTGGCATTGAGCTTGAGGCCATGGCTTTGACACCAGGCATCTGTCTCAGTGAAGCCCTTTTGTAGGATGTCCACACCGTTAGGAGTTTCGATTATGGCTCCTAGTTTGCAGTCATCTACGAACTTCATTAGCCAAAGACTTTCTGTGTTAGCCTGTACTTCAGAGAAGTAGATACCAAACAGGAGAGGATCCAGGACTGAACCCTGTGGTACTCCACTTGTCACTGGTCTGAAGTCGGATTTGAATTCTGCTACTCTCACAGTGTGGGTTCTGTCAGTGAGTCAGTTGGCAACCCATCTTGTGACATAGGGATTTGTACCTAGTTTAGTGAGTTTATCTATAATTCCAGAGTGGGGGATGGTGTCAAAAGCCTTGGCGAGATCTAGATAGGCTGTGTGAACCACCTTACCCTCATATATGTCTTTGGTGACTGTTTCAAAGAAGTCTATCAGATTTAGGAGACATTATCTGCCTTTTACAAACCCAAACTGGGTGGGGTCCAGAGTTTGGAGATTACCAATGCCTTTGTTTATAAGTTCCATGATGATATGTTCCATAGCCTTGCAGACCAGCCTTGTCAGGCTAATGGGGTGGTAGTTCCTGGGTTCCGTGGTGGATCCCCATTTGTGGAGTGGGATAACTGTCACTGTGCGCCATTCAGTGGGTACAAAGCCTGAGGTGAGGCTATGATTGAACATGGTACTTAGGTGGGTGCCAGTTCGTTCTGTAGTTTGTGTAGAATGCAGCCTGGGATGTTGTCAGGTCCCATGGATGCTGTGTTCTTGGCTTTGGAGTGTGTGTTTTTTACCTGTGCAGCTGTGATTACAGGAACTTTCCATTCTTCTGGTATAGAGATGGTCCCTTTAGGGGGTGAGAGGGGGGTAAAGTTAGCACTGAACCTATCTGCCCGGGATGCTGGCAATATCAGTTGGTTCTGTATATTTAGTGCCATTGTGCTGTAACTCAGAACAGATCTAAGTGTTGCCATTGAGATTCTTAACATAGCTATAGAATACTTTGTGGTTGTCTTTAAAAACAGTGGCAATTTTGTTTTTGTAACTAGCTTTGGAAGATTTTATGAGGGGATCTCAGCTTTTTACTGAGCCTGACCAGGGAGTTCCTCCAATCATGGGATTTTACTCTTTTTTGCAGCAGTTTCTTTCTTCTGTTGTCAAGTTTGTTTATGGAAGGGGACCACCAGATTGGCTTCCTTTTTTTGGAGGATAGTATCGTAGTTCTGTTTAGGGATAGCACAATCCATGCACTCGTGTAAGTGCTTATAAAGTGCATTTGTGTAGGATTCAGCAGTCATACCTCTATTGTCCTTCTGCATGGGTGAAGTTTGCCACTTCTGTCTTAAGAAGCGTGAAGTTGGTTTTGGAGAAATTGTTTACGGTGGTTTCCCTAATGGGGGGTGGGAGCGGAATGTGGATGTGTAGGGTGATTAGCTTGTGGTCGGATCTGACCAATGAGGAATTGACCTCTGGTGTGGAACACCAGTCACCCATGTTGGTAATGACCAGGTCTAGGATATTGCTGCCTCTGGTGAGGGTGTGGATAAGTTGATTCAAGGCAGTGGAATTTATGAATTCCAGAAAACGTTGAGCAAAAGAGTTGGTACATGAGTAGTTTTCCCAGTTAATGGTGGGATTGTTGAAATCGTCCATTATTAGGGTGTTAGGTTGTACCCTAATATTTTCCAATGTATTAAGAAATGAGGAGTGGGAATCCTGGGGCATGGTGGGGGATCTGTAGCAAGCTACAATTTGGATTGCGGTCTTGCCCAGAGTTAGTTGCACTTGGATAATCTCAGATGCATTATGCTGAGCAACTAGCCTGGAGATGTGGACATCCTTAATGAATGTGGACACCCCTCTGCCTTTAGTGTTTCAGTCCAGATTAGGTAGCCAAAAGGTGTAGTATGAATTATAGCCTGGTAATGCAGGGGTGCTCTCTGGAACCTTGAACCAGGTCTCTGTCACTGCACAGATGTCGATGTTTTCCATTTTAAGGAGTGCCTCAAGTGAGTGCATTTTGAGGTTTAGACTTCTAGCATTGAGTAGCATTACCCTCAGATTTTGCTTGCTTGTACCTGTTACGGTGGTGAATTTGTCATTTGAACCTTACCTAAAAAAGGCAGTATAGGGGTGGCAAGAGCTTTGGCCAGTATCCAGAATCCCAAGGGTGACAGGCGCAGGCCATCTCTGGCTAAGCATTGTGATCTGTCGATCATGTCATCCCAGGCAGACAGATACTGGATCCCCATAGAATAACACCAGAAGCTTAGGCAATTGTTGAAGTCAATCATTTTGTCCTTGTACTGTGGTATTATTCTGGGCGATGACCTGGTGAGTGGAACAACAGTGTGCCTGACTATAGAGTCACCTATGACTATAGTGTTGGGTATGCTGTTATGTCTTATGGGCTGTGGCTGGGTGGCACACTGAGTTTGTGGACTATTTGTCATTTGGGTTGTGTTGGCGGGTGGAGGTTGCTTGCATTTCTGATTTGGAGGTCTCTGTTGCTTGGGCAGATTTTTATTGAGAGCCTCTGTGAATGTAGGTGTGTGTTTTGTGTTTCTACGTGTGTGTTTTGGTGGTGTAGGTTTTGAGGGACTATGTGATGAGTGTGGTGTGGTGCAAGTGTTTACCCTCACCTCTTGACTGTCTAGTCCAGTCTTGGGTGAAGAGAGCTTTGCTTCCAGTTTGGCTATATAAGTGCATCTCTCACAGTTTGTAGTGTTGGGTTTTAGAAGGAAAGGGTTGTCTGTGTACATGAGACAATTGCTGCATTGCCCCAAGTTGCCCAGATTCATCAGGTAGACAGGAGAAAACACCAGGAGCTGACCCATAGACAATGCCTGGATAGGTGCTTATTTATTAAGTACTAAAAACTGTTTCCCTCTAGACAAGTGAGGAAAGTTGAGTGTTGTAGTAATTTGTAGCTTATTTAGTGCTTGCAGTGAGTTCTGAACAAGTGCTGAGCTCAAAGAAACAGATTTGACTGCTAAAACTAAAAAAATGTCTAGTTCTAAGTGAAAATTTGAAGAGCAGATTTTATGGCACCGGGATATTTTAACCCTAGCTAAGCAGCAATGCATAAAGTGTATTTTTTTTAATATAACAGTAGCCTGGATTAGTGCTCAAGTTATACAAACAAAACTAGAGTCAGCAGGTCTGAATCTAGTCTTGTGCTACAGCAAACAAGGTGGACCAATTTCAGAAAGAAACACTTCAAATAAGCAGGCACAATAAACCTTTAACCAGAAACTCCCAGTTCAGAAGAGCAGAATCTACCCTCTCCTCCCACAAGAGTGCAGACCACACCTTCTTAATGTAAAATAACTGTCCCTAAGCCAAAGCGCTTAAACCAGAACTAATACAATTTTAGAATAACAGACACTAAGGCTTCAATCAGCAACTCCCACCTTAGAAGGATGTAAGCTACCTGTTCTGCCACAACAGTGCAGTCCACAAACCTTCTTAATGTAAAACAACTGGTCTGAAGCCCAAGTGTTTAAACCAAAGGCTTAGAATAACAGTTACAATTTAATCAGGCTACTAACAAGCAGTAATAAATGCAGCAGAATAAATGCAATTAAGTACTTTTAAGAACAGGCAGCAAAAGCAAAATAAAGTAATAAAGTAGAAAGAAACAAATACAGTAAAAGCAGATGAATAAAGTGCAAATTTGTTTATAACAATAGAAAACGAGCAAACTGATTTAAACAAGTTACCCAGTTAACCAGTAAAAAAGCTCAAAACTGAGCCCTGTTCCAGCAGTCTTCAATCAGACAAGTTTTAACTGCACATTCCTGCCACTAGGGTGCAGGGGAACCTTCTCCAAAAAAGATGGCCTGGATTAGTGTTCAAGTTATACAAACAAAGCTATATTCAACAGGCCAGAATCAAGTCTATGCTACAGCAAACAAGGCGCACCAATTTCAGAAAGAAACAGTTCAAATAAGCAGGCACAATAAGCCTTTAACCAGAAATTCCCAGAAGGGCAGAATCTAGCCTCTCCTCCCACAAGAGTGCAGACCACAAACCTTCTTAATGTAAATCAAATGGTCCGATGCCCAAGTGTTTAAACCAACAGGCTTAGAATTATATTTGCAACTTCATTCTAGTGATGTAACTATGTGTTGTAAACTTTATACATCAGTGCTACATTAAGTAATAGAGAAATATGTGTTCTAATAAGAGGATTTGTTTATTGTTTGCACAAAATGACAAGGCAATCATATCACACACTTGAAGTTAGAAAATATGTGTCCTTACTGGGTAAAATGTTGGTCAAAAAATGAATGCATATAATATGGCTTACATGATATAGACTTGGCTGTGTGAATGCTTATGTGTTATTTCTACTGTTAACTGCACAACAGCAAATAAGTAAATAAACAAATAAATAAATGATGTTACACTATCTGTTGAGAGCAGATGATAAATTATTCTGAATTACTACATGCCAACTATTATCAGTACATACTACGTTCAATTAACTATTTTATTCAACTAATCTTATGAATCTGTAAACCTGTAAAAATGAAACAGTGACATTTTTTTTATCTTTTTTCTTAGGCCAATAGAAAGACTTGGTGCTCCCTACCTCCTAGCTGAATATACCTGAATACTGCAAAGGTTGTACTTCCTAGCTGAATATACCTGAGTACTACAAAGGTTGTACCTCCTGGCTGAATATACCCGAGTACTGCAAAAGTTGTGCCCCCTAACTGAATATACCCGAGTACTGCAAAGGTTGTACCGCCTAGCTGAATATACCTGAGTACTGCAAAGATTGTACCCCCTAACAGAATATACCCGAGTACTGCAAAGGTTGTACCGCCTAGCTGAATATACCTGAGTACTGCAAAGATTGTACCTCCTAGTTGAATATACCTGAGTACTGCAAAGGTTGTACCTCCCAGCTGAATATACCTGAGTACTGCAAAGGTTGTACCTCTTAGCTGAATATACCTGAGTACTGCAAAGGTTGTACCTCCTAACTGAATATACCTGAGTACTGCAAAGGTTGTTGAATTAAAGTTGACCAGCTGCATGTTGAAGCTCTTCTGTTTGCAGCAGGAAAAAAGAAAGCCCTCTTGGGGCTTGAAATAAAGTGAAAACAATGAACCTCCTTAGAGCTTGTATCCACATGCTTTTAGTTCAAATGGCACAGCTTATATATTTACTACCTGAGAAATCTATGCCGGTATCAAAAGTGGCAGCAAAAGGTCAACCAAAAGACAAACTGTTAAGGTATAGGACAAAAAGAAGTTGGGTGTGGAATCAATTTTTTGTTCTAGAAGAATACACTGGCACAGATCCCCTGTATGTCGGCAAGGTAAGACTAAATTGTATAATGTAAAATATATTCTAATTGTTAAGGAAACAAAATATGGAATTAACAAATATTAAAATCTATTAAGTAGTATACAGTATTTGTGGTCTGTATTATTTTACTTTAATTTGAAGTAGTTTCTTGTATTTCTTGTTTCTAGAAAAGATAAATTCAATATGTTTTCACTGAATCACATTTGGTTGAACTTCAAAACATTGAAAATGTATTAAAAATTCAGTTTGCTTAAAAATCATTTCATAGAATCACAATAAACACAAAACATCATACAGAGGAAATTATCTTAAAAATGTTTTTGAAAGAGGGGCAAACCTTCATCACTTCCCATTGTTGGGGAGGGGGTCTTCACTCCCCCATACCCTTACTTAGTTCTAATACCAGAGTAGCAAATCCATAGAGAGGAGGGAGCTGCATCTCATTTACTGCTTTTTTGTGTCATCATGCGTTACAGAAAATGTAAAATATATACAAGCATACAGGTGCATTTAACTAGCAGGTAGACCATCTACAGCTACCCTTTGTTTGACTCCCACATTACTACTATAAGTACTATTATAAGTGTATTTAAGAAGGAGCTTCTGAAAGGACCTGCCTAAGTTTACACACATGCACCTTTAGTTTATACCTGACCTGAAGCTCAGGCATGTGCCTATTCATATCTGTTTATAATGAAGGCTTATATGCTTTTTCATTTCAATATTTCAGGTAAGGAAGTCCTCAAGTCTTCTCATGGAATAGCAAGGCCTTACTGAGCAGAAGTTGTTTTGGAATTTTGCTCGGTATTTTGGGCATGTGTTCCCAAATATTTGGTTGAAACCAAAACCAGCAAATAGGCAAGCAAAACATAATAAAGTTATTTTGAAAGTTTGTTTTCCTTAAAGTGACAAATGAATAAAGGTATTAGAAGGCATTGAGTATAATGCCCCCTTCGGTATGTACCTGACCAGATACATGCAGCACCTGGAACACCCACAAAGTTTCCTTACAAATAGAATACAAGGAGTACATACAATGTCCTGTTTTGATCACCTCAATGCCTTCGCTCTTTATCCGGTATCATACAGACTTTTGAGACGTGCTCTTTGCCTGGCATACAAGGTAACCCTGGACAATGTTTTGATGAACCTTTTCCACATCTGCTAAACAAACAGCATCAGAACTACTAGATTAAAAGACATAAATTTTGCCTGCGACATAAATAGGACATGTTGGAGAGACAGATGTGTTTCTCGGAGAATTTATATTCTCTGGAATGGGCTCCCCATCCATGTCAAGTAGAGTTCCTCTTTAGCCCTATTTAAGCTCAGCTTGGACCATGGATGTGTGATCTGAAATTCAAACCTGGTGTGGCACCTGTGTCTCTGATGGAGAGTGGCAGTCAGTAAATACCCCCTGTATAAATCAAATTTATGGGTCATATTTGGGTTGCACAGCTAGGCTTATAAGGGTTATAGTGGTCATTAACCTTGTATACACCTATGAATGTATGAAAGATTCTAGGGTATGATTAATTATGTAGTCAGATGTTTTTTCTTCAGATATGTCACTTCTTACATTAAGAGATTTGTCATGCAGTAATTGGCAGAAAAGACAAATAGAAATGTTTCACACACTTATGCAGACGTTAACACAAGCATGGCTTCTACAATACTAACATAAGACACTGTCTGTGGTTACTTCACAATCAGGACTGGGCAAATACTGTTGCAAGATTATCTAGCATTACCTTAAACTGAAGGACAACTGAGAAAAATAGAGACAGAAAAAAGAAACATTATCAATTGCATCCAAGCAGAAAAGGTTTTATCATAACACCTATGGAAAACAGGTTCTGGCAAAGTCTTTTGACTGAGAAAACAATTAGCAGTAAGGGTTATCATGAGTGGTAAACCCTTACATGACTGACCAACCATTCAGACACAAGCCCACTGCAGTGATTTTATACAATCAGTAGAATCAATATGATGTGCCATTAGCTGAACTATGTTACATGAGAAAGAGACATTTCAGGGGAGTGGCTTATGCTAATTAGCTATGTGGTCTCCCCAGGACTATCTACAAGAAGGGATTTATTCAGTCAAGATGGCAAAAATGTGCGTCCCGATTTTATTCAGTGGGAGAGAATGCATTGCAGGTGAGGTTAGGGAAAATCACCAAAGATGTAGTTGGTGTTCTGAGTGCGTGTATGTCCGTGGCAGAGTGTGTCTGTGGGATAGAGACAGAGAGGCTTTCCTGTGTCACCTGCATTCATGTTAATATACTGTTAATCCAGATTTCTTTGTCCGCAAAGGAGTTATATAGAGAGAGAGACTACAACTATAATAAAGCAATCAGCCTAGGCTTCACTTCTGATACCGAAATAATGCCATCTATTGTAAAGTTGGATGGCATTTCCTGTCCTGTCTAGTGCCATATAGACTAGAAGAACTCTTGAGATGCATATACTCCAGTCTGTCATTTCTATTTCACAGTAACACAAGGAATAATTTTACAATGACCACCAGCGTAACATTCTCCCTAACTCTTGACTGCACGACTATATGAATATTACAAACTTCGACTGAGTATTTAAAGTCTGGTCAGAGAATATAATGAGTGTGGGTTTTTTTAAGCTGCAAGAAAACGACTTGTATTTCCTGGACAGTGAGTATATTACATGAATGCATGTGTATTGAATCTAACGGGTTCACTGTTGACCACTGGTAATGTAAATGTCCACTGCAGGTAAAGTACAGCATCAATGCGGGAAGCCCTTTTTCAAACTGAAGAATACAGACAGATATATTTCCTGGAGATGCACATGTCTTTCAGTTACCAAGCTTCTGGGAGGGATGTGAAATTGTTTCCTGCTATAAGGTTTGAGAGGTTGGCATAATGGTTAAAGTGTTACCTTGCAGACACAAGGTGCAGGGTTTGATTCTCACATGGGGCAATTGGATAGGCAGTTAGCCTAGTACTAACCTGTGAACCTAAAATTATCCATTCTCTTGAAAAGAGAGAGAACAGGTTCTAAGAATCAGGGTGGTAGATTCCTTCTTAGTCTGTTTCATTTCCTTCCTGTAGTAAAGGTTCCTAAGTGTGTAAATCTGAATACCCCAGAATGGATGGCAATTGGAATTACCCTTGAGCATATTAGAATATATGTGCACATTCACGAGAGACGAAGGGCAGCACTATTGTAATCTGAACCTTTAAAATATAGAGCTACCAAAAAAGATATCAATATCATTTGGGCCTTCATATGACAGTTTTTTAATACACATTTCTCCCACTTCGAGTTATTACTTTAACTCTTCAAATATAACCAGAAAATAGGCAACCATTTCAGTAGTATCATCTTGACAGAATCCTGAACATAGAAGATGTCTTGGATGAAGCCAGTCACCACAATTCCAGCCTCTCCACCTGGAGAGGTAAATGATACCGATATCTTTCTGAACTTTCATGTTTATCATTGATGACTTTTATTAAAGGTACCTTTCTAGCTGGTTGTCTGAGTACTTTGTGTCCCTCTCATTAATCAGTTCAATTCCTTTAATAATATTTTACTGGATGATTTTGTATAAAAATGCTAATGATCAGTATAATTTAATTGTTTGAAAATGCAAAATTGTTATATTTCTGACACAGGTATTATAACTATGTAGACAATGCAGAGGGTTATGATCAGGTCTCTGTTTTTATCAGCTTTTATGTGCTTAAGACACTGATGTCAAGAAATTAATCTCAAGAGTGGAACAAAGTGAAACTCAAAAGGCGAATCTTGACATCCAAGTTGAGAACTGGTAGTAACAGTTATGATTGGTGAGACCTGATCATAATTCTTTGTAGTACATGATATTTTATATGCTCCATACCAGTTACAAAAAAAAATTGTGTAGGAGCTGGAAGTCTTTCACACCTTGAAAGCCATAAAAGGGTAGAAGCAAAGTATCTGTCTGTTCAAGAAACCAATTTAAACACTGTTAGACTCTTCACTCTGACACATCTTTTTGTTTGACAGCTGAGTGGACAATACTTTTTATAGTTGTGAAAGTGCTTCTGACACTGTTCTGTAGTGGACCCTATTGTGCTATAACTTTAGAGTGCTAAGAGGATCTTAACAAAACTTTGTTAAGCACCTTGCTTACATCATAAAACTGATTAACAAAGTTGGCTTTTCCCAAATTGGATGCATAATCACAGCACTCCATGCACTGCAAATATGTGATACATGGAACACACAGATTACACGCTGAAATCTGAAGAAAAGTCTGCCTTGTTATTTTGTTATGCATGTTTCAGAGCTGTTATATAAGGGCAAGTACAGTGTCCATCATGGAAAAACACTGGGAAATGAAAACGGCTTTAAAATCTGTAAAACATTTCTTGCTGTCCCTCTATACGCACACAGCAAACACACAGACACACACACACACACATACCCACACACACCCACACACACCCACACACACACACACACACACACACACACACACACACACACACACACACACACACACACACACACACAAACCCACACACACACACACACACACACACACACACACACACACACACACACACACACACACACACACACACACACACACACACACAAAGAAAGCAATGCAGATCAATGCTAATGCAAGGACTGTTTAGTAGGAAATTAAGCACATTTATCTTTCATTTAGTATGCTGCATCATAATAAAATATTTTACATCCACACTTCCTTTAAAAATACAAAATCAAAACTATCATGTTATATATCACATAGTTAAAATCTCCAATACTAAGCATCCAAAGAATAAAACCTATAACTTTCTAATTAAATTGCATTACATATAGCACTTGTATTAACCAAATATTATGTTCTTCTTTCGGCTTTTCCTGGTTAGGGGTCACCACAGCGGAACTCCGGTCTGCTAATGATTGGCAGTAGATTTTTTATGGGTGCCTAGGTGGCAGCTTGACGCCCAACCTTCAACGAAGGCACGCCCATTCTACCCATGTCTTTTGAATGCCACTCGACCACGGGGAGGACATGCAGACTCCACACAGAAGGCGCTCCAGCCGATAATCGAATGGGAGAACCTCTTGTTGTGAGGCAGCAATGCTACCTTTGCACCACCATGGCTTATTAACTAAATATTATGCTATCTAAAAAAAATTACTTATCGAAAATATAAATTGCTTCTTTTAACATTCCATTTATCAGTGTGCATAATACATGAAAACATGTCCTTAGCATTTCAATGTCTGCATTTGTAAGCTGATGGAAATCATATATTTTAAAACTGGCTTAACTGATAAGTTTCATATTATTTGGCACCATAATTCCCTATATTCTATTGTTGTTTCCAAATACAAAAATAAATAAATAAATAGACATATTAAAACTCTGACATTATAACATGCCTAGATAATGAATCCCTTACATCTTTTATTTTAATACTATAAATGTTCATAAATTCCTTGAGTTCTGTTTCCATCAGAGGTACACCTGGCTTCTAGCTGACGTCTTTGTGACAGGACTATGTGTTTCACAGCCTTCAAAGTCATAAAATACTTTGCACTCCTACACTTTTTTCTTGTCTGTAGGTAGTAGTACATCAGCGCAGCTAAATGTCACTGTTACACAAAGAATTATGATCAAGTTTCTCTGATCATAGTTACATGCTATGTGTTCTTGATATGGATGTCGAGTCACTTTTTGAGATTTACTTCTCTCCTGTCTCAAAGTGAATTTCTTGACATCCATATCTCAACCACATAATATATTGGTTATGACTGAAACCCATTCATAACCCTCTGTATCTGCAACCTTACCTTGCCTCCACTGTTGCTGAAGCCATTCCAGGTGATTCCACCAACATCCCTGATCAGGTTCACCAACTGCAAGGCTGTTTGTATCCTCAATTATCTGAAAGGCATAATCACCCTACCACCTCTATCTAACCTCTGAATGTGTTTATAATACTGAACGGCGTATCGAGGCATATCAGTGCTCTCCACTGAGTAGATTTTCTAAACATTCTTAAAAAAAATTGGTTCACAGAGCCATGAACAAGTAAAATTGTCTGCAAAATATGTTATTATCATGCCTAGAGCTAGGAATACTCATCCACATATTTCCAGATACTCCCTTTTCTGGTTATGGGGTATTAGTTAAAAATGTATGTAGAGGTCTAAGTGAAGAGGGGGTCACAATAATTAGATACATGGCATTTTAAATAATAGTGGGTTGGGAACTTAACAGTACAAAGCAGAAGCTTCTGACTACATTGCTGATGATGTGTTTGCTTTATTTTTCTTCTATTTCTAATGCAGTTGCCTGAACTATATCCATGTATGGATGTTTCTAATATTCTGATACAGAAATTACCATAAAAAACTTCTAGGAATGGATTTTGACTTAATATTTGAAATAAAAACAAAAAAATGCTACATCAGCCCTACTTAAATTCTAGGCCTTTCCTCATTTTAATTGCTATAAAAATCAAAGGAATAAGTTTATACTTTAACTGCCAATGGTATAAATTCTTGTTGAAGACACAGTGAAATTAAATTTATACAACATCTCATGGTTACTCCTTCTGAATAAGAAGTTGGTCTGTGAAAGTGGCATAACAAACAGTTACAGTATCTGAAGACTATTGGAGTTTTACGATTAGGTTAGGGTGAGAGTTTTAAGGCTAAGGTTACAGTTTTAGAGTTAAGGTTTTAAAGTTAAGTTACAGCTTTAGGGTTAGAGTTTTAAGGTTAGGATTACAGTTTTTCAGATGGGGTTTCAGGCTTTTTCTGGTGGCCAGCAAGTTATTTCAGTAAAACAGAAGTTTAAAAAATGATTATTGATTTTACAAAGTGGACATAAGTTATATAACTCATATCTTTCACTATGAAAAACAAACTATGCCAAAAAGATATACCTGTCTTGTATGCATAACCAACACTCACAACACCTGATCTTTGCTTCTTGAAGATCTTATAAAATGCAGCTAAGCACTCTTATAAATATATAAAGCTGTGGCGTCTTTTCTCAGAATTTATTTGATAAGTTTCATTATATTTCCCACCTTTTCTTAGTGGCTGATTGATGATGCTAACTGTACTCCAAGACATAGCAAATAAGTTTGGTCATTTTTTGTTTCAGTTGGATTTAGCAGTTCTGTTTTTTTTAATTTCCTAAAAAAATCTGTATACCTTCTGATTTTTTTTTTTTTTTTTTGCTGTTACATTTATTTGAACTTGTTTTAGTTTACCAAATGTTTCCTAGGTGTTACATACCTCTTGCTTTGAGTCCTGACAGTTTGCATTTTTTAAGTTAAGGTATTTTAGTCTGGCCCCATCCCATACATCCATGCATAATTACTCCATTTGAGAATGTATGTTTCTTACTGTCTGTAAGCAGCCTATTTGTATTTTTTTGTATAAATGTTCCAAGTCATTATTAAGTAATTATTGAGCAGGTACTTTTTCGTCACCCATCTGCAAGATTTTTGAATGACTGTTGCATCAACATCTGAGTGGAAACTTAAATCAGTCCGGTTTCTCGTATGAGAAAAAGCTTGGTATTTATATGGATCAAAACATAGAAAGTGACACGTATACCATTTTAGAAGACTTAATGAAAAAACACCAGCACAAACCCGAAGATCTCCCAAGAACAAGGCACAAAATATCAGAAAAAGAAAACTCAGGAGATCACCACAGCAGTAAAGACAGTTTATTTCACATAGTAACCTATGCTTTCTCAAGTCCCTAGTACAGCTAAGCATACTGATACACCATTTATACAAGTTAAAATAATTATGAAAATCAATTAAGATAATTAAAACATTTAATCAAGTCATTAGTTCACATATTCTTTCACTTAAGGGGGTGGGCAACTAACTCCGGTTTGATACTCACATAGTTATTCAGGCCAGGATATACATGTGCCTGCAGCCTTAAAATCAACTTTAATTCTGTTCTTTCTTCTTGATTATTGCGATCGCCTTCCCTTTTATCAAGAGACACTAATTGTAAAACTTTATAACTGAAACTATGTGTGGAAAATTCCATTAAATGTCTGGCTAAAGCATTCAATTTATTTTTATTTCTTATGTCATATATATGCTGGTAAACTCTATCTTTAAGCCTTTTCTGGGTTTTACCAACATAAAAATATTTACAATTTTTAAATTCCGCTAAGTAAACTAAATTATAACTACTACATGTGACATGAAATCTAGCAACAAAAGTAAAAGGCAGAAATGGATGTTTAAATTCCTGCACTCTATTAATATACTCACACATCCTGCAATTTCTGCAGGGAAACGTTCCTACTTTATGTGTATAAGATATTGTGTTTTGTCTTTAATTGCACAAAAGATGTTTCAAGTTCCTGTTATTTTTATATAAAAAACCAGGAGTATGTCCTATAACATTAAGTGTCTCTTTGTCTCTTGTCAAAAAATGCCAATTCCTTCTTACAATGTCACATATCTTACTACTATCGTTGGCATACTTGGTCATAAACCATACCTTATTTCTCCTGTTATGTATTTTATTCTGTGCATTCACTGTTATGCCATTGCTACAACCACTATTCTGCAGAAACCCTTCCTTAATATTTTCCGGTCTAGATTTATCATACCCTCTATCAGCCAACAATTCCTGTAGCCTATCTATCTCTTCTTTATCCTTATCTGTGTTACATATATTGTCCACTCTATGTAGTTGTCCTTTAACCATGTTGGGAAAAATGTGTCTCGGATGCATACTACTACTATATTCTAATAAACTATTCTTTCAACATGTCTTACGAAAGAGCTTGGTGTTTATAGCTCCCATTTCATCTCTATACACTGTTACATCTAAAAATTCTATGCAATCAACGGAATAGGCTGTTGTGAACTTAAGAAATTCAGTTGTTTCTCCCAGATACTGTATAAAGTCTAACAGGGAATGTAGTTCCCTATCCCACAGCAAAAAATATCATCAACAAAACGTCTGTACATCTTCACGTGTTTATTATACTTATGGCTAAACAGATGTTTCATTTCCCAGTAATATACTGTCAAATTTGCATATGAATTTGCGCATGGGGTTCCCATAGCAACCTCCCACTTTTGCAGATATATAGTATTTTCATACATAAAGACATTATTTGATAGGATAAGATCCAGTAATGAACAGACCAGCAAAATCGCATCAGTATTGCTGTGCCCTAAACTATGCATAACTTCTCTGACAGCTTCTATACCATAAGTGTTGGGTATACATGTGAATAAACTTTGAACATCTAGGGTAACCATGTAACAACCCTTCAAATCATTTCTCAACATGTTCCCTTAAATCCCTCAGGAATTGGGGTGTATCCCTGAGGATGGTTGGAATCGTACTGACTAAAACCCCTAATCTGCTTTCTACATATACAGAAAGGGGTTCTGTCACCCAACCATTTCCTTCCACAATCAGTCTAAATGGTGACTGTTGTAGGCACTTATGTACCTTAGGTAGACCTTTTAGACAAGGTATTCTAGGATATTCAATATTAATGTATTGATATAGTCCTTCATCTATTTGTCTACACATTAAAAGATCATATAAATTCCCTTTAATGTCCTTGATAATATTTAAATATTGAATGCTATTCAAGGGTATATATGTATCAGTTACTCCTAACATTAGATGCATAAAATGCCTATAATCACATTTATTCATAACTACTATGCCCCCTCCTTTATCTGCAGGTCTTATACTAAGTTTTTCATTATTTTGCAGCGCACATAACACATTCCTTTCATCAGTTGTCAAGTTGCAATATAGACACTTATTATTCTCATTTAAACTCTTACATATTTCTTTTTCACAAGCTGTGACAAACGTATCTCTATGGGAAGGTATGATTGGTGTAAAAGAACTTTTCTTGCAACATTTAATACTCTCGTTTTGTTTTTCATTCTTAAAAAACAAATTCAAAGCCATATTATGGGCAAAAAAATCTAAGGTCTGTCAAAACCTCACACATATTAGTTTGCATAGAGGGTATGAAAGTTAAACCCTTATTTAGCTGAGTTAATTCAGCTTCATTCAAGCTATAGCCAGACAAATTAAAAACAAGTTAATTTATTGCCTTACTCTTCTGTTTGATGTTGGTCTTTCTTCTGAGAACTTTCTCTTTTTCTGCCCTCCTCTCATTGACCGTGTTTGCTGCTGATAAACATTGTGTTTCACTGGCAATGGTAAAAAACAATTCATGGTTAAAGGGGCTGTTTGTTTAGGTCTCGCTCCTTGCAGAGATTGATTATTGGCTTGTTGATTAGGCAAAGGTGTGCTATTAATTTCTGTTACTGTTTGTATAGACATAGACTGTAACACATTAACATTTTCTTCTTGTACTCTGGCAGCAACAGTTTGCAAAGGTGCAGCCATTGTGTTTGTATTAGAAGACCCAAGTTCTGTATTAATGTCTATCGATGTTTCTTGTCTATTAACATTAGTAGCAACATGTGGACATGTAAAAACATGCCCCAAACTGAAATCAGTAAAATCCCTTTGCAATTTGCATTGTTTAGTTTGTCTCAGTCTATTTTCATATAGAGACACATTCATATACATATTATTGAGTTTACTGGCATAGATTTCACTTCCAAACTTCTCAATAGTATCACTATGCTGATAGCTTTGGAGAAGTTTTTCATGGTGGTTACCTTTGCTGGGGGGGGGGGGGTGGATTTCCAGGGTGATTAACTTATGATTGGATCTAACCAGGGAGGAGTTGACTATTGGTGTAGAGCAATGGTCGCTCACGTTAGCAATGACCAGGTCAAGGATGTTGCTACCTCTAGTTGGGATAATTATGAGTTGGTCCAGGGCATTGGAATTAATGAATTCCAGAAAGCATTGGGCAAGTGTATTGGTACATGAGTAATTTTCCCTTTTAATGGAAGGGTAGTTGAAGTCGCCCAGTTTGAGAGTGTTAGGTTGGACCCTAATGTTCCCCAGGGTGATTAGGAATGTGGGATGTGAATCTTAGGACATGGTTGGGGACCTATAGCAGGCTACGACCTGAATTGCTGTCTTACCTAATGTAAGCTGCACCTGAAGTATCTCAGATGCCGTTATGTTGGGCTACCAGTCTGGAGGTGTGTGCATCCTTTATGAATATGGAAACTCCACCGCCTTTGTTGCTTCAGTCCAAGTTCTGGGGCCGAAAGGTGTGGAATGAGTTGTAGCCTGGTAGTGCAGGGGTGCTTTCTGCTGCCTTGAGCCAGGTCTCTGTTACAGCACAAATGTCACTGTTCTCCATTTTAAGGAGTACTTCGAGCAAGTACATTTTGAGATTTCGACTTCTAGCATTGAGCAGCATGACCCTCAAATTGCATTTGCTTGTAGCTGTTACGGTGGTAATTTGGTCTTTGGAACACTGCCTAAAAATGGCACTATATGGGTGCCAAGAGCCTTGGCCAGTGTCTGGAAGTTCAGGGGTGACAGATGCAGGCCATCTCTGGCAAAGCATCAAGGTCTGTCAATCATGTCATCCCAGGCAGACATATACTGGATCCCCTTAGAATGACACCAGAAACTTAGCCAATTGTTGAAATCAATCATTTTCTGCTTGTACTGTGGTATCATTCTGGGTGATGGTAGGATGCTGCTCAGGGCAAGAGACATACCTACCTGGGCTACATAATCTGAGAGCTCCTCCATGTCTCTTTTCATGTAGTCCAGTGAGGCACGTCTCAGGTCATTCACACCCACATGTACAATGACGGAGTCATATTTATACCTGTTGTTGAGGGACCTGAGTGCATGTGTTATGTAGAGGATCCTGGCACCTGACAGGCAGCTGACTGTTACTTTCTCCTTATTCAACCTACTGAGTGGGACATCAGTGTGCCTCACTATTGAGTCACCTATGACTAGTGTGTTGGACATGCTGTTTTGCCTCAGGGGCTTTGGTTGAGTGGCACACTGTATGAAAGTTATGTATCTCATGATTGGTGTTGTGTTGTGGTGGTCATGTGCGTTTCTGCCTTGGAGGTCTCTGCTATTTGGTTAGATTATTATTGAGAGCCTCTGCGAAGGTGCGTGTGTGTGTGTGTGTGTGTGTGTGTGTGTGTGTGTGTGTGTGTGTGTATAAATATATATATATATATATATAGATACGAGTGCGCACACACACACACACACACACACACACACACACAGACGCACGCACACACACAGGCGCGCGCGCGCGTACACACACACATGCACACGCGCGCACACACACAAACACACACACACACACACATACACACACACACACATACACACACACAGACACATGCACAATAGGCATTCCATCCCTGCCATATATAATTTCAACACTGTTGCCTGCCCCCATCTACATTAATGCAAAAAAAGTGATGGATAGCTTTCCTTGTTCCCTGCACGGATGCTAGTTCTGCGATAAAAGTGTTCTGCTGTTATGTCTGTCGCTAAAGGGTACACAGGCGTCAGCTGCTGTGTGGCTATACTGTCCCCAGTATGCGGTACACACCCATTCTGCTCCCGCTTACAGCAGTGCACTAGCTGGTATTTTGTACACCTCTAGCTCAGTCATGTGACTGCACTAGTGCTCATGGTGCCATTCTTCATGTGAATACCTACCCTGCATCATCTGTGCAGCCTGACACAGTTTCATGGATTCCTTTCTGCCCACTGATATGCTTACACAGATGGCCTTGCTGTTTGGCCTCTAACATCCCAACTGTTGCTGTCGTCTACTCATAGTACCATTTATTCATTGGGCCCTGCCTGTGTTGTGGGGTGAATTTCTGGGCCAGATTTGATGTTTCCTTTGCACCTATTGCTCTGTTTTTTCTGTGAGTACACAGTCTGCCTTGAAATGTGTCCCCAGACATCCCAATTGGTACCATGCTGGAATCCATGTTATCATTCATGCATGAGTTTTCAGTGTGCATCTGCTGTAAACCTTGCCTTACATATCCTGCTCTTCACTCCCTCCCTCACAAGTTTAGCACAGAGTCCCACTTATGCTCAGTATGTCTGTGACATGGCTGGTATTTTGTGCTACAACTCAGTACACCTTACGTGGCCCCTGCAGTGCACTGACCACATGCAGATGGGTGCAAGAGCCTGTCTGTGAGTTACACACATCTCCATACTGTGAGTATGCAGTGTAGCACCTGTTTATGTAACCAACTGCCCTTCCTCAAAAGTTACATCTGGAGATGACATTGTTAATCTACATGTAAATATTTCATAAAAAACAAATATAAGTTAGTACATGAATAGACTTTTACATAGAAAATAAATTCATTTTAAGTCTAAGTCTTAAATATTGGCATTCTATTTTCACATTCCTACATTTAAGCTAAGAGATATTTATAGAAATGAAGTGGAAAGGGAAAATTCCTGGGAACATCCTGGGATGCATTTAGACATTGTTTGTCATGAAGCAGGCATTAGGACATTTAACTTCCTTGAGGCTCATGCTTTGGTAACTGTAAACGAAAGCTCAGGAATTCTGCCCACGTTTCTCTTACTTCTAAAATAGATTGTAATTTATTAAATTACACTTCTTCTGCTAGCATTTTGATAACTGAATTCTCTAAGTCATGCAACCTTAAGGTCTGTTACAGGTTGTTTGAAGGATACCCATCAGTATATATAGTACAAAAATATGGTATTTTTTCCAGTAGTGAAAAGATTGTTCGTGCTTTTAGTTAATGTTCATAAATTATTTAATAGACAAATACCCTATTCTATTCTATTAGGTGACATCCTTTATTTCTGATATATTTTAAGTCTATCTCTAGTTTCAGAAGCACTTGTACTGCTGAAGAAACATAAATGATCATTATTTGTCTCTTTCTCGTTTTTTTTAAATGTTTTGAATCTCTACTTATCACAGCCTTATTGTATTATCTATATGATGTACAGCATTATTGCTTTATGTGAATTGTATTTCTTGTAGGTTCTAAAAATAAAAAAGAACATTAAATGCATTATTTCAAACCCTGCATTAAATTATACACAATAAAATAAACGTTATGCCTTCTCAGTGCTTATTCTCACGTAGATATTCAGTATTTACTGCTGTCAGTCTGAGTGCATTTTTCAGTGTATTATGCATGAAATTTGTCATCCTAATAACATTCTCATTATAGTAATGTCTCCTTAAATATCCCTAGAATCTCAGTCAAAATGTCATCAGAATACTCTTAAAATGCAATGTTTAATTTGTTCATTAGTGACTATCTTTATATCCTTTTTAAGTAAGATAATGCTTTTAAAGTGGCTGTATCCTGTTTTCTTTGTGAAGAGTGACATTTTGAATAATTTACTGTCTCCTTTTTCCTCTCTTAATTCCCTTGTTCTGGACTATTTGCCATGCCAAAAGTACATAACTGCAGTCACTAAGAAGTGGAGTAGCTGTCCTATCAGAAAAATATAGACTCAAATTTGGTGTTATTCTGAGTACAAGCAAGCTGAATGTGTTTCCTGTTTCCCACTACAGCTTCATTCAGACATGGATAAAGGAGATGGATCCATCAAGTACATCCTGTTAGGAGAAGGAGCGGGTAGAATGTTCACAATTGATGACAACACAGGTGACATCCATGCAATACAAAGACTCGATCGAGAGGAAAGGTCTCAGTATACTTTACGTGCCCAAGCTATAGACAGGAAGACAAGCAGGCCAATGGAACCTGAATCAGAGTTCATCATCAAAGTCCAGGACATCAATGACAATGAACCCAAGTTTCTGAATGGTCCTTATGTAGCCAGTGTTCCTGAGATGTCTCCAGTTGGTAAGGGAAGAAAGATTACTGCTTCATAACAGTGCAGTGTTTTAAGCATGCACATGAGGTCACACTTGCATTGCTCAGTAAACTTTATTATTATTTTTACTTTTGTAAATGTTTCATATTACTGCTCATAACTAAAATATTACTGAAAAACAGTAACAGTGCAGATGTTCATCGTGTTACACTGCTGCATTCATTACACTTGGGTTATCCTGCCGTCAGGCGGTCCCGTAGTCGGCCAGAGTTCCAAAGTCTCGGTCCGGCGTCGGTTGCTGTTGCTTCTTCCCTGACATCAGTGTGCCAGGGGTATATAAGATGCATCCAACGCCATTTTCTTCAGTCTTTCTTGCGTCACAGTGCCCGAAGCAGAAGCAGTTCGCAAGTCCCAGTCGGCCGACTCCTGAGATTTTCAAAGTCAAATTTCAGATCCAAAGACTTCAATAAAGATAAGTACCCCATTGGGGAAACTTTTTTCTTGCCTCAGACCGATGTCAGAAAAAGTTAATAATTGTATTTCTTGTGGGAAGCAAATACCTCATAAGGACTTCCACTCTTACTGTATTCCAAAACCGACAACGAAACCTTTTCTAGGCCAGTCGCCGGTTTGCCGGTTCTCAGTGAGGCACTTTCGCAGCCCTTGACACCTGCTACCTCAGAGCCACAGGCTGCCTCCGACTCTCACATGGAGATAATACCTCAGGTTCAAGGCCAGATCGAAACATTACCAATTCTCTGCGCTGCCCTTTGGCTTGTCTACTGCGCCCAGGGTCTTCACCAAGTGCCTGGCACCAGTAGTAGCTTATTGCAGACTCAAGGGAATTCAAATTTACCCTTATCTGGACGACTGCCTCATTCAAGCAGACAGCAAGGATGTCTTACTCCAGCATCTGGAATTTGTTCAAAATCTTCTCAAGTACCTGGGATTCACTGTGAACATAAAAAAGTCAAATTTGACACCCACACAACAGATAACTTTTCTGGGTGCTCTTCTAAACACAACAACCCAGATGGCATTCCTGACATCTGAAAAACAACTGCAGCTGGCTTCAACTTTCAAAACCTTGGCGTCAATAACTCAGCTAACTGCAAGGAAATTCCTGCAGGCTTTGGGTTACATGGCCTCCTGCATCATTCTCATACCAAATGCAAGACTACATATGAGAAAAATACAATGGTACCTAAAAAGTGTATGGTCCCAGCATTGCCACAGTCTAGACAAACAGATTGCTGTCTTGCCTTGTCTACAAAAGAAATTCCATTGGTGGACCATGGCATGTCTTCACAACAAAGGGAAAGCCTTTAGTCTGCCTCCAGCCAGCCAAGTGTTAACCACGGACACCTCGGATTACGCATGGGGAGCCCACTTGCAGGGAAAAGGTCTGCAAGGTTTTAGGACAGAGGATCAGAAGCACCTACATATCAATTTAAAAGAGATGTTAGCTGTACAGAATGCCCTCTTGGCCTTCAGGGATATTCTACAACCAGGACAACTACTGATACGGACAGACAACACCACAGTTATGTGGTACATAAACAAGCAAGGGGGTTCACACTCCTACCCCCTTTGCAGACTAGCCATGACTCTTTGGAACACAGCTCTAGCTTGCAAAGTGGATCTACAAGCTCAGTTTCTGCCAGGGAAACAAAATATTCTGGCAGACAGCCTGAGCAGGAACCTGTCAGACCCACACAAGTGGATGCTAGACACCCAAATATTCAAGATGATTACAGAAGCCTGGGGCTGCCCGGACATAGATCTATTTGCATCCCCCCTCAACCACCAGTTACAGATTTTTTGCACACGGACATTTCACAAACTAGCATGGAAAGTGGATGCACTACCATTCAGTTGGAGAAACCTCTCGGGGTATGCCTTTCCTCCACTACCTCTTCTCTTTCAGCCCCTTATTCTTTTTCCTGTACTACTGACAGATGAGCAGTACCAGGACAGTATTTAGTCTGTTGTCCTTGGCTTGAATCATGCAGAAGGACTGCATGCTAGCAGTTGTCACTATTATATATTTTCTTCCTATTAAATGGGATAAAAACTAAACAAATAAGAAGGGGACTCTTCCCTTCTCTGGGAATTTCTCCCATATTTTCAGTATCAAAAAGGAAATGAATAAGGCATTGGCTTGCAGGAATGCATCCCTGCATTGGGAAGCATACTGCCTGTAGCCCAACATTCACAGAGTTCTGGGAGTCTGTCCACTCAGGTAGATATCTACTTGGGGTAATTCCCTTCTTTTATGAATTATACAGTGATCTTACTCAGAAATCCACTGTTATGATGAGCATACTCAGCTGAAATTTTTCTTTTTTTCATCGTGCGTACATATTTTTATTTAGTATTTTGCCCCTGAGGTTGTCAGTCTTCAAGTCCTTGGCTATCCACATTATGATTTGGGTTTTATGTGCTAACTGTGTTTATTTCCCTCCCCATCTGTAGCTCCATTCAGAACAAAATGTGTGTTTGGCTACAAAGAAAAGTCCTAGTCCAGAATATATGACATTATTAATGAGACTAATTCATGCATTATTGGAATTTCAGTGGGGTCCATAAGGACAGCTGAATCAGACTGCATTCAGGACATCCATGGTAGCAGTCTGATCACATGTTATTGCTGAGATGGTCTGGCAGACTTCTTCCAGTAATGTGTTATATCCCCACATATATTGTCATGCAGTTGCATTAGTATAATATTTACACATTTTTAAAAATGACTATAGGAAGGATATTCATCAGTATTCTCCATGGTAAAGAACTGCTAGCTAAGTATATCCCTGGACTTCCTCAGAAGTCATTCAATAGTGACTTCTTGTCCTCTTGTCTCCAGGGGAAAAGCAGTCCTCTCAATGGGCAGGTCAGCACTGCTCTACCTTCCCCACCATAGATGATCCAGGTGCTTTTTTAAACATAGGTCACAGAACAAGACAACAGACTCATTCTGAAATACATCTAACAAACCAAAATAAAATAATCAAAGACAGGACTGCTGCCAATAAACCAGGTAGACGTTCCTTATCCAAAGTCAGAAGAATAAAATAAAACACCAAAGGATGGAGAAGGAACGAAGAAGGAGCTTAAAATTTATAAAAAATCCACCGAATTTGTTATCCAAAGAACAAGAAAAATATTGTATACAAGGATTAGCGCTTTCGCTACAAGAGCTTCTTCAGATCGTACACAATACATCAAAAATGCGTCTTGCTATATATACATCCATTCAAATTAGAAACAGCCTATCATATACAAGAATAAATCAAGTCTTAAAGTGCAACCACATATCTATACACTAAAAATTTAGTGTAAGATAAAAAAGTATAACATTTTACACATATGAAATACATGTATTATCTATAAAATACATCCAATGTAAATAAATAATGAAAATAATTAAAAAATAAATCTCTTATATTGCACTTAAAAACCTAGGCATATTATCTGATGTTCCTACGTTTCCTTAACATGGGCTTAATGAAAGCCAATATCCAAAATGAATAAATGATAAAAATGATTAAAAATAATTAAAAAATAAATCTCTTATATTGCACTTAAAAACCTAGGCATATTATCTGATGTTCCTATGTTTCCTTAACATGGGCTTGATGGAAGCCCTTTCATTAAGTCTGGAACCACTATCTGCCCTCAACCTGATTATCCATTGACTTTCCTTACACTCAGTGTGGTTCTTGATGTCACCTCCACGCTTGGTCGGTACTACAACCTCAAGAACTCTAAATAAAAACCTATGTGTATCCCCATGTAGAGACATATGCTTGGCCAGGGCATTGTGTGCTGACCCTTTCCTAATGTGGTAAACGTGTTCTCTTACCCTATCCCTAAGGGAACGGTTAGTCTTACCCACATAGAAGGAGGCACAGAACTGGCATACTGCTAAATGTACAAGATTGCTGGTCTTACAATCAGCTTCAACACTTGTAATGAACTCGATGCCCATATCTGGATGGAGAAATGTAGCAGTGACATCAATATACGAGCAGAAATTACAGTGACCACATGGTTTAGTCTTTCCACCCTTTTCATCGTTCCTCTCAGTTCTAGGATGACAAAGCATCCTTTTTAAATTATTTCTGTTTTTAAAAAGAAAATGAGGTTGTTCCCCAACTATATGCCTTAGGTCACTATCCACCTGCAAAATAGACCAATACCTAGTGATAATGTCCCTCACATCAGTATGGTCGGATGAAAAAAAGGTGGAAATTTTGGGATATGATTGTTCCTTATTGACATCCACCACTTTATCCATAGTAACGGGTCCAAAATATGGTGCTGCTGTATTGGAACGTAGCTTAAAAACATTACCCAGGTGCTCATTGACCTCATTGATGTTATACCCTCTCTGGAAAAGCCTCTCCTTCAGATTAATAACCTCCACTTCAAAACCTACATCAGTAGGATTCAGTCTAGAGGCTCTAACCCCTTGTCCCTTAATAATGTTTCTAAAAATATATGCCGGATGCATACTTGACCTCATAAGTAAAGTGTTACAGTGGCATGATTTACGATATACCCCTGTGTTTATCAAGCCACATGGCAGTTTCTCTATAAATAGATCCAGGAATTCTATCCTATGTTCAGGATGGTAAATTTGAGAAAGCTGGTCAAATTATTCATAATGGCAACAAATAACTCAAGTTGTTCCCTGGTGCCACTCCAGACATTTAACAAACCATTTCAGCTTATATTTTATGGAGTTCTCAAAGTTTAAGCTTCAATTCTTTAGTGGAACAGAAGTGTGGAATAATATTATACATTTATTAACAATGAAATTATTGCTGTCATAAAGACATAAGAGGGTGGTAAGTGGAGTGCACGTTTCTGTACAGATGGGGCTTAATGGAAGCAACATCGAATACTTGTCTGATTGTGTGTTAATGTAGCAGGCACTGACAGGCAGTGACACAATGGCATACTGTTAATTTAGCAGTCACAAAAGTAATTGCTCATTGTGGACCTGTCACCATGCAGGTTTTATTCAAGATTGTGCACTGCCCATATTGTATGCTTTGGAAATCCCAGTCCTAGTACAGTATGCCACTGTCATATGGTCCCATGGACCTTACACTAGCAGTGCTGTTGAGTCAGTGCCGTGTCTAAATCATAGCAATAGAGATATCTGCCAGGGACATATGGTAGAGTTAATGAACAGCATGGCATTAGGCTTGGCCATTATATGCCATACTTATTATATTAACCTTGTGCTACATACAGCATAGTACAATGTCAACACACCGAAGCAATAAATGTTTTCCTGAAGCATATTATAAAGACAACATAATAATCAAATGCAGCTTAAAGGGCCACAGATCCCACAGTCAGCATCTTTCTTGCAACACTGCAGACCTCAGGAGGAGATGAAAAAGAACTACATTACATTGGAAGTTTATAGTTTGTACTGGCAACCTGTATGCAGACCAAGGTTTACAGCAGAGGATTCATTGCAGTTTTGTACTGTGATTTCCTGTTAAGTCGGTGTTTTACCAGTCATGTTTACATGTCGAATTTGCCTGCCACTCCATTTGGGTTTGTGGGGTCCTGTGCATACAGTGATGGCCTTGTAGTGGCTTTGCTCTCACAATGTACAGAATCACTGCTGCCAAACCTCTCAAGTCTTTTTCATCATCTCATCTCCTGCTGTCTCACTGCACAACTTACAGTCAGTGCAGTGCACTGTTGGTATATCCTATTTTGGAAAATCCAGTACTGGAACAGTATGTCGCTAAAATAAGATCAAAATATGTCTAATACAGCATCCACTGCTATATAATGTGTCTTTCTTGCATGATCCTTTTGCTTAAATCTTGCTAACTAAGTTCACTAACTAGACCTAAAAATACCTCCTAGTATGACAACATGCAATTACTTTTGTCATTCTTCAGTTAGTAATATAATGACTTGCCTTAGGAGGCCCCAAACTGATTGTAGATGAACACTTGTTACAACAGAGTTAGACATCAGGAGAATTTTGTATCAAGATTGTACATTGCTAGATGTTCTTCATGTTTCACTGTTGCAGTCATTACATTTGGATGATCTGCTTGCAGGTAGCCCTCAGTCGGCCTGATTAACAAAGTCTTGGGTCCTGCTTCATTTGCTGTCCCTTCTTCCATGACGTCAGGTTGTCAGGGGTATAAAACATGCAGCCGACACCATTATATCAGTCTTTCTTGCCGTGCGGTGCCCGAAGCAGAAGCAGTTCGAAAGTGCTGGTCGGCCGACTCCTGAAATTTTCATTTTTGAGTTTCAGAACCGAAGTCTTCAACTAAAGCCAAGTATCCCGTTTGGGAAACTTTTTCTTGCTCCTTACCGTTGTCAGTAAAAGTTAATAATTGCATTACTTGTGGAAAGCAAATACCTCATAAAGATTTTCATTCATACTGTATTCCTGACCATGACGTACCTTGCTGTTGATTTTGTGCTTTATTTAATCAGCGCACTATCCGTCGCCGATATATTTTCGCCTCTAAATATTTCGGTTCTCGGTTTAACTATCCAGAAATGTCATTTGTTAGCCATTCGACTACCGGGATTCTGAAAAAACGCAAAGAAAAAGACAAGAGACAGGCTGCCAAGGTCCAAAACTGCCGACGACGCTTCTCCTAAGCCAATCGCCAGTTCGCCGGTACTCAGTGAGGCACTTTCGCAGCCACTGATACCTCCTACTTCTGATTCACAGGCCTCTACTGAGACCCATTTGGAGTCCAGTATGCTGTGAGATACTTTAACTATGGAACCCATGGATGTCTCTACCTTGGATGGGTCCGGAGCCACTGTGCAGGCACCGGCTTCTGAGGATGTATTCAGGCCTATGGTCTTGCATATTAAACCGACGCATCCTTCTTCACTTAGGCCTAACTCTCGAATCATGCCTAAAAAACTGACGCCCAGGCCACATGCTCAGGCCTGTATGCCTAAAAAACAAATGATAAGAATGGCTGAAGATCTAATAACTCTAATCAGGGGTAGCCAACCCCCCTCCCCCTTTGTAAGAGGCCTAGGACTGAAGTTGTTTATGAATCTTCTGACCGGGATTCTGTTTTTTCTGATTCTTCTGATGATCTGGATTTGCCCTTATCTACTTATGAGGATTCTGATTGCAGAGGACTCCATTCCATCTGCTTCCCCTCCAGAGGATTTTTCTTTTGGGGAAACCTTACATACTCTAAGGGAGTATTTCCACTGGGAAAGCCAGGATTTTTCTGCTTCAAAAAAGAGGCTTAGGGATTTCTTACTCCTACCTCAGCATAGGCCTTTAGCTATTCCTCCTGTACTAGACATTGTTGATGATGCTTTTTCGGAATCTAGTTTGGCTCCTGATTCCTTGCCTCCTGCTCCCAGAAAACCTGACAGATACTACAGGGTCCCTGAGTCACACAAGTTCCTTTTTAAAAATCCTATTGCGGATCCAGAGACTATTTCACAGGGGCCCAAGGGCATTAAGGCTTCTACTGCTAAAAATCCTAACCCTTCTGATAGAGACTCCAGGGCACTGGATAGATGGGGTAAGAAGGTTTACACTTCTGCAACCTTGGCCATTAGGGCTTTAAACTGCCAGTTTCATATGTTAAAGTATCAGCAACATGTTATTGGATTGCTTAAACAGAAAATGATGCTGATTCCTGACTGTGTGGAAAATAAAGAATTACAGGATTTAATGCATTCTGCTGAACAAGTTGGAAAACATACTTTACAATGTGGTTTTGATTCATTAGAGGCCTCTTGCAGGACTGTTGTTACTGGTTCTGTGCTCAGTAAGCATGCTTGGCTAAAGGAACAATCTTTGCCTGATCATGTTAAAGCTAAATTGTTGGATGCTCCCTTAAATTAGGACCGCCTGTTTGGCAATAAGGCTGAGTAAGTTCTTAAAAAGATGAAAGATAAAGCTAAATCTATGCAAGCTGTTAAAGATTTCTTACAAGTTCAGCCTCCTAGATTTATTAGGCACTGGCCCTCTAAGAACTGGTTCTTTCCAGCCCCTTCCAGGTTTTCTCAAGCCAAACCCAGACACATCAAAACCCCCAGGTTTTAGTCCCAGGGGACACACAGGACTAAGCAGTGGGGGGCCACCACTTCCAAATCTGGGAGTAATAAGACTCCTCTCTATGATAAACTGTCTCAATGACTTATTTTTAAAATTTCCAAGCACTTATCAACTGACTGCCCCTTTGGGGGGAAAGATTGCTCTTCATGCAAAGAACTAGGAACTCATTGCCCAGGAGAAATGGGTTTTAAATATAGTGTCCCAGGGATAGAGATTTCACTTCCACACGTTGCCAACACCAAGCGGGTGGCCGGACTTTCTCTCTTAAGCATGGGGGCTATTCAACTGGTACCAGAAGAGGAAACAGGACAAGGTTTCTACTCAAGACTTTTCCTGGTACCCAGAAAAGACAATTCATGGCGTCCTATCCTGGACCTGTCTACTCTAAACACCTTTTTGGAGATTCCAAAATTCAAGATGCTGACTCTTCACCAATTACTTCTTATGCTAGGCAAAGATGCCTGGTTGGCAACATTAGATTTAAAAGAAGCATACCTGCACATCCCAATCAGGGAATCTTGCAGAAGATACCTACACTTCAAAGCAGGCTAGACGCACTGTCAGTTCTCTGCACTGCCCTTTGGCTTATCTACTGTGCCCAGGGTATTCACAAAGTGCCTAGCTCCAGTTATTGCATTTTGCAATCAAAAGAAATATTCAAATATACCCATACCTGGACGATTGTCTAATTCAGGCAGAAAGCAAGGACATACTTTTGAATCATCTGGCCTTTGTACAAAGGGTTCTAACTTGTCTGGGGTACACCATAAACAAAAAGAAATCACACCTGGTACCCTGTCAACAAATTATATACCTGGGAGCAAGCTTGAATACAACTTCCCAGATGGCTTACCTCACGCCAGAGAAACAAATTCATTTAACAACCTACTTCAAACAAGTGGCCACACAAACCCTGCTATCTGCAAGACAAATTCTGCAAGCCTTGGGGTTCATGGCCTCCTGCATTCTTCTAATTCCGTATGCAAGACTGCATATGAGGAAACTACAGTGGTATCTAAAAAGCCTATGGTGTCAACATTCTCAGGATCTAGAAGCAATTATTCCTATCATACCTTGCCTATGCCTAGAATTCCTTTGGCGGCCAGAGGCCTGCCACCAAAACAAGGGACTACCTTTCACACCACTACCTGCTGCCCAAACTCTAACAACAGATGCATGAGACTATGCATGGGGGGGCTCACCTGGCAGGGAAGTGCATTCAGGGCAAATGCAACCCAAGTCAAATGCACCTGCATATCAATCAAAAAGAAATGTTAGCTGTACCGAATGCTCTGACAGCCTTCAAGGACCACATTCTTCCAGGACAACTTATGGTAAAGACGGAAAACACCACTGTTATGTGGTACATAAACAAGCAGGGGGGGTACACATTCTTACCCTCTCATTGTGGAACACAGCCTTGGACTACCAAGTGCACCTACAAGCTCAATTCATGCCAGAAAAATTAAATACACTGGCAGACGGACTAAGCAGAAACCTCATGGAACCACATGAGTGGAAACTGGAACCAAGGATTTTCAACATGTTGACAAGCAAATGGGGGAGCCCAGCTATAGACCTGTTTGCCTCTCCCCAGAACTACCAATTGGACAAATTTTGCACAAGGACTCCCCATAAACAAGCCTGGAAAGTGGATGCTCTGTCCTTCAGCTGGAAAAACCTATCAGTCTGTGCCTTCCCCCCTCTGCCTCTGCTCTCCAAAGTACTACTAAAAATCAAACAGGACAAACAAAGGATGATTTTGATTGCTCCAGACTGGCCACACCAACACTGGTACCCCCTCCTGTGCAGTGTGTCATGGTTTTCCCCATGGCACCTGCCTCAGACTCTGTCCCTGTTTTCTCAGCAGGAGAACCAGATTCTGCACCATCAGCTTTTAACACTGAACCTTGCAGCCTGGCTAATTACATAATCTCTCCTTTACCATCCCTCAGTGAACCTGTGATGGATATCATTTCACAGGCAAGGAGACCTAGTACTAGAAAATCTTATGCTGAAAAATGGAAAAGATTCAGTGCCTGGAACCAATCTCAAGGGATGAGCCCAGCAGCGCCCAATTTACCTCATATTTTACAATACTTAACTGAGATGCATCACAAGGGCCTGTCTTTCTCCTCCATTAAAATCCACGCCTCAGCCATTTCAGCTCATTATAACACAGAACCTCCCCTCTTCTCTCATCCACTGCTCAAGCAGATGTTCATCGTGTTACCCTGCTGCAGTCATCACACTTGGGTTATCCTGTCGTCAGGCGGTCCCGCAGTCGGCCGGAATTCCAAAGTCTTGGTCCAGCGTCGGTTGCTGTCGCTTCTTCCCTGACGTCAGTGTGCCAGGGGTATAAATAATGCATCCAACACCATTTTCTTCAGTCTTTCTTGCTGCGCGGTGCCCGAAGCAGAAGCAATTCGCAAGTGCCGGTCGGCCGACTCGAGATTTTCGAAGTCGAATTTTAGATCCGAAGTCTTCAATAAAGCTAAGTACCCCGTTGGGGAAACTTTTCTTACCTCAGACCGATGTCAGAAAAAGTTAACAATTGTATTTCTTGTGGGAAGCAAATACCTCATAAGGATTTTCATTCTTACTGCATACCTTGCCTAGGCCCAGACCACGACGTCACTGGTTGTCGTTTTTGTGCTAGGTTTAATAAGCGTACTATAAAAAGACGCTTTGATTTCGCACTACACTACTTTGGTAGAAAATTTAACTACACTATGCTGTCGGAGCAACCGACTACCGGCGTGCACAAAAAGCGCAAGGACAGGGACAGGCAGCCTAGACCCAGGCCAGACTCCGAGGCCTCGGCTGGTCCGGTCTCTGGTTCACCGGTCTTCAGTGAGGCTCTGACGCAGCCCCTGACTACCGCAGCTCTTGAACCCGAGACCACTTCAGAGCTTTTGGCAGAGAGTACTAGGCTGACGCAGCCATTTTGTTTAGCCCCTACCGACTACACTGCTGATAAAGATGTCGGTGCTACAGAAACACCTTTGGTTTCTGAAGGCGTCTTCAGACCGACGACGCTCACCATAAAAACGTATCCTAAGACTAAGACTCCTATTAAACCTAAAAAGACTGCACTTCAGTCTCCAGTTCAAGGCCCCATGCCTAAGAAGCAGATATTCAAAATGGCTGAAGATTTGATCTCTTTAATCAGGGGTTCCCAGCCCCCACCCGACAAAAGGCCTAGACAAGAGGAAGATTATGCCTCCTCTGAACAAGTTTCTATTTCCTCAGGCTCCTCTGAGGACCAAGATTACTCCTTCTCCCCTTATGAAGATTCTGATGCTGAGGATTCCATTCCCTCAGCTTCTCCTCCTGAAGACTACTCCTTTGGGGAAACTTTACACACTATGAGGGTCAGGACTACTCTGACTCAAAGAAAAGGCTCAGAGAGTTTCTTTTACTCCCCAGCACAGACCACTTGCCATCCCCCCAGTTTTAGACATTGTGGATGATGTTTACTTAGAATCCAGTTTGAACCCAGATTCTCTGCCTCCTGCTCCAGCCAAACCTGACAGATACCATAGAGTTCCTGACTCCTACAAATTCCTTTATAAAAGCCCTGTTGCTGATCCAGCGACTATCTCCCAGGGTCCCAAAGGGGCTAAGGCATCTATGGCAAAAAATCCTGTACCCTCTGAAAAGGACTCCAGAGCACTAGACAGGTGGGGGAAAAAGGTTTACACCTCAACCACTCTAGCTATGAGGGCACTAAATTGCCAATTTCAAATGCTAAAATATCAGCAATTTCTAATGTCTCAGTTAAAACAAAAAATGAGCACACTCCCCCAACAGTCTGAATTGAAAGAAATGCAGGATCTGTTACATGCAACTGAACAGGTGGGCAAACATACTTTACAATGTGGTTTTGATTCTTTGGAGGCTTCCTGCAGAGCAGCTGTCACTGGGTCAGTTATACGTAGGCATGCATGGTTAAAGGAACAAACTCTGCCTGATCATGTTAAAGCAAAGCTTCTAGATGCTCCCTTACAGCAGGATGTTCTTTCTGGAGTTAAAGCAGAAGAAGTCTTGAAGAAAATGGTGGATAAGGCAAAATCTATGCAGACAGTCAAAGATTTTCTACAGGTACAGCCTCCTCGCTTCAGCAGAAATTGGCCAACAAAAAATTGGTCCTTTCCAGCTACTGACAGACCACAGAGGGGGAAATACAGACGTCCAAGAGGCAGAGGGCAACCACAAGCCAAGTACAAACCTCGTCAATGGGCCACTGCAACACAGAAGGGAGGAGAAGACAGGTCCCCAACTACCAGGAGGCAAACTCAATGACTTGCACCTCATCTGGCCAAGCAACACTCTCCTGGCAGCCCCCTTGGGAGGAAAACTCTCACTTTTTTCAGACAACTGGCACATTGTCACAAATGACAAATGGGTCCTAGACATAAGTTCACGAGGATACAGATTCCATTTCCACACCTTGCCAATGAAAAGAGGAATGCCAAACCTGCCACAAAATCAATGGGCAGAGGCACAAAAACAAATTACAGCTCTCATGGCCATGAGAGCCATTCAACTGGTACCTACCCCAGAGCAAGGCCAAGGATTTTACTCAAGACTCTTTCTAGTGCCCAGAAAGGACAATGCCTGGAGACCAATTCTGGACCTTTGAATTCTAAACACCTTCTTACAAGTACCCAAATTCAAGATGCTAACACTACAGCAGCTTCTTCCCATGTTGGACAAGAAAGCATAGCTAGGAGTGTTGGACCTCAAGGAGGCATACCTGCATGTCCCTATCAGACAAAGTTGCAGAAGATACCTCCATTTTATTGCAGGTTCAACCCATTACCAATTCTCTGCACTGCCCTTTGGCTTATCTACTGCGCCCAGGGTCTTCACAAAATGCCTGGCACCAGTAATTGCATACTGCAGACAGAGGAATTCAAATATACCCATACCTGGACGACTGCCTCATCCAAGCAGAAAGCAAGGACAAACTCTTACAACATCTGGCTTTTGTAAAACATCATCTAAGTTGCCTAGAGTACACAGTAAATGAAAATAAATCAAAACTAATACCCTCACAAACCATGACATTCCTGGGTGCCAGCTTGAATACAACGGCCCAGAAAGCTTATATGATGCCCGACAAACAACTGCAACTGACTCTATATTTCAAAACAATGGCAACAAAGACCCAACTACCTGCAAGAAAAATTCTGCAGGCCTTGGGCTTCATGGCATCTTGCATACTACTAATACCATTTGCAAAGCTGCATATGAAGAAATTACAGTGGTACCTAAAAAGCGTATGGTCTCAACACAGCCACAGCTTGGACACAATGATATCTCTCATTCCCTGCCTACAACAGGAGTTTCTATGGTGGTGACAGGCATGTCACCTCAACAAGGGTCAGCCTTTCACCTTGCCCCCAGCCAGGCAAACTATGATAACAGATGCATCGGACTATGCCTGGGGGGCACACATGGCAGGACAGTGCATTCAAGGCATATGGACTGCAGATCAAAGGAATTTGCACATCAATCAAAAAGAGATGCTAGCTGTGCAGAATGCTCTGACAGCCTTCAAGAATCTATTGCATCCAGGACAACTTACAGTAAGGATGGACAACACCACAGTAATGTGGTACATAAACAAACAAGGGGGTACACACTCCTACCCTCTATGCAGGCAAGCAATGACCTTATGGAACACAGCACTGGCCTATCAAGTTCAGTTACAAGCTGAATTCCTGCCAGGAAAAAAGAACACATTGGCAGACGACCTCAGCAGAAACATCATGGACCCCCACGAGTGGAAACTGGATCCTCAAGTATTTGCAATGATAACTCAAATTGGGGCCTTCCAGACATAGACCTGTTTGCCAGTCCTCAAAACTATCAACTGACAAAATTTTGTACAAGAACACTTCACCATCAAGCTTGAAAAGTGGACGCACTCTCATTCAGTTGGAAAAACCTGACAGTATATGCCTTCCCTCCATTACCTCTCCTCACAAAGGTGCTTCTGAAAGTCAGAAAGGAGAGACCACAACTGATACTCATAGCCCAAGACTGGCCACGCCAGCACTGGTACCCACTATTGAGGAATATGGCCCAGGGCCCACCTTGGATTTTACCACAAATTGCCCATTTGCTCACACAGCAAAACAATCAGATTCTTCACAGCCAGCTCAAAACCTTAAATATGGCTGCATGGCAAATCACCTAAGCATCCAGCCAGCTCCGCTTTCCCAAGCAGTTATGGATGTTATTCTGGAAGCTAGGAGGCCCAGCACCAGGAAGGCCTATTTGGATAAATGGAAAAGGTTTTGCGCCTGGAACCAAGCTAAAGGCCAAAACACACTTCAGCCTCACATGCCTTAGATTCTACAGTACCTAACTGAGATGTTGCACAAAGGACTTTCTTTTTCTTCCATTAAAATCCATGCATCAGCTATTTCAGCCCACTACAACACGGATCCACCCTTATTTTTGCATCCACTTCTAAGGCAGTTCCTCAGAGGGGCAAATAACATTAGGCCCCCCAGGAGAGCACCTACACCAACATGGGACCTCAATTTTGTTCTGGAAAAACTTACGCTACCTCCTTTTGAACCAGCTTTCTCTGCAGATCTACAGTTTCTATCATGGAAGACTGCCCTGCTACTAGCAATAACTTCCGCTAGAGGTGTCTCAGAGCTGCAGGCACTAATGGCAGTGGAACCTTTCCTCATTTTCCATCAAGACAGAGTTTCTCTACAAACTAATCCTTCTTTCATGCCTAAGGTGGTTTCCAGTGTGGCTCTAAATCAAACCATCCACTTACCCTCCTTCTTCCCAAATCCACAGAACAAAGGAGAAAGACTCCTGCATTCCTTGGACATTCACAGGCAACTTCGCTACTACTTGGATAAAACTAAGGCTTTCAGAAAATCTGACCAGCTCTTTGTATCCTATGCTACAACTTCAGAAGGGAAGGCCATATCAAAACAAACCATTTCCAAATGGATAGGACATTGCATTCGTTTTTGCTCTACCCATCATGGAAAACCAGTTCTTGCTACCATTAGGCCCCACTCTACCAGGGCAACAGCTACATCTACAGCCTTCCTCAGGGGGGTTCCTACCAAGGAGATTTTGGAAGCTGCAACTTGGAGTTCAGTACACACCTTTACCAAACACTATCACTTACCACTTTACTCTAAGACTAGAGCTGGCTTCGCCACTGCAGTTCTGCAGGGCCTTCTAGCCTCCTCTAACCCTCTCTAACTCCTCCACCCATCCTTAGCTTTGGGATTCTACCCAAGTGTGATGACTGCAGCAGGGTAACATGATGAACATAGTGCAGTTTTGTACCTACCATAAATGTAGATGTTTGAGTGTTCACCCTGCTGCAGTCCAGGTTACCCTCCCTCCATCCCCTCTGATCTAACTGGCTAAAATCTCTACATTACCTTCCTGATGTATTTGCTTATAGCTGGAGGGATTTTGTGTTTGTGCAGAAATTACTTACTTTGGTACTAATTACTGACCACCTTTTTGAGGGCACCTGACATCTGGGGCAAGAAAAACTGAAGAAAATGGTGTCAGATGCATTATTTATGCCCCTGGCGCACTGACGTCAGGGAAGAAGCGACAGTAATCGATGCCAGACCAAGACTTTGGAATTCCGGGCAACTGCGGGACCGCCTGACGACAGGATAACCCAAGTGTGATGACTGCAGCAGGGTGAGCACTCGAACATCTACATTTATGGTAGGTACAAAACTGTACTTTCCTCAGAGGGGCCAAAAATTTGAGACCACCCAGGAGAGCTCCAGCCCCAGCCTGGGGCCTTAACTTTGTTTTGGAGAAACTCACTCTACCTCCTTTTGAGCCAGCTGCTACTGCAGACTTGAAATTTCTTTCTTGGAAAACAGCTTTCCTTTTAGCAATCACTTCAGTTAGAAGGGTATCTGAATTACAGGCCTTTATGGCAGTGGAGTCTTTCATCATCTTTCATACGGACAGGGTGTCCCTCAGAACCAATCCATCCTTCATTCCCAAGGTGGTATCCAATGTGGCTCTTAATCAGTCCATTCATTTGCCAACCTACTCTCCCAATCCACAGAACAAAGGGGAACGGATACTGCATTCCTTAGATGTGCACAGACAACTTAGATTCTACTTGAACAGGACTAAACCTCAAAGGAAATCTGAACAACTGCTGGTGGCATTTGCTGCAGGGGCAGAGGGGAAGGCTATTTCAAAGCAAACCATTTCTAAATGGATAGGCCATTGCATTCATTTCTGCTATGAGCACCATGGAAAACCTATCCCCCAGGGGATCAGACCTCACTCCACCAGGGCTGCATCTACCTCTACAGCCTTTCTCAGAGGTGTCCTTACCAGGGACATCCTAGAAGCTGCTACCTGGAGTTCTGTACATACTTTCACCAAGCATTATCATTTGCCAATTTTCTCTAAATCCAGAGATGGCTTTGCCACTGCAGTCTTGCAGGGACTTATAGCTGGTCATAATGCTATCTAAATTCTTCCTCCCAACTATAGCTTTGGGAATCTACCCAAATGTAATGACTGCAACAGTGAAACATGAAGAACATAGTACAGTTGTGTACACTTGCCATAAATGTAGATGTTCGTGTGTATTCACTGTTGCAGTCCTGGTTACCCTCCCTCCAGCCCCCTAACTTCTTTTGGCTATACCTCTACTTTCCTTTACTATGCTTAAAAGCCTTTTTGGTGTATTTGCTTTTTTGTTGGAGGTATATCATTGTACTTTTATATTTAATTGCTCCCCATTAGGGGGGCACCTGATATCTGGGGCAAGAAAAACTGATGTAATGGCTTCAGCTGCATGTTTTATACCCCTGACAACCTGACATCATGGAAGAAGGGACAGCAACTGACGCAGGACCCAAGACTTTGTTAATCAGGCCGACGGCTACCTGCAAGCAGATAACCCAAATGTAATGACTGCAACAGTGAATACACTCGAACATCTACATTTATGGTAAGTGTACACAACTGTACTTTCTTTCAAACCACACCTATGTATGAGTGCTTAAATATTACAAACTATGATACAATGAATCTTGCTGATGTGTGTCCACGTGTTTCCTTTAGGCACATCGATAATGCAGGTGACAGCGACAGATGCCGATGACCCCACGTACGGAAGCAGTGCACATGTTGTGTATAGCATCCTTCAGGGACAGCCTTACTTTTCAGTAGAGCCAAGAACAGGTATCACAATTTCAGATTCAAAGTGCATGTAGTGAAAGATGAAACTGCAGGTTGTTGGAAAAAGGAGAGTGTTTATGAGCTTTGTGCAAGAACGTGACTTGAGTATGCAGTCTCATGTGGTAATAGAGAACTGGGATTCAGGAATGCTGCTCAGTGCTGTCATGGAAATGGACAGCATCTTGCACTCTGTGGCTATCAAATGTTATTTTAGAGTGGTTTATCATCCCTTATTACATCCCCCCTCACCCCGGCATAAACACATACAGGTTTTGTAGACAGTGAGAATTATGACATTGCACTAGTCATACTGATGGGTAATACAGAGTATCTAATACTGAGGTGCTTTGGGGATGCCTTTTGGAGGTGACTGTGGAAAGAACTAATGAAGAATTGATTTCACATACAAAAGCAATAAGGAAAAGGCAAAATATACAGTATTTATAAACAGGTTGTACAGCAGTTGCTCCCTTTTTGCTGTTTACTACAGGAGTCACTTTTATGAAAATTGTCACAAAGTCTTTATGTCCATGCAAAAACTGTCATCCAGTGTCTTCCATCACAGTACTTAACTTGGCAGAGCCTCTACTAACACAGATCCTTTATAATACTGGTGCAAGTAAAGGAACTCACCTGTCCTAACCTGTCTTAAGTGTCACCTTACTAGTAACAGTAGTACTTAGTAACAATGTGTATAAATGCACCACTGTATTAAAGCCTGCAATGTCATATGAAAATGTCTCGTTAATATGCACTATTGTGTGAGCAGACAGAATGAGTAAAAAAAACCAAACCAGATAAGAACTGTTCTTGTGTTTTGTTTTGATAATCCACCCCCCCACACACACACACACACACACACACACACACCGAAGACAGTACACTTTCTGAAATAGCAGAAGCTGAATGTAACCAGTACAAAAAGTATACATAATTATTCGATACAGTTCAATGGCTTTTTAATAAACTGGGGAAAAGTATTCTGACTTCTGACTGTATAAAGTGCTTCTTTTTGTTTGCAATTTTTATTGCAATTCTGTGCAGCTTTTACATTTATCATTATTAGGGAGACAAAAAAGGAAGTGTTGATAATCTTAAGTGGGTCAGCCAAAACACAGAGTTTGAGTGTGAAGTTTTCAAACATTAATCAGTGTTTTTAACTTAGTTAATATGCTTAGACTTTTTTCAAGAAAAAAAAAACAGTACTTGAATATTTCAAGGGTTTGCCAAGAGGAAAAATGGGCTTTTGCTGCTATCTACTGTTAATTTTAAGTATAACACCAAACAACTAGGTTTGCAGTTTTTAAATCTCATTTAGCCTTGGACGGGGACCGATTTTTCCAAGATAACAGATGATGGAGAATGCTCAGTTTTTCTAAAAAAGTCATTTGAGCCAGTCCACTGATTTTCTACAACATAAGCAGTATACCTTCAATAAAATTACTGCAAATAAGTTTTGAATTGTACTTTTATAATAGATTTATTTCAATTGACATTTTCAAAAAATACAGTAAATTGAAGATGGAGAAAATGATGTTATTGCAGTTATGTATGTACAGCTGATATTGTAGCAGCTAGGTTTATGGAATATTTGATAGGACTTGTAAAATCAACAGTCTTACACAGAGGTTATCTATTGCTCAAAGTCCAGGGTGAATCACCTTGGGAGTCACACAACCCTAAAATACTGTTTCAGATATAGGTTTTGCAGGCAGCCCCCTTAAGGTATTTGGGACTTACCTCTCAACATCTTAGAGCAATAAATCTGGACAAAGCCATAAATAATGGGGGGGGGGGTATAAATAGGGACACATTTTAAATATCACTTATTTTTCCTTAGCATACATTTTCTGAGATTTTTGAAGTATGAAACTCAAATACCTTTCATTATATTCTGACTTCAATCCACAATGATTTGCCAGAAAATACATTTTATGAGAAACAGACCAAAAATACGAGGCAAGGATCTGGATGTTCTGTGAAATCTGGACAATTAATAGGTATAATTTGGAAATGGTATGTGAAGTGTATTGTGATTTGCACCTTCACTAATGCCTTCAGATTAGCAACCTAGCACCTAGAAATTTGTAAAGCATTTTCGGTTCTGTTACCTTTTTATTATAATATCATTGAGACACATCTATGCTGAGGAATGTTGAAACTGTAGCGTGTACCTGCTGCAAGACTGTGTCTCACTCCACCCTCAGTAGTTTTGTAACTAAGTAAAGAAGGTGGTAACCAGATCCTACCTCCTTGTCTCAGGTAAATGTCTATTATCTGATAATCTCAGTCTCATTTTATTTACTTCACATAGCCAGTCCACGAGAAAACAGTCATACTTGCCCTTAAGTTCAGAAACTGTCCTAGCAGACCCCTGTTAAAGCCCGATCATTAATCCTAAACAACCCACCCTATTACAACACTGGACAAGATGTATATGCAATTTCCAAGTGTCACTGTGGCCATTTTGATAGAGTTGGGCATCCTAAGGCAATGTAACAATTGTTTCATGTTCTCAAGGCAGCCAATTAATCATTAAAGAAAATAACATGGTATGCGACAGATACAAATACATAACTTAATTGCAGGCAAAATCTTGCATAGAAGCAAGGTTTTCAGGAATACCCACATTACATCCCTCATGCACACCGCTCACCATACACAGATTGTCTTATGCTGTCGCGTTTAAACAAAGCCTTCCCAAATCTCACAGATCCCCAAAACCACCTAATGGCAACACTGCTCTTCAGCAATCACTAAATCTCTATTTATCATGTACATGATGTGGAGCTTTTTTCCCCGGGCATCCGCTGATAAAGGACCTGCATCCAGTTGGAATTTCCCGGTAAACAAATGTAAATAAATAATAATAAATAAATAAAGCACACACTAAAAGCAGCACCAAATATCTCACATAAGCCTATAACCAATGGTCCCCCAAGACCTAATCCCATAAGACAAGCATATACCTTATTTAATGTGACTGACCATGGGAACTCCATTGAGCATCACATAGATGCCCCACTCACCAGGTTAGACAAGAAGAAGATAATGGTTGCTTGCCTATCTGGAGCCAGTATCTGCAATATTACACACACACTCAAGTCACTGCACCCGAGGTATGAGTATGATTCTGGCATAGTCCATGTGAGTGTAAATGGACTATATGAAAAGAGACATAATGGATTTCTGGGAATATGTGTCACAGATAGGTTTGAGCTTTGCATTGAGCAACATTCTACCTTCACCAAGGATGATACTACAGTATGAACATAAAATGATTGATTTTAATAATTGGCTTAGTTTCTGGTGTCATTCCAGGGGGATCCGATATCTGTCAGCATGGGAGGACATGGTCAATAGACCACATTGCTTTGACAAGGGTGGGCTGCAACTGCAGCCCCCCAGACTTTCAGATTTGGCTAAAACATTATCCACCCCCTTAGAGCTTTTTTAGGAAAGTCCAAAAAGACAAAGCTACCAACTTAGTGAAAAATTCTCCAAGAACCTGAAGGTGTTACCACTCAATACTTGGAGCCTAAAAAAAAAACTCCACACCCTTCAATCCCTCCTCACTACGGAGAATGTAGACATCTGTGCTATGACTGAGACTTGGTTTAAAGCCAAAGAATGTACTCTAGAAGTCCAAGGCTACACTGTCGTCCACAAATTTAGACCAACAATAGCACAGACTGTGGCCAAAGGTGGATGTGTTTCGATCTACATTTGCAACAGACATACCTCCAAATTGGTTAAACAGGGTGATACCATGGAGCTCATCCATGTGCAGGTCACCATAGATAAGGTCCCTCAACATATCATGACTAGCTACAGGTCACTGTCTACAGGGACTCACCAAACAACCAAACACCTTATTTATGGGTGACTTTAACTACCCCTTTCTAGACTGGGAAATGTACACTGCTTCAAACTCATAGGCATAATGCTTCCTCGACTTTATTAACACAAACACCCTGGAACAGATAGCGCATGCACCAACCAGAGGATCAAACACAGTAGATCGGGTACCCACCAATATGGGAGAGCATTGTCCCTCCCACCCATGTCACATCCTCAGTAGTGGAGGCAGGTCACAAAGCTGTCTCATTTAAAGAAAAAAATCAACCCAGAAAATCCAACCTAACCAGTAACAGTTAAAGGCAAACTACATCCCATTAAGTGTCAACGGACAAGAGTAAAACAGTCCGTACTTTGTATCTTGAGCTGGCTAAGGCATTTAATACAATATCCTGCTCAGGCAGTGTTGAGAAGCTGTCTGAACTAGGCATAAATCCTTACATAACTCATAAAATTACCGTCTGGCTCACAGACAGGACCCAGAACATCAGAATCGGTGAGACCACCTCCACCAAGAGACCAGTCACCAGCAGAGTATACCAGGGCTCTGTGCTGGGCCCACTGCTGTCTGACATCTAGTTCTTGGAAGTCAAGGATAACATTCGAGGCCTCTAGCTCACCAAATTCACAGATGACTGTAAATTGGGAGCTATTACTGACCCCCCCCCCCCAAGACACCAATATTTTGCAAGTGGGTTTAACACAGATAAATGATTGGAGCCAAAGCCATGGCTTAAAACTTAATACCAAAAAATGCATTATAATGTCTTTTAGGAAACTGCCAACCCAAATTAGTTAATGCATCAATAAATTGCCCCTAAGAGTCAACCCATTAGTAAAGGAGTTGGGAACATATGTACAGTAATGTGTCCGTCAACTAACACATAGCCAAGATAGTAAAAAACAAATCATTCGATGTCACCCAATTTATAAGTAAAAGTATGGCATCCTAGTCCAAGGAAGCTATATAATCACTCTCCACAGCTATTATGAGAATTGTCCTTGAATACAATAACCCCTTCAGCATGTATCTAACCAAACACTTACAACAGTTGGAATGCCCACAAAAGTTTCTCACCAGGAGCATTCAGGGCATGAATATCCTGTCCTACACTATTTGCCTAAAGGCTCTGTCTCTGTAGTCAGTCTCCTATAAGTTGATGAGAAGGGATCTTTGCCTGGCTTACAGGGCTTCCTCAGACCCTGCCCTGATGGATCTCTTGCACATGTTCAAAACAAACAACACCAGAAACACTGGATCCGGGCATCTGAACTTCACTTGTGACATACACAGAATGTACTGGAAAGACACATATGTATCCTAAAGGATCCCTGCACTATGTAATAGACTCCAAATCCATGTAAAATAGAGTTCTTCCTTGACCCTGTTTAAGCAAAACCTTGACAATTGAATAGGAAATTGTAAATATACCCTCAGTCTAACCCCATGTACCTTATGAGCAGAGGCAGTCAATAAGAAATATATTATCCAAACTAACACCCTCTCTACTATTCCTTAGTTACCTCCCTACTAACATGCAATCTTCCCCCCAGTATATATGTCCATGATACTTGGGATCCAAATGGTCTGGGGGATGTGGCTGGGCTTGCAAGGGCATTAGTGGTCATTAACCTAATAGTAATCTATTAACTTATGACCCTATACTGACAAATGTTAATTCTGACTTTAGAGAGAAGCAATTTTACGTTAAGATCATTCTGTAAGATACCACCATGACACCTTCTGAACATGAACAGTGACAGTTACACTTGCCCACTGTCCCTGTATGTGTGGCCTCTGATTTGCTGATAGAAACTCCACAATGGTGAGCTATTTATCAGTCTATTGCTAGTGGCCAGTATAGGTGGGATGCTGTGTTGCATTTCAAAACTATCACGTTTTGATAGGTCGGTCATATGTACAGATTTTCAAAAACTATTGCACAACATAACTGGACTGGTTAACTCTGCTGCTGTGATTGGTCATACTTCCTTTTTTCATCAATTTCCATACTATTTTCAGCTGTTAATGTCACAGCATTCTTCTAGTCATAACCAGCTTTTATGCCACAGACCTCTGGTCTTGTATCAGCCTGGTGTAAGTAAGGCCCATATTTATAGTTTAGGCCCATATTTATATTTTCTCAGGTGTGGCTTTGGTACTGGATTTATGATGACCTACAAAATCTGGAATCTATATATAACAGTTCATTAAAACAAGCTAATTGAATCAGCATTTAGATAATTACTGCCAACATATACATGTACGCTACTTTTGTGTGTATGGGGGGGTGAATCTTGCTACAAACCACTAAATTTTACTCTGACAATTCTCAGCTCACAAAACCTCATAAGAATGAAACTCCCACTAAGGAAAATAAATTGCACATATTCTATAAACTGTCAATTTATTCTATTTGTTTTAATGGACTATGATTTTGTGATCTAGGATCTGACCACATGTTATATTCCATTTCTAGTTTCATGCATCCTTATGACAAAGCCCCTTACTAAAAAAGATGAATTTGACTCTATAATGTATGTATTTATTCCATTAAATATGCAACAAGGGAGGGTAATGATGCAAAAGAAATGAGCACAAAGTTAACTGTCTTAACGTCCATTTTGAAAGTTTAATAAACACTGATTCATGGAGCTGGAGAAAACAAAATGTCAACGATAGTACTTTCCTCCCTCATATTTTGTAGAGTAGATGTTTTATGAGCTAAAAACATTTTTTTTCATTCTAAGTACTTTTGTCCAGAATGTCTTTCCCATTTATTTTTCTATGCACTTCACTCTCCTTCACTTAACATTTTTTTAGTTTCTCCAAATCTGTTGGGTTTCTAATATAGTGATGAGAATGGATCCCATTCCAAAGTCAAAGTATGTTTAAAGTTCATGAAATTAGTATTGTTTCACTCTTTAATGTCAGCCAAAAGTGTTCTTTGCAGCACCCACAATGTGCCCAATAATGACTCCTTCTGCAGTTCGCACAGAGTTACATGTATTGGTAGCGTATTTTAATAGGATTGTAGACTCTTTTTTTATAAGACCCATTGCTCCTGCTACTACTGTTGGAACTGTATGGGTATCTTTATTCCACATTGCTCTCATTTTTGCTTGTAAATCCTGATATTTTATGACTTTGTGTCTCTCTGTACACTGGACACTGTAGTCACTGGGTGTGGCGATTTCAATGGTCAATGCTACTTTTGTCTTCTTTTCCTGGACCACTATATCTGGTTCTCTAGCATCTATCTTTTGAACTGTTGGTAATGTTTTTTGTCACATTCAGTTGCTGCCTGTTTTTTATCTACTTCTAGTTTGATTTCCATTCCTGCTTGATGTCAATTTGCTTCTGCTATATTAAGCAGAGAAGTCATCTTAGATTTATTCTTCTCATGTATCAAAACTTTCACTACATTTAGATCTTGTGAGGTCAGTAGTGGAGTCCCACAATTGCAGATCTATACATGTAATCAATTTCAAGAAGGCCCATCCCTCCTTCGGAATGGGGAATGTATAATCTTGGTATGCACTGATTTTTATAAATCATTTGATGAGCATGAAGCATCCTTCTTGTTTTAATATCTAATCTATCCAACACTTTTTGGGGGCAGTCAATCACTCCAAAACTGTAAGTTAGGACAGGAAGAGTAAATTGGTTTATAGCTTGGATCTTGTTCCTAGATGTCAATGCTGTTCTCATGATTAATTTAAGTCTTCTTAAGTATTCCTTACTGATATTATTCACATTTGTTCATGTTTTACTGCTGATCCTTCCTCAGTTCCCAAGTATTTATACACACCCTCTTGCTCAAGTTCTTTTATATCACATTCTTGTCCCAAACTGATGTTTTCCTGGTGCTGCAGATGTTCTTCGTGTTTCACTGTTGCAGTCATTACATTTGGGTTATCTGCCTGCAGGTAGCCCTCAACCAGCCTGAATGTCAAAGTCTTGAATTCCTGCATCGGATGCTGTCTCTTCTTCCATGACGTCAGGTCATCAGGGGTATAAAGCATACAGCCGACACCATTACACCAGTCTTTCTTGCCGCACGGTGCCCAAAACAGAAGCAGTTCGCAAGTGCCGGTCGGCCGACTCCTGAAATTTTCATTTTTGAGTTTCAGAACTGAAGTCTTCAAAAAAGCTAAGTACCCCGTCGGGGATCCCTTTTCTTGCTCTTAACTGATGTCAGTAAAAGTTAACAATTGTATTACCTGTGGAAAGCAAATTCCTTATAAAAATTTTCATTCATACTGCATTCCTTGCCTAAGCCCAGACCACGACATCCCTTGCTGTCGGTTCTGTGCCTGATTCAACCCCCAGACTATTCGTCGTTGGTTTCTTTTTGCAGCAAATTATTTCAGTACTCGGTTTAACTATTCAGAAATGGCTTCGGTAAGCCATCCGACTACCGACATTCCAAAAAAATGTAAAGATAAAGACAGAGACAAACCGCATAGGTCCAAAGCTGCAGATGATGTTTCTGTTAAGCTAGTTGCCAGTTCACCGGTATTCAGTGAGGCGCTTTTGCAGCCCCTGATACCCGCTACTTCAGATTTGCAGGCCTCTACTGAAACCCATTCAGAGTCCGATATGCCGCAAGATGCTTCTTCGACTATGGAACCTGTGGATGTTTCTACCTTGGATGGGTCCGGAGCCGCTGTGCAGGCAATGGCTTCTGAGGGTGTATTCAGGCCTACTGACTTGCATTTCAAACCTATGCCATCTTCTTCTTCAAGGCCTAAAACTCAACCCATGCCTAGAAAACCGATGTCCAAACCACATGAACAGGCCCATATGCCTAAAAAACAAATGATAAGAATAGCTGAAGACCTTATTACTTTAATTAGGGGAAGACAGCCTTCCCCCTCTAACAGACCTAGAACTGATTTTCCTGCTGATTCTTCTGATCAAGATTCTGAAATTTCTGTTTCTTCTGATTACCAGGATTTGCCCTTATCTGCCTATGAGGATTCTGATGGAGAGGATTCCATTCCCTCTGCTTCCCCTCCAGAAGATTTTTCTTTTGGTAAAACCTTGCACACTCTTAGGGAGCATTTCTGTTGGCAAAGCCAGGATTACTCTGACTTCAAAAAGAGGCTTAGGGAATTCTTACTCCTCCCTCAACACAGGCTTTTAGCTATCCCTCCTGTCCTGGACATTGTAGATGATGCTTTCTTGGAATCTAGCCTGACCTCAGACACTTTACCTTCAGCTCCCAGGAAGCCTGACAGGTATTACAGAGTACCTGACTCTCACAAGTTCCTCTTCAAGAATCCTACTGCAGATGCAGAGACCATTTCCCAAGGACCTAAAGGCATTAAGGCTACTACTGCCAAAAACCCTACCCACTCTGATAGATATTCCAGGGCCTTGGACAGATGAGGTAAGAAGGTATACACTTCTGCTACTTTGGCCATTAGGGCCTTAAACTGCCAGTTTCATATGTTAAGGAGTCAGCAACATATTATGGGACTACTTAAACAGAAAATGATGTTGATTCCTGACTGTGCTGAAAATAAAGAATTACAGGATTTAATGCATTCTGCTGAACAAGTTGGTAAACATACTTTGCAATGTGGTTTTGACTCTTTAGAAGCATCTTGCAGGGCTGCTGTCACTGGGTCTGTACTTAGAAGGCATGCTTGGCTTAAGGAGCAAACCTTGCCAGATCATGTTAAAGCTAAGTTACTGGATGCTCCCTTAAACCAAGACCACCTGTTTGGCAACAAGGCAGAAGAAGAACTTAAAAATAAGGAAGAAAAAGCTAAATCTATGCAAACTGTTAAAGATTTCCTGCAAGTACAGCCTCCCAGATTTAGCAAGCATTGGCCTTCTAAGAATTGGTCCTTTCCTGTCTCTTCCAGGCCTTCTCAGTCCAAACCCAGGACCAGCAGACCACCTAGGCTACAGTCTCAAGGTACTCACAGGCCTAAGCAGTGGGGGACTCCCACTTCCAAGGCTGGAAATAGTAAGACACCCTCCTATGGAAAAATGTCACAATGACTTAACCTTAACCCTTCCAAGCCCTGCTCAACTGCCTGCTCCCTTAGGGGGAAAGATCGCCCTGCATGCAAAACACTGGGAACTCATTACCCAGGACAAATGGGTTTTAAATATAGTTTTCCAAGGATACAGATTCCACTTCCAAACCTTACCAACCCCAAATGGTTGGCCAAACCTACCCCCAAATCAGTGGGCATTGGATCAACAGCAGGTTCTCTATCTTCTAAGTATCAAGGCTATTCAACCTGTCCCAGCAGAAGAAAGGGGACAAGGTTTTTACTTAAAACTTTTCCTGGTACCCAGAAAAGACAGCTCCTGGTGTCCTATCCTGGACCTTTCTATTCTAAACAACTTTTTGGTAATCCCAAAATTCAAAATGCTAACACTTCAACAGCTGCTTCCTATGCTAGGCAAAGATGCCAGGTTGGTTGGCAACCTTAGACTTAAAGGAAGCTTACCTGCACATTCCAATAAGGGAATCTTGCAGGAAATACCTACACTTCAGAGCAGTTCTCTGCACTTCCCTTTGGCTTATCTACTGCGTACAGGATATTCACAAAGTGTCTAGCTCCAGTCATTGCATTTTGCAGGCAAAGAAATATTCAAATATACCCATACCTGGACAATTGTCTAATTCAGGAAGAAAGCCAGGACATGCTACTAAAACATCTGGCATTTGTAAAGAAACTTCTAACCTCACTGGGGTATACCATAAATGAAAAGCAATCTCATCTGGTACCCTGCCAACAAATTGTATTCCTGAGAGCTAGCTTGAACACAACTTCCCAGATGGCTTACCTCACGCCAGAGAAACAAGTTTATTTGTCAGCCTACTTCAAAACTACTGGCCACAAAGACCCAGCTATCTGCAAGAAAAATCCTGCAAGCCCTGGGGTACATGGCCTCTTGCATTCTACTAATTCCATATGCAAGACTGCATATGAGGAAACTACAATGGTATCTAAAAAGCCTATGGTATCAACATTCTCAGGACCTGGAATTAATGATTCCTATCATTCCTTGCATAAAGACAGAGTTCCTTTGGTGGGCAGAGACCTTCTACCACAACAAGGGGGTACCATTCACTCTACCCCCTGCTGCCCAAACTCTAACAACAGATGCATCAGACTATACATGGGGGGCTCACTTGGCAGGGCAGTGCATTCAGGGCAAATGGAACCCAAGTCAGCTGCACCTGCATATCAATCAAAAAAAAATGTTAGCTGTACAGAATTCCCCTGACAGCCTTCAAGGACCACATTCTTCCAGGACAATTACTGGCAGAGACAGACAACACCACTGTTATGTGGTATATAAACAAGCAGGGGGGGGAACCCACTCGTACCCTCTCTGCAGACTAGTCATCTGTGGAACACAGTCTTGAGCTACCAAGTTCACGTACAAGCTCAATTCCTGCCAGGCAAGCTAAATTCACTGCAGATGACCTAAGCAGGAATCTCATGGACCCACACGAGTGGGAACTGGAACCAAAGATAGTCAAGCTTTTGAGAAACAAATGGGGGAATCCACAGACAGACCTGTTTGCCTCACCTCAGAACTACCAATTGGAAAAATTCTGCACAAGGACTTCCCACCATCAAGCTTGGAAAGTGGATGCCCTGTCCTTCACCTGGGAAAGCCTCTCAGTTTATGCCTTTCCCCCTCTGCCTCTTCTCTCGAAAGTTCTGCTAAAGATCAAACAGGACAAACCAAGGACAATACTGACTGCACCAGACTGGCCACGCCAACACTGGTACCCCCTCTTGCGCAGTATGATACTGCTGGAACCATGGAACCTGCCTCAGACCCCTTCCCTGCTGTCCCAGCAGGTGGGCCAGATTCTGCACCCTCAACTCCAAACCCTGAACCTTGCAGCCTGGCTAATTCCTTGAGCTCTTCAATAGCATCCCTCAGTAAGCAGGTGCTAGATGTCATTCTGGAGGCAAGGAGGCCTAGTACTAGAAAATCCTATGCTGAAAAGTGGAAAAGATACTGTTCCTGGAGCCAGACTCAGGGGATGGGCACAATGGTGCCCAGCTTACCGCATATTCTTCAGTACTTAACAGAAATGCTCCACAAGGGCCTTTCCTTCTCGTCAATTAAAATTCTCTCTGCCTCTGCCATTTCAGCTCATTATAATACTAAACCACCCTCTTCTCTCACCCCCTGCTAAAGCAATTCCTCAGAGGGGCCAAAAATTTAAGACCACCCAGGAGAGCCTGGGACCTTAACTTTGTATTAAGAGAAGCTCACTCTACCTCCTTTTGAGCCAACTGCAGAGCTGAAATTCCTTTCTTGGAAAACAGCCTTCCTAGCCATCACTTCAGCAAGAAGAGTGTCTGAATTACAGGCCCTTATGGCAGTGAAGCCATTCATCATCTTCCATGCAGACAGGGTGTCTCTCAGGACCAATCCTTCCTTTATGCCCAAGGTGGTGTCTAGTGTGGCCTTAATCAGTCCATTCAGTTGCCTAATTTTTTCCCAAATCCACAAAACAAAGGAGAATGAATACTGCACTCTTTGGATGTGCACAGGCAACTTAGATTTTATTTGGACAGGACTAAGCCTCTCAGAAATTCTGAACAGCTGCTAATTGGCTTTGCTGCAGGGGCAGAGGGGAAGGCCATTTCAAAACAAACCATTTCTAAGTGGATAGCCCATTGCATTCATTTCTGCTATAAGCACCATGGAAAACCTACCCAACAGGGGATAAGATCACATTCCAACAGAGCTGCATCTACCTCTACAGCCTTTCTCAGAGGTATCCCTACCAGGGACATCCTAGAAGCTGCTACCTGGAGCTCTGTGCATACCTTCACCAAGCATTACCACATGCCTATTTGTTTCTAAATCCAGAGCTGGTTTTGCCATTGCAGTTTTGCAGGGCTTAATAGCTGGTCCTAATGTTCTCTAACTTCTTCCTCCCTTCCTTAGCTTTGGGAATCAACCCAAACATAATGACTGCAAAAGTGAAACATGAAGAGCATAGTACAGTTGCGTACACTTACCATAAATGTAGATGTTCAAGTGTATTCACTGTTGCAGTCCTGGTTACCCTCCCTCCAGCCTCCTGACTTCTCTTGGCTCTACCTTTCTTCTTGTTTAGTGTATTTTAGCTTTCTGGTGTACTTGCTTTTGGTTGGAGGTGTAACCTAACATATAATTGCTTCCCATTATGGGGGCACCTGACATCTGGGGCAGGAAAAATTGATGCAATGGCATTGTCTGCATGCTTTATACCCCTGACAACCTCACGTCATGGAAGAAGAGACAGCATCCGACGCAGGGATCCAAGACTTTGATATTCAGGCTGGCTATGGGCTACCTGCAGGCAAATAACCCAAATGTAATGACTGCAACAGTGAATACACTCGAACATCTACATTTATGGTAAGTGTACACAACTGTACTTTTTCCTGCTTTAAAGGTTGCTTTTGCACATTTATCAAGACCAAATGACATTTTAATATCATCTGAAAAAGTTTTGACAACCTGCAGCTGTGCTTTCAGTTCCTCATCTGATGAGCTCTACAGTTTTAAATCATCGACAAAGAGAAGATGAGAACTCATTAGACTTTGTTGTTTTCTAGGTGCCCAAATTGTAGCCATGGCCTAAGCTGTTAAATAAACAGCTTAATAAGTTAATGGCAAGACAGAATAGCAATGGTGACAGAGAGTCACCCTGAAATATCCCCCTTTAAATTTTTATCCCTGGGATAGTAATCTGTCTTTTATCATGGCTTAATTGTCTGATGGTGGTTACCGTAATGTAGTCAATCAGTATAGGCTGTATCTTATACATTTTTAAGCACTCTTTTTATCCATGAATAAGGGATACTATCAAATGCTTTTTTGTAGTCAATCCATGACATACTTAGATTCTTACCCTTTTTACAGTTCTCCACTATAACTTTATTTAACAACAAACGATCCTTTGTTCCATATGACTTTCTTTTATTGCCCTTTTGTTCTACTGCCGTAATTGAGTTTTCTTCTAAATGTCTATAAACTCTGTCAGTATCAATTCATGTGTATAGTTTATATGTCATTGGAAGGCATGTTATTGGTCTATAAGTTTTAGGGTAGCTTGCAGGTTCACTCTTAAGTAAGAGCATTGTTTTGCCTTTTGTTAGCCAGTGTGGTGTCTGTTCGGGTGCGCATATAAATAGTTCTTACTCATGGCTAAATTCTCATGCAAAGATGTTAATACTTTTAACCAAACGGTAGGTACTGCATCTGGGCCTGGAGTTTTCCAGTTAGAGGCTTTTCTTAAGTTTGATTCAATCTCTCTGGCTGTTACTTCATTCCATTTCCAGGGGCGGCTCATGCCATCAGACTGCAGGGCTGCAGTCCCCCATCTGTGAAATGAAAAAGAAAGATTAACATTTTAAAAAATCAAATATAACTATACTGCTTAGCTGTGAGTCCGACTGACTCACTGTTAAAGTCCCAGAACTCAAACGCGCATGTGTGCTCGGCGAGATCTGGGTTTTTAAAAAAAACAAGCTAGTTTCTGTAAATCCCGACTGCTGTAAAACTAGTCCAGAATAAGAAGAGAAGGCATCAGTGTACAGATGCCCAGAAGTCTATGTGGTTTGTAACCGCGGTAAAGTGTAAGGGGATCAGACTGCCACATCCACAGTCACTTACATGATGTGGATGGCTACTGATTGGTTCTTGATGTCCTTCAAGGATGCATCTGCAGTCCTTACAAATGGGTTGTCCTGTCGTCAGGCAGCCCTTCGGTCGGCCGGATTCCAAAGTCTGGGTCTGGCTTCGGCTGGTGTCACACTTCACCCGACATCATTGCGGCAGTTCTTCGGGTATAAAGGCATCAGCCGACGCCATTTTCCTCAGTCTTTCTTGCCGCGTGGCGCCCGAAGCAGAAGCTGTTCGCAAGTGCCGGTCGGTCAGATCCAGAGTTTACTACTACCGAATATTACTTCGAAGACTTCTAAAAAGCTAAGTACCCCGTTGGGGACTCTTTCTTGCCTCAGCCGATGTCAGAGAAAGTGAATAACTGTTTATCTTGTGGGAAACAAATACCTCATAAAGATTTCCACTCCTACTGCATACATTGTTTAGGCCCAGACCACGACGTAGCAGCTTGTCTAGCCTGTGCTTCTTTTAACCGACGGACGCTTAGACGTCGGTCGGAGTTTGCTGAACAGATTTTCGGCTCCGATTTTGCCTATATTATGCCGTCGGATCCTCCGACAACGCAAATTACCAAAAAACGCAAAGAAAAGGACCGACACTCGCGGTCCACGGTTTCGGCCGAAACCGCGGTTAAACAAACCGCAAGTGTCTCGGCTTCGGCCGAAACCGAGCAAGCGGTTCTTTTGTCAGCCGAAACCATGCCTTCTACCGAGGCCTCTTCTAACCTGGTAGAATCGGCTACTGAAATCCAACCTTCTGTTGCGGTTTCACAGGAATTATCAGACACCATTCCCCTGGATATTTCAACCCCTGCACGTGGAGCTGCTAGGCCTCCTGCAGCAATGTCTATTAAGGCCTTTGCCAGGGCTAAAGCAGCCAAAGCATCAAAAACAGTGCCTGCCAAACCCCCCTCTCACAGGCCCAGCACCAGCTCCCATATGCTTTCTTTGGCTGAGGATCTCATCTCCTTAATTCGTGGATCCCAGCCTCATCCAGACAGGGCCTCTCTCCCTCCTCCAGAAAAGAGGCCTAGAGCAGAGCCCCCTGAGCCAGTATCCACAGATGATTCCTCTGATAACTCAGAACATACAGACCCTCCTGAGGCTACTTATTCTCCTTACGAAGACTCTGATGCTGAAGAGTCCATCCCTTCAGCCTCTCCGCCTGAGGAATTTTCCTTTGGGGAAACCTTGCATGCTATGAGGGAACAATTTCAGTGGCAGGGCCAAGATTTCTCAGACTCCAGAAAAAGGCTTAGGACCTTTCTACATTTGCCACAACATAGGCCTTCAGCTATACCTCCAGTTCTTTCTGTTGTAGATGATGCATTTAATGATGCTTGCACTGCTCCTGATTCATTACCTCCGGCTCCTGCTAAGCCCGATAGGTTCTACAGGGTCCCGGACACTCATCACCATTTATACAAGGCTCCTTTGCAGATCCAGAGACTATCTCCCAGGGCCCTAAAGCTGTAGCAGCTACTTCTACTAAAACCCTCCCTCTGAAAGGGAATCCAGGTCCTTAGAGAGATGGGGTAAAAAAGTTTACACCTCTGCTACCTTGTCAGCTAGAGCTTTGAACTGCCAATTCCATATGATTCAATATCAAGAGTTTATGCTTGACCAGTTAACTAAAAAGCTGTCCTCTGAAGAATCTTTAGATAAAAAGTATGTTCAAGAAATGGTACATAACATACAGCAGGTTAGTAACCATTCTTTAAAATGTGGCTATGATGCACTGGAGGCTTCCTTTAGATCAGCCATGACTGGCACAGTTATCAGGAGGCATGCATGGTTGAAAGAACAGGCATTACCAGACCATGTCAAATCAAAGCTTTGGATGCACCCATGGACAAGGTCAATTTATTTGGTTCCCCTGCACAGCAGGTACTAAAAAAGATGGAAGAGAAGGCAAAATCTGTACAAACAGTGAAAGATTTCTTACAGGTTCAACCTCCAAGGTTTAGCAGGAACTGGCCCTCCAAGAATTGGTCCTTTCCAGACTCCTCTAAGACACAAAGAGGCAGGAATAGGCGTTCTAGAGGCAGAAACCAATCCAGGGGTGCCTACAGGGGACGCCAGTGGCAAGGTAACAACCAGCGAGGCACGGATGCAGCCACCACCACTACAATGACTCAATCTCAGTGACTTGGCGGTGACACCGCCTACCAGGGAACAACTAGAAGCACCCTTAGGCGGAAAGCTAACCTTATTTTCAAAGAACTGGCATTGCATCACAAGAGAAAAATGGATTTTGCAAACTATAGACCAAGGTTACAGGTTCCATTTCCATACTCTACCAGGAAAGAGAGGAATGCCAAGCCTACCACCTACTCAAAGGTCAGAAGCTCTAAAGCAAATATTTCAATTATTAAGAATGAGAGCTGTGGAAAAGGTACCATCTATGGAGCAAGGAAAGGGATTTTACTCCAGACTCTTCCTGGTACCAAGAAAAGAAAACAAATGGAGGCCTATTCCAGACCTGTCCGCCTTAAACACATTCCTCATTGTTCCAAAATTCAAAATGCTGACCCTACAGCAGCTTCTTCCCATGCTGGGCAAGGAGTCTTGGCTGGTAACTCTAGATCTCAAGGAGGCATACCTGCACGTCCCCATACGACCAATTTGCAGAAGATACCTCAGATTTCTTGCAGGATCAGAGCATTATCAATTCTCAGCATTGCCCTTTGGCTTATCTACTGCGCCCAGAGTGTTCACGAAATGCCTGGCATCAGTAATCGCTCATTGCAGACTTCAGGGATTCAAATTTATCCCTACCTGGACGACTGCCTGATACAAGCGGACAACAAAAGCAAGCTAACAGAAGACTTACAAAGAGTCATTTACCTGCTGCAAGCCCTGGGATATACAGTCAATATAAAAAAGTCAAGGCTGATTCCATCCCAAAGAATAACCTTTCTGGGTGCAGAACTAGACACATCAAAACAAATGGCATTCCTAACTGCAGAAAAGAAAGAGCAACTACCTCTCTATTTCTTGGCATTAACAAAGCAGAACCATCTAACTGCAAGAAAAGTGCTACAAGCTCTAGGCTTCATGGCATCCTGCATAATACTGATCCCTCATGCCAGACTGCATATGAGAAAGCTACAGTGGTACCTAAAGAATTTGTGGTCCCAACACAAGCACAGCCTAGATACCAAAATTCCAATAATCCCATGCCTGAAGCAAGAGTTCCTATGGTGGGCTCAGGCCTGTCAATCAAACACAGGATTGCCCTTCTGCAACAGTCAACCAAGACAAACCATCACGACAGATGCCTCAGACCTCGGTTGGGGGCACACATGCTGGGCAAGTGCATTCAAGGCCTATGGACTCAAGACCAGCTGCACCTGCACATAAATCTAAAGGAAATGATGGCAGTAAAATTGGCAATCCAGTCATTCAGACCTTTTATCCAAGAAGGCCAGTTGATGATAAGGACAGACAACACCACAGTTATGTGGTACATCAACAAACAGGGAGGCACACATTCATATCCCCTATGCCGGCTGGCACTGGACCTATGGGATGTGGCTCTGAGCTACAACATTCAGTTACAAGCAATTTTTGTACCGGGGAAGGAAAACATTCTAGCAGACATACTAAGCAGAACTACCACAGATGCCCACGAATGGATGCTGCATCCGGACATCTTCAAAGCCATCACAAGAGAATGGGGATTACCACAAATAGACTTGTTTGCATCCCCACTCAATCACCAGCTAAAGAAATTCTGCACAAGGACGTACCACCCACTTGCTTGGAAGGTGGACTCCCTATTCTTCAGTTGGAAAAACCTGACAGCATACGCATTCCCACCACTTCCTTTGATGCACAAGGTGCTTCTAAAGATCAAAGAGGAACATCCAAGGATCATTCTGATAGCTCCAGACTGGCCAAGACAACATTGGTATCCATTGCTGAGGAGCATGTCTCGGGGACAAATATGGACACTCCCCCTGATCCCATTGCTGTTAACACAGAACAACTACAACATCCTGCATCCAAACCTGAAGACTCTGCAGCTGACTGCCTGGAACATTACATAACGGCAATTAACCCAAATTTATCCCAAAGGGTTAAAGACATAATCCTGGAGGCTCATAGACCTTCAACAAGAAAGAATTATGCAGCAAAATGGAAAAGATATCTCATTTGGAGTACTGCAAAGGGGCAAGATGTGACACTGGTGAACATAGCCAACATCCTGGAGTACTTGGCAGAGCTCTTCCATACAGGCCTGTCCTATTCTTCCATCAAGATACATGCATCAGCTATTTCAGCTGAATACAGCTTGGATCCTCCAGTCTTCTCTCATCCTCTGCTCAGACAGTTTCTGAGAGGAATTAAAAATGTAAAACCTCCCAGGAAACCTCCATTGCCAGCATGGGACTTGAACTTTGTGCTAGAAAAATTGACACTTCCCCCTTTCGAACCAGCATCAACAGCAGAATTACAATACTTATCCTGGAAGACTGCTTTCCTGCTGGCAATAACTTCAGCAAGGAGGGTCTCTGAACTACAGGCATTAATGGCAGTGCAACCCTTCCTGATCTTCCATCAAGATAGAGTGTCCATGAGAACAAATCCTACATTTATGCCTAAGGTGGTATCCAGAGTCTCTTTAAATCAGGCTATCCACCTACCTACATTCTTCCCCAACCCACAGAACAGGGGAGAAAGACTCTTGCATACCTTGGATGTACATAGATAATTACGCTACTACCTGGACAGGACAAAAACCAATAGAAAAACTGACCAGCTTCTAGTACCATATGCAACAGGAAAGGAAGGAAAACCAATTTCAAAACAGACAATCTCCAAATGGATAGGAAATTGCATTAGATTTTGTTACTCCTACCATGGAAAGAAAACTCCAGAGAACATCAGGCCTCACTCCACAAGGGCTACAGCCACTACCACAGCTTTCTTACGAGGAGTGGCTACCAAGGACATTATAGAGGCTGCTACTTGGACCTCCATGCATACATTTGCCAAGCATTACAATTTACCTCTATACTCTAGATCCCGAGCAGGTTTTGCCACTGCTGTTTTGCAAGGGATCCTAACTACACCATAATCTCTACTCTTTTCCTCCTCCCCTAGTTTAGCTATGGTATGCTACCCATTTGTAAGGACTGCAGATGCATCCTTGAAGGACATAGTACAGTTTTGTACCTACCATAAATGTAGATGTCCGATAGGAATGCATCTGCAGTCAGGATTACCCTCCCACCTTCCCCTCTGAGGTACTCCTAGGGTATTTGCCAACCTTCAGCTAGCTTGGGGGGGATCTATTATGGTGTATTTGTTTGTATATATGTACATACATGCTTATTTTATGTGTTTGCTCTCTACTATTTGGAAACTTTGGCATTTATCCAAATTTAGCCATCCAAGAGGGCACCTGGCATCTGGGGCAAGAAACACTGAGGAAAATGGCATCGGCTGATGCCTTTATACCCGAAGAACTGCCGCAATGACGTCAGGTGAAGTGCGACACCAGCCGAAGCCAGACCCAGACTTTGGAATCCGGCCGACCGAAGGGCTGCCTGACGACAGGACAACCCATTTGTAAGGACTGCAGATGCATTCCTATCGGACATCTACATTTATGGTAGGTACAAAACTGTACTTTCTCTTCCCTCACTTTGCACGCTAGGAAAAAGAGACTGAGAAACAGCCAGTAGCACTGCAGTACTTTTAGAGTTCATTGAATTTGTGACTTTGTACCTGTCTTTAGCACATACACTGTGTGCTAAAGTGAAATATTGCATACAGTTAGTAGGTTTATTTGCTGAGTAGCTGTGTTTTAACAATTTCATTATGTGGCAAAAGCCTTTTTGATTGTAGGGTCATGTGCATGTCAAAGCCTAGGCTACCTTTGGGAAGAATGCTTGGCACTGCACATTGTGTATGTGGTGCAAGCTAGCTAATTGCTTGCACGGTGAATTGGTAGGCTTCTGATTCCGATGTTCTTCATGTTTCACTGTTGTAGTCATTATTTTATTTATTTATTTATTTATTTATTTATTTATTTATTTACATTTGTTGATTGGGAGTGTCTGACTGGACATAGGTCCATTTTCAGCAGAGTCCTGGGGAGAAAAGCTCCACAGTTAAAATAAACAGACAGTAGTTACATTGGATTACATAGCGATTAACAATTTGATTACATTACATTTGGGTAATCTGCTTGCAGGTTGCCCTCAGTCGGCCTTATTAACAAAGTCTTGGGTCCTGCATCGGTTGCTGTCCCTTCTTCCATGATGTCAGGTCATCAGGGGTATAAAACATGCAGCCGACACCATTACATCAGTCTTTCTTGCCGTGTGGTGCCCGAAGCAGAAGCAGTTCACAAGTGCTGGTCAGCCGACTCCTGAAAGTTTCATTTTCGAGTTTCAGAACCAAAGTCTTCAACTAAAAGCTAAGTACCCCGTTGGGGAAAATTTTTCTTGCTCCTTACCGATGTCAGTAAAAGTTAATAATTGAATTACTTGTGGAAAGCAAATACCTCATAAAGATTTTCATTCGTACTGTATTCCTTGCCTAGGCCCTGACCACGACGTACCTTGCTGTCGGTTTTGTGCTTTATTTAATCAGCGCACTATCCGTCATCGGTATATTTTTGCCTCTAAATCATTCGGTTCTCGGTTTCATTATCCAGAAATGTCGTCGGTTAGCCATCCGACTACCGAGATTCCGAAAAAAATGCAAAGATAAAGACAGAGACAGGCCGCCAAGGTCCAAAACTGCCAACGACGCTTCTCCTAAGCCAGTTGCCAGTTCGCCGGTACTCAGTGATGCGCTTTCGCAGCCCCTAATACCCGCTACTTCTGATTCACAGGCCTCTACTGAGACCTATTCGGAGTCCAGTATACTGCAAGATACTTCAACTATGGAACCTGCGGATGTCTCTACCTTGGATGGGTCTGGAGCCGCTGTGCAGGCACCAGCTTCTGAGGGTGTATTCAGGCCTAAGGACTTGCATATTAAATCGATGCCTCCTTCATTACTAAGGCCTAAATCTCGATCCATGTCTAAAAAAACGATGCCCAGGCCACATACTCAGGACTCTATGCCTAAAAAACAAATTATAAAAATGGCTGATCTAATAACTCTAATCAGGGGTAGCCACCCCCCCCAAGAGGCCTAGGGCTGAGCTTGATTATGATTCTTCTGATCAGGATTCTGTTTTTTCTGACTCTTTTGATGACCTGGATTTGTCCTTACCTACTTATGAGGATTATGATGCAGAGGACTCTATTCCCTCTGCTTTCCCTCCTGAGGATTTTTCTTTTGGGGAAACTTTACATACTCTAAGGGAGTATGTTCACTGGGAAAGCCAGGAATTTTCTGATTCAAAAAAGAGGCTTACGGATTTCCTTCTCCTACCTCAGCATAGGCCTTTGGCTATTCCTCATGTACTAGACATTGTTGATGATGCTTTCTCGGAAGCCAGTTTGGCCCCTGATTCCCTGCCTCCTGCTCCCAGTAAACCTGACCGATACTACAAGGTCCCTGAGTCCCATAAGTTCCTTTTCAAAAATCCTATTACAGATCCAGAGACTATTTTACAGGGGCCCAAGGGCTTTAAGACTTCTACTGCTAAAAATCCTACCCCTTCTAATAGAGACTCCAGGGCGCTGGATAGATGGGGTAAAAAGGTTTATACTTCAGCAACCTTGGCAATTAGAGTTTTAAACTGCCAATTTCACATGTTATAATATCAGCAACGTGTTATTGGATTGCTTAAACAGAAAATGATGTTGATTCCTGACTGTGTGGAAAATAAAGATTTACAGGATTTTAATGCATTCTGCTGAACAAGTTGGAAAACATACTTTCCAATGTGGTTTTGATTCTTTAGAGGCCTCTTGCAGGGCTGCTGATACTGGGTCTGTGCTTAGAAGGCATGCTTGGCTAAAGGAGCAGTCTTTGCCTGATCATGTTAAAGCTAAATTGTTGGATGTTCCTTTAAATCAGTTCCACCTGTTTGGCAACAAGGCTGAAGAAGTTCTTAAAAAGATGGAAGATAAAGCTAAATCTATGCAAACTATTAAAGATTTTTTACAAGTTCAGCCTCCTAGATTTAGTAGGCACTGGCCTTCTAAGAATTGGTCCTTTCCAGCCCCTTCCAGGTCTTCTCAAGCCAAACCCAGCCACAGCAGAAAACCCAGGTTTCACTCCCAGGGGACTCACAGAGCTAAGTAGTGGAGGGGCCTCCACTTCCAAGTCTGGGAATAACACGACACCCCCTATAGTACACTGTCTCAATGACTTCCTTTTAAAATTTCCAAGCACTTATCAACTGACTGCCCCTATGGGGGGAAAGATTGCTCTTCATGCAAAGAATTGGGAACTCATTACCCAGGACAAATGGATTTTAAATATAGTGTCCCAGTAATACAGATTTCACTTCCACACGTTGCCAATGCCAAGTGGGTGGCCGGACCTACCCCCAAATCAGTGGGCAGAGGCTCAAATGCAAGTACTTTCTCTCTTAAGCATGGGGACTATTCAACTGGTACCACAAAAGGAAAAGGGACAAGGTTTCTACTCCAGACTTTTTCTGGTATCCAGAAAAGACAAATCATGGTGTCCAATCCTGGACCTGTCTACTCTTTATACCTATCTGGAGATTCCAAAATTCAAGATACTGACTCTTCACCAATTACTTCCTATGCTAGGCAAAGATGCCTGGCTGGCAACACTAGATTTAAAAGAAGCATACCTGCACATCCCAATCAGGGAGTCTTGCAGAAGATACCTACGCTTCAAAGCAGGCTACCACTGGCTTATCTACTGCACCCAGGGTATTCACAAAGTGCCTAGCTCCAGTTATTGCATTTTGCAGGCAAAGAAGTATTCAAATATACCCATACTTGGACGATTGTCTAATTCAGGCAGAAAGCCAGGACATACTTTTGAATCATCTGGCGTTTGTAAAAAGGGTTCTTACTTGTCTGGGGTACACCATAAACAAAAAAAAATCACAACTGGTACCCTGTCAACAAATTACATTCCTGGGAGCAAGCTTAAATACAACTTCCCAGATGGCTTACCTCACACCAGAAAAGCAAATTCATTTGACAACCTACTTCATACAAGTGGCCACAAAAATCCTGCTATCTGCAAGGCAAATACTACAAGCCTTGGGGTTCATGGCCTCCTGCATTCTTCTCATTCCATAAGCAAGACTGCATATGAGGAAACTACAGTGGTACTTAAAAGCCTATGAAGTCAACATTCTCAGGATCTAGAAACAATGAGTCCTGCCATACCTTGCCTAATCCTAGAGTTCCTTTGGTGGGCAGAGGCCTGCCACCAGAACAAGGGACTACCATTCACACCACCCCCTGCCGCCCAAACCCTAACAACAGATGCATCAGACTATGCATGGGGGGCTCACCTGGTAGGGAAGTGCATTCAGGGCAAATGGAACCCAAGTCAAATGCACCTGCATATCAATCAAAAATAAATGTTAGCTGTACAGAATACTCTGACAGCCTTCAAGGACTACATTCTTCCAGGACAACTAATGGTAAAGATGGACAACACCATGGTTATGTGGTACATAAACAAGCAGGGGGGTACACATTCTTACCCCCTCTGCAGACTATCCATGGCATTGTGGAACACAGCCTTGAGCTACCAAGTGCACCTACAAGCTCAATTCCTGCCAGAAAAATTAAATACTCTGGCAGACGGACTAAGCAGAAACCTCATGGACCCACGCGAGTGGAAACTGGAACCAAGGATATTCAACATGTTGGCAAGCGAATGGGGGGAGCCCAGATATAGACCTGTTTGCCTCCCCCCAGAACTACCAATTGGACAAATTTTGCACAAGGACTCCCCACAAACAAGGCTGGAAAGTGGATGCTTTGTCCTTCAGCTGAAAAAACCTATCAGTCTATGTCTTCCCCCCTCTGCCTCTGCTCTCCAAAATACTACTAAAAGTCAAACAGGACAAACCAAGGATGATTTTGATTGCTCCAGACTGGCCAAACCAACACTGGTACCCCCTCCTGTGCAGTGTGTCATGGTTATCTCCATGGCACCTGCCTCAGACTCCTTCCTTGCTGTCTCAGCTGGAGAACCAGATTCTGCATCCTCAGCTTCCAACACTGAACCTGGCAGCCTGGCTAATTACTTAAACTCTCCCTTACCATCCCTCAGCAAACCTGTGATGGATGTCATCCTAGAGGCAAGGAGGCCTAGTACTAGAAAATCTTATGCTGAAAAATGGAAAAGATTATGTGCCTGGAACCATTCTCAAGGGATGAGCACAGCAGCGCCTAATTTACCTCAGATTTTACAATACTTAACTGAGATGCTTCACAAGGGCCTGTCTTTTTCCTCCATTAAAATCCATGCCTCAGCCATTTCAGCTCATTATAACACAGAACCTCCCCTCTTCTCTCATCCACTGCTCAAGCAATACCTCAGAGGGGCCAAAAATTTGAGACCACCCAGGAGAGCTCCAACCCCAGCCTGGGACCTTAACTTTGTATTGGAGAAACTCACTCTCCCTCCTTTTGAGCCAGCTGCTACTGCAGACTTAACATTTCTTTCCTGGAAAACAACTTTCCTTTTAGCAATCACTTCAGTTAGAAGGGTATCTGAATTACAGGCCCTTATGGCAGTGGAGCCTTTCATCATCTTTCATACGGACAGGGTGTCCCTCATAACCAATCCATCCTTCATGCCCAATGTGGTATCCAGTTTGGCTCTTAATCAGTCCATTCATTTGCCATCCTACTCTCCCAATCCCCAGAACAAAGGGGAACAGATTCTGCATTCCTTGGATGTGCACAGGCAACTTAGATTCTACTTGGACAGGACTAAACCTCAAAGAAAATCTGAACAACTGCTGGTAGCCTTTGCTGCAGGGGCAGATGGGAAGGCTATTTCAAAACAAACCATTTCTAAATGGATAAGCCATTGCATTCATTTCTGCTATAAGCACCATGGAAAACCTATCCCCCAGGGGATCAGACCTCACTCCACCAGGGCTGCATCTACATCTACAGCCTTTCTCAGAGGCATTCCTACCAGGGACATCCTAGAAGCTGCTATCTGGAGTTCTGTACATACTTTCACCAAGCATTATCATTTGCCAATTTTCTTTAAATCCAGAGCTGGCTTTGCCACTGCAGTCTTGCAGGGCTTTACAGCTGACCCTAATGCTATCTAAACTCTTTCTCCCAACCATAGCTTTGGGAATCTACCCAAATGTAATGACTACGACAGTGAAACACGAAGAACATAGTACAGTTGTGTACACTTACCATAAATGTAGATGTTCGAGTGTATTCACTGTTGCAGTCCAGGTTACCCTCCTTCCTGCCCCCTAACTTCTTTTGGCTATACCTCTGTTTTCCTTTACTATGCTTAAAAGCCTTTTTGGTGTATTTGCTTTTTTGTTGGAGGTTTACCTTTGTGTTTTTATGTTTAATTGCTCCCCATTAGGGGGGCACCTGACATCTGGGACAAGAAAAACTGATGTAATGGCATCGGCTGCATGTTTTATACCTCTGATGACCTGACGTCATGGAAGAAGGGACAGCAACCAATGCAGGACCCAAGACTTTGTTAATCAGGCCGACTTAGGGCAACCTCCAATAGATTACCCAAATGTAATGACTGCAACAGTGAATACACTCAAACATCTACATTTATGGTAAGTGTACACAACTGTACTTTTCTCATATCTGTAAAATTTGGTTTAATATAATATTTAAAAGGCAGTAGTTTCTCCTAAACCTTGTTGTTTGGTATATTATGTAGAAGTTTTTCCCCTCTGATTAGTAATTGTTATTGCTTTGCATTTTTAGTGTAAAATGAACATGGGCGACTACATGTAGCAGTCCTTAATTATATATCTCAAGCACACTTGAGGACTGTGGAGCCTTACTATGATCCTTCCTGCAAGTTATTGCACAGGAGTTGATCTTGAAGGGGCACCATCCAGCGGTGCCATATTTGGAAGCCAACACTTGGGCCCCTAGCAATATATGTGTAAGCGTGGAGTAGGCGAGTGGCTGTCTGAATTATGGTAGTATGTAGCAGAATGTGTAACTGATGTTCTGGTTGCATCTCACTCATTACCCCACCTTGTATGTGCAATATACACAGCTCTGCCTGATATTGTAGATAGTCAGTCCGGCAACATTTCAGAACTAAGCCTGTCACTCAAGAATGCTAAACAGTTAATGTGGCATCAGTAATGTTTTCTTGCATTTTTAGCTTTGCCAACTTTGATTTTGCCTGTCAGATGTGGTAGATGCTGTGTTCATAAGTTTAGGCAAAGGTTAAGGGGTCACCCCCATTACTGATGTATGTTACACTGATGCTAGTTTTGAGGGCTGTCAAGTGCTGCTTAGTTGGGGGAAGTGAATCGAGGCTCCTTTCTTATAAGTGCTCCCATAATTAGTTTACTAAATGTTGTAAGTAGTTTGCCATTCTGTGGGTTAATTATTAGTGGGATTTGTGAGGGGTGGGTAATGCTGTTTATGTTGCTCCTGATATCAGCTGCTACTGTTTGAGGCATCATGACATCGACAAGTGGGTGGTGGCAAGTGACAAGTCTGATTGGCATGACATCATTAAATGGAGTGAGTTGCTACCACATTTCTGGCATGTCTTAATCTTAACAGTTGCCCAATCCTCTCATACTTAACAGAAAACTCTATCATTAAGGGTAATAAGTTGCAGTGAATGTGTGTGTGTGTGTGTGTGTGTGTGTGTGTGTGTGTGTGTGTGTGTGTGTGTGTGTGTGTGTGTGCGCGCGTGTATGTATATGTCGACAAACATAATTGTACTATGTGCAGTTTAGCATCTGGGTGAGTGAAATGCTAGCTGAAATGGTAGTGGGATTAGCATGTGGTGAATGTAATGTGGGTGAAATGCTGATTTGTTTGGCAAGAGATGGGTAGATGACAAGTGCAAAGTTTTGTTGTAATTCCACATGAACATAAAGAGATTCACATGATAGCAAAGCTCAAGAGGTTAACCTTTGCCTCTATATTTATCTAGATTTGTTTAGGTTTCATTCCTCTAGGCTAATGGCCCCTTTTCAGGGGAGACCTGTAGTGGTATTTGTTACCACTAGGAGAAATTTGGCAATTGCATTGGGGACTTCCTTACCCTTTTCGATAGGTGAATTGAGATCTTTTACATCCATATCTGCTACCACCAGCTTGAGCAGACTTGTCTTTTAATGGCTCATCAAGAGAAGGCTAATGCACACTTATAGTTGAGTTATAGGTTCATAGGTTCATACTAGGCTATCTGCACTAGGGCATTTATAAGCCTAGCCAGAATGTGTTTGGCTTTCACCACCCATTTTAAATTTATTTTGCTATGCCCTCTTTCGAGGTTAGTATACTGTGCCTGTGTCTAACAGTGACACAGAAGTGATACCCGGGGTAAACCTACGATCTCCCATCCACTCATCAAGATTCCTCTTGAAGAGAGTCAATGAGGGACTCTGCCTAACCTGGACTGGGATTTTATTCCAGAGTGAAGGGAGCCTCTGGGTTATGAATCTGTCCCTCCAGCATGTCCTATTTATTTCAGTGCTGAGGTTCATGCCTCTCGAGCGCGTAGCTCGATGGGATTTGGATTTTCTGAGGTGCAGCATGTCCATTAATTCCGGGTTGGACATGGCTTTATACATCAGGCACAGATTGCCTCTGAACAGGCGGTATGCCACTGAGTAGAGCTCGAGTTTCTTTAACCGGGCAGCATATGGCATCTGTTTGATCCCTTTGATCCTCTTGGTGAGGTACTTTTGGGGTCTTTCCAGTTGCTGCAGGTGTCTGGTAAGGTACATCCCAAAAGGGGCATTGTACTCAATTATGGGCCTGATGAGGGATGAGTAAAGAGGCATGATGACCTCCCCTGATCTAGATGTGAATCCCTTCATGATTAGGTGGGCTATATAAAATGTTTTTCTAACCACTTTGGCCACGTGGTTGTCAAATGAGAGATTGCTATCAACTTGGGTCCCCAGGTCCCTAATTACTTCTTCTGTACTTAATGGATTACCACCTATGTGGTAATTTGTGGGCACTTTGTTTTTGCCAAAGGGGATGACTATACACTTTTTGGCATTTAGCTTGAGGCCATGGCTCTGGCGCCAGTTGTCTGTTTCTATGAGGCCCTTTTGGAGGATGCTTGTGTCGGCTGGAGAGTCGATTATGGCACCCAGTTTGCAGTCATCTGCGAACTTGGTCAGCCACAGTCCTTCCATGTTGGCCTGTACCTCCGAGAAATATATACCGAACAAGAGAGGTACCAGGACTGAGCCTTGTGGGACACCACTTGTAACTGGTTTGGAGTCTGACATGGCTCCAGCAATTCTAACCATGTGGGTTCTGTCCTTGAGCCAGTTTGCAATCCATCTAGTGACATAGGGGTTTATATTTAAGCTGGTGAGCTTATCTATAATGCCCGAGTGGGGTATTGTATCGAAGGCTTTTGCGAGGTCCAGGTAGGCTGTGTGGACCACCTTCCCCTCGTCGATCGCCTTGGTGACTGTTTCAAAGAAATCAACCAGGCTTAAGATGCAGGATCTGCCCTTAACAAAGCCGAACTGGGTAGGATCCAGTGTCTGTAGGTCCCCAATATCTTTATTTATGAGGTCCATGATGATCCTTTCCATAGCTTTGCAGACCAAGCTAGTCAGGCTTATGGGGCGATAGTTTCCAGGATCCGTTGAGGCACCACCTTTATGGAGAGGGACCACTGTTGCTGTACGCCACTCTTTGGGCACATATCCTGTAGTAAGGCTGAGATTGAACAGTAGTTTTATGTTTGGGTTTAGCTCTTCTTGGAGTTCATGTAGGACGCAGCCCGGGACACCGTCTGATCCCATTGATGCTGTGTTTTTTGCTTTGGAGAGGGCGGCTCTTACCTGAGCATCTGAGATGTCAGGGGGGCAGCACTCTGCTGGGATAGATATTTGCCCTTTTGGTGGGGGGGGGAGAAGTTTGTGCTGAACCTGTCAGCTAGGATGTTGGCAATGTTTGTAGTTTTGGTGTATTTTTTGTCATTTTGGACTAATTCTGAGCATATCTGGGAATTCCCACCCAAGTTCCTAACGTAACTAAAGAAAGCCTTGTGATTATCCTTAGTGTCCTGTGCAATTTTTCTCTCGAAGCTGGCCTTAGACAATTTTATGAGTGCCCGTAGTTTTTTGCTAATACTGATCAGTGATGCCTTCCCTTTTTGGGATTTTGCTCTATCATTTAGTAGCTTCCTCCTTCTATTGTATAGTTTGTTTATGGCTGGGGTCCACCAGACAGGACGTCTGCCTTTGGAGGATTGGGTCCTGGTTTTATTTGTGATCATATCTACAGCCATAATACTGTGCAGGACATACTGTCCTAATGTACTAATATATTGCTGTTTATAGAAGTGTAGGAGTGATGTGGTTTACAGCTTTGAAAGTTCTGAAACACTTGCCATTGCCATACAGTAGCCAGCGGATGTCCTTCCAAACTACTAGCTTTAAAAGCTGTTATAGGATACTCTGGACACCCCCCACCCCAAATATTTTCTTGGTTAATTGATATGACAAAATAGAAGTAACGGTGGTGACCATTTCCTTTTCTTTGATCTAAACCATGTAAAGTTGTGAAGTTAATTGGAAAGGATAATGAAAATTAATTGTTCATACTTTTGACCATTGATTAGAGCCAATGTTTGACAGATGTTCATCATGCATACAGCTGCAGTCATAACAGATGGGTTCTTCTGCTGTCAGGCGGGTCCTCGGTCAGCCGAATTCCAAAGTCTAGGTCCGGCGTCGGTTGTCGTCGCTTCTTCCCTGACGTCAGTGCGACAGGGGTATAAAAGAACCAGCCGACGTCATCTTCTTCAGTCTTTCTTGCCGCGCGGTGCCCGAAGCAGAAGCAGTTCGCAAGTGCCGGTCGGCCAGCTCCTGAAATTACGAAAATTTTGCAACCGAAGTCTTCTTGAAAGCTAAGTACCCCGTTGGGGAAACTTTTCTTGCCTCAGACCGATGTCAGACAAAGTTAATAATTGTATTTCATGTGGGAAGCAAATACCGCATAAGGATTTTCATTCCCTCTGCATTCCTTGCTTAGGCCCAGACCACGACGTCTCGGTCTGTCGTTTTTGTGCTACTTTCAACAAACGCACCATTAAGCGTCGGGCGGAGTTCGCCCAGCACTATTTTGGCAAAAAATTTAACTACATTATGTCGTCGGATACTCCGACTCCAGTTTTGTCTAAAAAACGCAAAGATAAGGACCGACACACGAGGTCCGCGGCCTCTACCGACACCACGCCAAAGCCGACTACAGGTGGCCCGGTTCTCAGCGATGTGCCTACGCAGCCCCTGCCTACTGACGACACTTCATTGGCGGTGTCTACTGTGCCCGAGGTCGCAGGCTCCTCGGCCCACACCCCGACTATAGATACCGAAGCCACTCTTGGTGGTGAAACTCAAAATGTAGACAGGTCTGCCTCCTCTCAAGGTGTCTTCAGACCTTCATCTTCTTTTTCCATCAAGGCTTTCACTAAGTCTAAAGCAGCCATGCATTCTAAGAGACCAGCTACACAGGGCCCTTCTCCAGGTCCCATGCCTAAAAAACAGATGCTTAAAAATGGCTGAGGATTTAATTACTCTTATCAGGGGTTCTCAACCCCCCCCAGACAAAAGGCCCAGAGTGAAGGAAGAATCCCCCTCCTCAGACCAGGCCTCCATTATTTCAGAGCACTCTGATGAACAGCAACATTCTTACTCCCCTTTTGAAGATGCTGATGCAGAGGACTCCATTCCCTCTGTCTCCCCCCCCAGAGGATTACTCATTTGGGGAAACCTTGCATACCTTGAGGGAACACTTCCACTGGGAAGGCCAAGAGTACTTAGACTCCAAGAAAAGGCTTAGGGATTTTCTCTTGCTACCTCAGCACAGGCCTCTGGCTATACCTCCTGTCTTAGACATACTAGATGATGTGTATTCGGAGGCCTGCCTTAAGCCAGACTCTTTACCTCCAGCCCCAGTCAAGCCTGACAGGTACTACCGGGTTCCTGACTCACACCAATTTTTATACAAAAGCCATGCGGCTGACCCAGAAACTATATCACAGGGCCCCAAAGGGATTAAGGCCTCCACTGCTAAAAATCCATTACCTTCCGAGAGAGATTCCAGATCTTTAGAAAGGTGGGGAAAAAAGGTATACACCTCGGCCACCTTAACTATGAGGGCATTAAACTGCCAGTTCCATATGTTAAAGTACCAACAGTTTCTGTTATCACAGCTGAGAAGCAAAATGTCACAACCTGAACAACCAAACTTGAAGGAGTTGCAGGATTTGATGCATAGTGCAGAACAAGTGGGTAAACATACCTTGCAATGTGGTTTTGATGCCCTAGAGGTTTCATGTAGAGCTGCTGTTACAGGATCAGTCATACGTAGACATGCCTGGCTCAAGGAGCAAACCTTACCAGATCATGTCAAAGCTAAATTACTAGATGCCCCTCTACAAAAGGATGTATTATTTGGTGTTAAAGCTGAGGAGGTATTAAAGAAAATGGAGGAAAAGGCTAAATCAATGCAAACAGTGAAAGATTTTCTACAGATAGAACCTCCACGTTTCAGTATAAATTGGCCTCCCAAAAATTGGTCCTTTCCAGCCTCGGACAGACCCCAAAGAGGTAGATACAGGCGCCCGAGGGCAGAGCGCAATCTCAAGGATCGTTTAGAGGCAGACAATGGCACGCTCCTACACAAAGAGGTGGTGAGGATAGTTCGCAGCCATTCAGAAAGCAAACCCAATGACTTTCCCCTTTGCATGCCAAGCAAGGCTCAAATGGCAGCACCCTTAGGTGGAAAACTGACATTATTTTTGAAAAATTGGCATATTGTCACAAAAGACAAATGGATCCTGGACATTATAAACAGAGGCTACAGATTCCATTTTCACACCCTTCCAAAAATGAGAGGCATGCCAAACCTGCCACACAATCAAAGGGCAGAGGCACAAAGACAAATTTCAGATCTCATGGACATGAAAGCTATTCAAGAGGTACCTACTCAAGAACAAGGTCAAGGTTTTTATTCCAGACAATTCCTGGTACTAAGGAAAGGAAAAGATTGGAGACCTATTTTGGACCTATCCATCCTAAACACATTCTTACTCGTACCAAAATTCAAGATGCTCACATTACAGCAGCTTCTTCCCATGTTGGGCAAGGAGTCTTGGCTGGTAACATTGGACCTCAAGGAGGCATACCTGCATGTCCCAATCAGACAAAATTGCAGAAGATACCTCAGATTTCTTGCAGGTTCAACCCATTATCAATTCTCTGCATTGCCCTTTAGCTTATCTACTGTGCCCAGAGTATTCACAAAATGCCTAGCATCAGTAATTGCCTACTGCAGACTTCAAGGGATACAAATATACCCATACTTGGATGATTGCCTGATCCAAGCAGACAGCAAGCACATACTTCTGAAACATCTGGCTTTTGTAATAATGTTGTTGAATTCTCTGGGATACACAGTCAACAAAAAGAAATCAAGGCTAATACCCTCTCAGAAAATAATTTTCCTGGGTGCCAATTTGGACACAAACACCCAGATGGCCTACCTCACGCCAGAGAAACAGGGGCAACTAACTCAATACTTCAGAAAACTAGCAAATTTCACCAGGCTGACTGCAAGGAAAATCCTGCAGGCTCTGGGATTCATGGCATCTTGCATACTACTAATCCCATGTGCAAAGCTGCATATGAGGAAACTTCAATGGTACCTGAAAAACCTATGGTCTCAACACAGCCACAGTTTGTAAACAGTAATACCACTAATTCCATGCCTTCAAAAGGAATTTCTGTGGTGGGCTCAAGCATGCCAAACAAACACAGGTCTCCCATTCTGCAAGCCTCAAGCAAATCAAGTCATCACAATAGATGCCTTGGACTACGCCTGGGGGGGCGCACATGACAGATCGGTGCATTCAGGGCAAATGGTCCCAAAAAGAAAAGCACCTTCACATCAATCAAAAGGAAATGCTAGCAGTGATAAATGCTATTATAGCTTTCAAAGACCTTCTACATCCAGGTCAACTATTGATAAGGACAGACAACACCACAGTAATGTGGTACATAAACAAACAGGGAGGAACCCATTCATATCCCCTATGCAGGCTGGCCATGTCACTTTGGAACATGGCTCTGGAATTACAAATCAAACTTCAAGCACAGTACTTGCCAGGCAAAGAAAACACACTGGCAGACAACCTAAGCAGAAACATGACAGATCCACACGAATGGAAGTTGCATCCTCAAGTTTTTACAGAGATAATTCAAGCATGGGGAAGGCCAGACATAGATCTCTTTGCCTCCCACAAAAATCACCAATTGACAAAATTCTGCTCAAAGACTTTTCATCCACAGGCCTGGAGAGTGGACGCTCTCTCTTTCAGTTGGACAACAATGACAGTTTATGCCTTTCCACCTCTTCCTCTGCTGCCCAAAGTTCTATTAAAAACCAGAGCAGACAGACCAAAGATGATTCTCATTGCTCCAGACTGGCCAAGACAGCACTGGTACCCACTCCTGAGGAGCCTGACGCATTCCCCATCATGGACCCTACCTCTAATGCCTCTTCTCCTGACTCAGCACAGCTTCAAAACTCTTCACAGTCAGCTGAAAACACTCAATCTGGCCGCATGGAAGATTCCTTAACTTCACAACAAACCCTACTCTCCAAGGAAGTACAGGAAGTCATTTTGGAAGCCAGAAGGCCGTCTACTAGAAAAGCTTACTCTGCAAAATGGAAACGGTTTTGTGCCTGGAATGAGAAAAAGGGCCAGAATCTGGAAAACTGAATTTACCTCAAATATTACAGTATCTAGCTGAGCTGCTAAGCAGTGGACTTTCATTCATCAAAATCCATGCCTCAGCCATTTCTGCAGAATACAACACTGATCCACCTTTATTCTCTCACCCCCTCTTAAGACAGTTCCTCAGAGGGGCTAAGAATATAAAACCCCCAAGGAAACAACCAATACCTGCTTGGGACCTCAATTTCATTCTAGAAAAGCTGACCTTGCCTCCTTTTGAGCCAGCTGCTTCAACAGATTTGCAATATTTGTCCTGGAAAACAGCCTTCCTCCTGGCTATCACCTCAGCTCGCAGGGTATTGAAATTACAAGCCCTCATGGCTGTGCAGCCTTTCATCATTTTCCATCAGGACAGAGTTTCCTTATGAACCAACCCGTCCTTTATGCCAAAGGTGGTATCCAGGGTAGCTTTGAATCAGGCTATCCACTTACCTACATTTTACCCTAATCCTCAAAACAAAGGGGAGAGACTACTACATTCATTGGACATCCACAGACAGCTGCGCTATTATTTGGACAGAACAAAGCCTTTCAGAAAATCAGAACAACTCTTTGTGTCCTATGCTATAGGAGCTCAAGGGAAGCCAATTTCCAAACAGACAATCTCAAAATGGATAGCCCACTGCATACGCTTTTGCTACTCTTTTCATGGTAAAACTGTACCTGCAGGCATCAGATCTCACTCCACAAGGGCCACAGCTACCTCTGCAGCTTTCCTCAGAGGAGTGCCTACCAAAGATATTTTGGAAGCAGCCACTTGGAGTTCTGTGCATACCTTCTCCAAGCACTACCACCTACCATTATACTCCAAAACTAGAGCAGGCTTTGCCACTGCAGTCTTGCAGGGCATCCTGGCTCCTCCTAGTTCCACCTAGTGCCTACCACCCCTTTTTAGCTTTGGGATTCTACCCATCTGTTATGACTGCAGCTGTATGCACGATGAACATAGTACAGTTTTGTACCTACCATAAATGTAGATGTTTGAGTGCTAATACAGCTGCAGTCCAGGTTTCCCTCCCTCCTTCCCCTCTTGGGACAGGCCTATTGGCTAACACCTCCTCTTACAACCTAATTGGGGTATTCTTTTAGGGTGTATTTGCTTGCAACTACTGTATTTTGATTATATTGCATTGCATTACTACATAAATTTATGTATTGCCTTCCTTCTGGGGGCACCTGACATCTGGAGCAAGAAAAACTGAAGAAGATGGCGTCGGCTGGTTCTTTTATACCCCTGTCGCACTGACGTCAGGGAAGAAGCGATGACAACCGACGTCGGACCTAGACTTTGGAATTCGGCCGACCAAGGACCCGCCTGATGGCAGAAGAACCCATATGTTATGACTGCAGCTGTATTAGCAGTCGAACATCTACATTTATGGTAGGTACAAAACTGTACTTTTCTTGACTTTAGTAAGCCTTTTTTGGATAAGAAACATTTTTACAAGTGGGGACTGGGGGTATCCCAAAGATTGCTACTTTCAGCATGTTACTTGGTACTTTTATAAAGCTGAATATAAATTATAATTAAAAGCGTAGTGGCTTGAGTTGAGTGATACTTGTTTTTTTATACTTGATTTTGATAGAGATTCCAGTAATGCATTTAAAAAGTATTTTTTTTTTCATGCCTCACAACCTTTTTGTTTCTATCTAGATATTAAGTAAGTTGTCATGTAGCCAATGCACTAAAATGTTTTTTTTTTCTTTTCCATTCATTTTGTCTTGATTGGACTCACATAATGATGGTTTGCCACCCAAGGCAGCGTATTTAATTAAAGTCCCAGTTTTTGTGGTTTTGAGCATAGATAAAAATGACCACTTTGAACCTGTTTTGTAATTCCAATTAAAGTCTGCTAGCAAATGTACTTTTTTCCTCTAAGAATAAATGACTGAGCATTTATTTCATGTAAACTGTTAAGCATGATCAGCATTGATCCCACCCTACCATAGCTCTGCCCCTTTTTAGTTGACCACACCTCTTCCCATTGGCCCCACCCATTCAGCTCTCTCCTGCAGCCCCCATTGATTTGAAGTCACCAGCCGCCACTTCTTCTTCTTCTTCTTCTTCTTCTTTCGGCTTTTCCCGGTTAGGGGTCGCCACAGCGGATCACCTTGTCCGCACATTGAATGGCAGTGGAGTTTTACGGTGTCGAGTTGCCAGCCCGGCGCCCAACCTTCCACAGAAGGCACACTCACACGCACACCTAGGGCCAATTTAGAGTGTCCAATCCACCTGCAGCATGTCTTTGGAATGTGGGAGGAAACCGGAGCACCCGGAGGAAACCCACGCGACCACAGGGAGGACGTGCAGACTCTGCACAGAAGGCACCCCAGCCGAGGATCGAACCGGAGAACCTCTTGCTGTGAGGCAGCAATGCTAACCACTGCACCACCGTGGCCGCCCTAAGTCACCAGCCGCCACTGCCTGTTTCATATCATGTACCTTTAAACTTCTTATTCTTTCTTTTACTTTTTCTAACCAGTTAGCATCTTTGTTATTCTGTTTGGCTCCCTTCATGTCTTAATAGAATTGCACAGATATTGCTGATGTATTTATACCTGTCTCTGGTGCTACCATTTAGCATTTCTTTGTCTCTATATAATCTGCTACCCAGAACTCTGATAGACCCATTTAGCCTGCTTCTATTAAAATACCTCATAGCAGTGCTTCATTTTGTTTTATTTCTTTTCAGCACAATGAATGTCATGATCCTTGTGAAATGTTCCTCACTTATTGCATGTCTACATGCCCAGCAAATATTAAAATCTGGGATATCAAGGACTTAACAGTGACTCCTACTCCTGCCTAATGTTTTCACTCATATTTTAATTATTAGATCAGATGATGTTCTTCGTGTTTCACTGTTGCAATCATTACATTTGGGTAATCTGCTGGCAGGTTGCCCTCAGTCGGCCTGAATTCCAAAGTCTTTGGTGCTGCGTCGGTTGCTGTCTTCTCTTCCATGACAAAAAACACAAAAGGCCAGCATGAATAGTCCAACGCTTAATTGGAAGTTGTTTAATAGGACATGAGAATGCCCCAGTGATAAATCCAAAATTCAAACCGGTTTCGGCAGAAAGCCTTCTTCAGTGAAAAGTACAATATAATAAAAATGAAGCATCACGTGTATTTATAGATACAACAACCAGTATCAACCAATGGTATAATCCAACCCCTCCCTATCTAATGAATATGTATCAGGACATAGAAACTGAATAAGATGCTAAGTAAAGTACTTATAAATCAAGAACAGAATAGGTAATAAAATGATAATAATGAAAACTCAATGCAAAATTCAATATGAATATTAATCATCTTAAAAAAGCAGATAGAAATAATAATATAATGCTCAAAAATTCCCATACAACCATGAACCAATTCCAAAAGGGTTATCCAACAACTGTATGTTGAATACTCACAAAGTAGGCCATCAATTATAACACAAGGAATAATTATATATCATAATATATATAAATTTTTGAAAAAAATATATATTTATTTATTCTTATATGTGTCAGGGATTATCCAATCGGGCCTGATATAGCATTGTACCTATAGGACCAAAGCTAAATAGAAATATATCTATCATAAATGGTCATTAAGACCAGGAGGGAACAAGGCTCCAAGATGGATAATCCAATACTTTTCCTTGTGGCTAAGTATGTTTTGCCATCCTTGCTGATGGCTCCTATCTCCAATAATCCTGTCAATGACAGTGAACATAAATTTAGCTGAAGGATGTTTAATCGTATGTTGAAAAAGAGCATTTGTTTGCTTTTTGTTCCATATATCACTCCGATGCTCCCCTATTCTTATTCGAAGGGAACGGGATGTTTTACCCACATAAAAGGCAGAGCACTGGCATGTGGCCAGGTATATGACCCAACTACTTGAACAATTGCCAAAAATCCTCAGGTCATAAACTTTACTCGTGTTAGCACTAGTAAACTGTTTGATCTTATTTACCTGATTACAGGATATGCAGTGGCCACACGGAAAAGTTCCCAATAGTTCATCCCCCGTAATAGTTAGTTGTTTGTATTTTGCCCCTCCACTTCCTTGATGTTTATAATGGGAAAATAAAGAACCTAAAGTTCTACCCCTTCTATAAGAAAATTGACATTTGCAGCCCAAAATCTCACGCAAGTAATTGTTGACCAATAGAATATTCCAATTGTCATTCAGGATATTCCTGATTACCTGATGATTTCTTCCAAAGTGGTGACAAATCTCAAAGTGGTATCCTGAGGTGTGCGTGAATGATCCCTATATTCAAGCAATGTATTCCTGTGCTGTTGGCCCGACCAAGTACTGGCAGATACAATATCAAAAGGACGATATCCCCTTTCTAAAAATCTATTTGTCAAATCCGTCTTAGCATCCTCATAATCAGTCAAAGAGGAGCTAATACGTTTTATCCTAAGAAATTGAGATTTGGGGATATTCCGGATGGTGTGGCGTGGATGCATACTAGATGCATGAAGTAACGTATTGTATTGAGGGTATTTACGATGAATCTTAGTACTGAGAGTATTATCTATATTTCTGTATACAGTAACATCCAAAAAATCAATGTGATCGATGTTAAATGTAACCGTAAACTCAATTCCCCATAGGTTACTATTAAGATATTCCATGAATTAATGTAAATACCCTGAATCCGTACGCCACACCATCCAACAATCGTCCAAGTACCTGCACCAAATATCGATTTCAACCATGTAAATGTTATGTAGTGGGTTGTATAAAAGGCATTCCTCCAAGTAAGCCATGAAAAGATCAGCATAAATGGGGGCAAATGATGCCCCCATAGCAGTTCCTTGGAGTTGCCAATAACATTCCCCTTCAAAGTAAAAAGCATTTTTGTTAAGTACATGTTCGGACATACAGATGATGAGTGTATTATAGCCTGGTGAATACAAATCCACTTTCTCCAACCAAAATTGTAAAGCTTGCAAACCAGCCCAGTGTGGTATGCTGGTATATAGAGACTTAACATCGAGCATACACATTAGCCAATGTGGTTCTATTTCTGTGTCCTGTATGATTTGTAAAAATTGTGTGGTGTCTTGTATTCTTGCTCTCACATGTTTAAGTAAAGGTTTGAGTTGCTGAGTTAGAAATACCGAGAGTGGTTCAGTAAGTGAACCTTGACCTGAAACAATCGGTCTGCCCGGTGGTGTAGTGAGAGATTTGTGTATTTTAGGAAGTAAATACAATATTTGCTTGGAGGGATCTGTTACTGTTAAATGTTGGGCTGTACTATGAGAAATAATGCCCTCCTCAACCGCTGTATCAAGAAAAGCATCTATTTCCTTCTTGAATTTTGGTGTAGGGTCAATACCCATAAACATATAACATCTGGTGTCTGATAGTTGACGAAGACCTTCCTGAATATAATAATCCATATCCAAAATAACAACTGCCCCTCCTTTATCTGCTTGGAGTATAGCAATATTGTTATTTTCTTTAAGTTCCATGAGGGCTTTCCTTTCCGCACAATCTATATATTCCTGTAAAATCTGAGATTCAAATGGTGGAAAACGTAAATCTCTTAATACAGCTTGTTGAAAAGTAGCTACATACTTATTCATGGGTGGCTGAAACATTGATTTATGAAATCTAAATTCCGCAGATCTATCAATACTAGCTGTATTCTGATCTGAAAAAAATATTTTCAAGTTAAGGCAGCGACAGAAATTCAAAACATCCAATGCAGTTTGATATTGATCACAAAAAAAGCTAGGTACAAATCCCAATCCTTTATTTAAAAGTCTATGTTGATCCTCAGTTAACACAGTGTTAGATAGATTCAAAACATTATTACACTTCGTTGCTATTGTTTCAACAGAATTTGAATCAGACCATCCATGGATTCTGTACCTATGCCGGTTGGTATGTTTCCGCCCCCTCTATATTTTCCGCCCCTTCTAAAGGGATAGAAATGTTGGTTCTTTTCTTAGCAGGTGATTCTGCTAATGGTATGCCTTCGCTATCGGTAAAAGAGGACTCATCCCCAGAGGTACTAGTGTAGGATTTATCATTATGTTTTAAGATAGACCTTGGCCTCTTTCTTGTCCTACCCCTACTTGTACCAGGACTAAAATCCTTAAATCTCACTGATCTTTGTATTTCAAATGGTCGTCCTTTACTGTAATCCATAACATCCCGGTTGAATTTTTTAACCTTTCTATCCCTGGTTACTTTATCATATGCTGTTAATTCTTTGGACAATTTTGTCACCAAATCTCCATAACTGGTTGATGAATGGAATTTCTTACATTCAGAACTTAAATTTCTAATTTCTGATATGTTATTATCAATCGCCCTCTCATAATATGACGCCAAAATCTTGACAAAGGCCAAAGAGCCATCTTGTAATGCTTGATTCCATTCATCAGTCAACCTCTGTTCAGATCTGCTGACCATCGGTCGAAGTCTTATACGAAGAACTCTAGGAACCATATTCTTATGCAAATATGCCCTAAATAACCTCAAATGCCATATATTTGCTCGTAGCCCTTTAAGGCCCTTTTCCAAATTTTGAAACGCTAATTGGCATCCATCAAATACGTTAGTATTTTGTTGACTAGAGTTGTTGCTTGGGACTGAATCCAGTCCAAACACCCTGATATCGTCCCGATCAGCACACAACCCTTCCAAAATATTGTCCAAATCCATCTTCCAGAGTAACTAACAAAATGATGTGCAAAATTGTCCAAAAAAGTATATTTGCTGAAGGAAATCCTCTATTTAAAAATATTAATAGTAACCAAAACGAAAATATCAACAAGGGATGTTACTGAAAATCAAATATAGGGAGTGGGACAAGAAAAAGGCACAGTCTATATCAATAAGCTTGAATTAATGATTCCTATCACCAACCTCTAATCATAAGGGATAGCATTCTTAAACTATATATTCAGGCCTGAATTTAGTTCATAGGTCATTCATAAGTTCTTACTTATATAGTAATATATTCACCAAAGGGCAACAACCCTTATTAAATCACAGCAACCATTAATTGTCAGTCAGCCTGACACCTTTCCCAAACTGCATTCACAAAAATTAAAACAAGGAACATACAGATTGAACCACTAATATATAGGAATGAACTATTATCAAAAATGATAATTATTAAATGTTTTGGTATTCAAAAAACACCTTTGAGAATCAGTTAACACATTCACTAATATATAGCTGTTAAAAAAGCTATTCATAGGTAACCCTGTATGTTCACCCTCTGAAGGTTAAAGCCAATTTGGGCTATCCCCAAATAATTAAGTGAAAAAACAGGCATCAAAAGGGAAACTATAAACCACATTCAAATATGTATTAAGATTACCTGAATATAAATTCAACAGGACACATCAGCAAGATTAATAAATGCAAATGTCGAAGTGGTCAAGTTATATAATCCTATAGACCATAGTGGAAGTAGGCCCCATAAATGGAATTGAATCATTCAAGTCATCAGGTCATCAGGGGTATAAAACATGCAGCCGATGCCATTTTCTTTAGTCTTTCTTGCCACGCGGTGCCTGAAGCAGAAGCATTTCGCAAGTGCTGGTCAGCCGACTACTGAAATATTTGAGTTTGAGTTTCAGAACCAAAGTCTTCACTAAAGCTAAGTACCCCATTGGGGAAACTTTTTTCTTGCTTTTTACCGATGTCAGAAAAAGTTAATAATTGCATTACTTGTGGGAAGAAAATACCTCATAAGGATTTCCATTTATATTGTATTCCTTGCCTAGGCTCTGATCACAACGTGCCTGGCTGTCGGTTTTATGCTAGATTTAACCAACGCACTATTAAGCATCAGTATATTTTTGCATAAAAATATTTTGGAAACAGATTTAACTACCCAGAAATGTCTTCGGATAGCAATCCGACTACCGGAGTACATAAAAAACGCAAAGAAAAGGACAGAGAAAGGCAGTCGAGATCCAAAACCAACGACAAAGCTTCTCCTAAGCCAGTCGCCAGTTCGTGGGTACTCAGAGAGGCACCTTCGCAGCCCCTGATACCCGTTACCTTCGAGTCACAGTTCCCTACCGACACCCATGTGGAGTCCAGCATGCCGCAAGATACTCAAGGTATTGGACCGATGGATGTATCTCCCTCGGATGGGTCTAGAGCCGCTGAGCAGGCATCGGTTTCTGAGGGTGTATTCAGACCTCAACATTTTACATCAAACCAACGACAGCTGCAAAACCAAAGACAAAAGCAACTCCTAAACCTAAACAACTGACGCATGAGCCACATGCACAAGCCTCCATGCCTAAAAAACAGATGATCAAAATGGCTGAAGACCTTTTTACCTTGATCAGGGGTACCTATCCCCCTCCAGATAAGAGGCCTAGGCAAGACACTGATTATGAATCTTCAGATCAGGTTTCTATTTCTTTTGATTCCTCTTCTGATCAGGAATTATCTATACCTCCCTATGAGGATTCTGATGCTGAGGAGTCTATTCCATTCGCATCTCCTCCTGAGGATTATTCATTTGGAGAAACCTTGCATACTTTGAGGGAGCATTTTCACTGGGAGAGTCAAGACTTCTCAGAATCAAAAAAGAGGCTCAGGGATTTTCTTCTTCTCCCTCAGCACAAGCCTTTAGTTTTCCCCCTGTTTTAGACATTGTGGATGATGTGTTTTCGGAGTCAAGCTTGACCCTTGACTCCTTACCTCTGGCTCTCAGTAAGCCTGACAGATATTACAGGGTCCCTGACTCACATAAATTTTTATTTAGAAACCCTGCTGCTGATCCTGAAACTATTTCCCAGGGTCCAAAGGGAGTTAAGGCTTCAACAGCAAAAAACCCTACCCCCTCTGACAGGGATTCAAGGGCACTGGACAGATGGGGAAAAAAGGTTTATACATCTGCAACCTTGGCAATCAGGGCCTTAAACTGTCAATTTCATATGCTTAAGTACCAACAACATGTTAAGGGATTGCTGAAACAGAAAATGATGATTTCAGAATGTGCAGAAAATAAAGAATTGCAGGTATTATTGCATGCAGCTGAACAGGTTGGAAAGCATACTTTGCAATGTGGTTTTGACTCTTTAGAGGCCTCCTGCAGGGCCGCAGCTACTGGATCTGTGATTAGGAGGCATGACTGGTTAAAGGAACAAAATTTGCCTGACCATGTTAAAGCTAAATTGCTAGATGCACCTTTACAGCATGATTCTCTGTTTGGTATTAAGGCAGAAGAGGTTTTAAGGAAAATGGAAGACAAAGCTAAGTCTATGCAAACTGTTAAAGACTTCTTACAAGTGCAGCCACCCAGATTCAGCAGACACTGGCCTACAAAAAATTGGTCCTTTCCTGTAACAGACAGAGTTCAAAGGGGCAAATCCAGATGCCCTAAGGGTTCCAGATACCAGGCGCAAGACTCTTACAGGTCAAAGCAATGGGGTGCATCCACCTCCAAATCTGGAAGAGATAAAGCACAAACCTACAGAAAGCAATCCCAATGACCTCCCTCTGCCTACACCATGCACTTATCTTTTGGCAGCACCCATAGGGGGAAAATTAGCACTTTTTTCTCAAAATTGGCAGTTAATAACCCAGGACAAGTGGGTACTAAACATCGTATCACAGGAATACAGATTCCATTTCCACATTCTGCCAATGACAAATGGTTGGCCATATCTGCCAAAAAATCAATGGGCAGAGGCACAGAAACAGGTTATGTCCCTCATGGATATGGGGGTCATTCAAACAGTACCAGAAGAGGAAAAAGGACAAGTTTTTTACTCAAGACTGTTCTTGGTACCCAGAAAGGACAACCTGGCAGCCAATACTGGATTTATTGATTTTGAACACATACCGGGACATTCCAAAATTCAAATTGCTCACTTTGCAGCAGCTTCTGCCCATGTTGAGCAAGAATGCTTGGATGGTGACTTTAGACCTAAAAGAGGCATACCTGCATGTCCCAATAAGACAGTCGTGCAGAAGATACCACAGATTCAAGGCTGGCTTAATGCATTACCAATTCTATGCACTGCCCTTTGGCTTATCTACTGCGCCCAGGGTCTTTACAAAGTGCCTGGCACCAGTAATTGCATTTTGCAGACAAAGAAGTATACAAATATATCCTTACTTGGACGACTGTCTCATTCAAGCAGAAAACAAGGACACTCTTCTACAACATCTGGCATTTGTGAAAAGGCTTATAACATGCCTAGGGTACACAATAAATGAAAATAAATCACAACTGGTACCCTCTCAAAAGATAACATTCCTGGGTGCAAGCTTGAATACAACTGCCCAGATGGCATACCTCACGCCAGACAAACAAAGGCAACTGACTACTTACTTCAAACTGATGGCAACAAAAACCCAGTCTTCTGCAAGACAAATCCTGCAGGCTCTGGGCTTCATGGCATCCTGCATCCTACTAATTCCATATGCAAGACTGCATATGAGGAAACTTCAATGGTATCTAAAAAGTTTATGGAGTCAACATTCACACAGTCTGGAAACAATGATTCCTCTCATTCCCTGCCTGCAACAGGAGTTTCTATGGTGGGCAAAGGCCTGTCACCAAAACATGGGACGGCCCTTCACTCTACCCCCTGCCAGCCAAACCTTAACAACAGACGCATCAGATTATGCCTGGGGGGCCCACGTGGCAGGAAGATGCATTCAGGGCATATGGGCACCAAAACAAATGCATCTACATATCAACCAGAAAGAGATGCTAGCTGTTCAAAATGCCCTAACAGCCTTCAAGGACTTACTTCATCCAGGACAACTACTGATAAAGACGGACAACACCACAGTCATGTGGTATATAAACAAGCAAGGGGGCACACACTCATACCCCCTTTGCAGATTGGCCATGGCACTTTGGGACACAGCTTTCACCTACCAAATACATCTTCAAGCTCAATTCCTGCCAGGAAAACAAAACACTCTGGCAGACGATTTAAGCAGAAACCTTATAGATCCTCGAGTGGAAATTAAATCCACAAGTCTTCAGCATGATAACAGAGAAATGGGGGAGCCCAGACATAGATCTATTTGCCTCTCCTCAAAATTATTAACTGAAAAGATTCTGCACAAAGACATCACAGACAAGCATGGAAAGTGGACGCCCTATCCTTCAGTTGGAAAAAACAATCAGTTTACGCTGCCTCTTCTACCCAAGGTCCTCCTAAAAGTCAGACAAGAGAAGCCAAAGATGATATTAATTGCCCCGGACTGGCCCCATCAATACTGGTACCCAATCCTAAGGAACTTGTCTCAATACCCAGCTTGGACCTTGCCTCAAAGACCGCAACTACTGTCCCAGTAAAACAATCAGATCCTGCACAATCAACTACAGACCCTGAACCTGGCAGCATGGCTAATCATGTAGTCATACAAACGACACCTCTCAGTAAAGCTGTGATGGATGTCATTTTGGAAGCCAGAAGGCCTAGTACTAGAAAATCTTATGCTGACAAATGGAAAAGATTCTTTGCTTGGAATCAAGCACAAGGAACTGATACAGCAGAACCACATATTCCTCAGATATTACAATACTTAAATGGGATGCTTGACAAAGGCCTATCTTTCTCATCAATCAATATCCATGCCTTTGCCATTTTGGCTCATTACAATACAGAGCCACCGATCTTTTCTCATCCTTTACTAAAACAGTATCTTAGAGGAGCCAAAAAATTAAGGCCTCCTAGAAGATCACCATTACCTGCATGGGACCTCAATTATGTGTTGGAAAAGCTCACCCTGCCTCCATTTGAACCAGCTGCTACTGCTGATATAAAGTTCTTATCATGGAAGACAGCTCTGCTACTAGCAATTACTTCAGCAAGAAGAGTTTCAAAGCTACAGGCCCTCATGGCTGTAAAGCCTTTTATCATATTTCACCCAGACAGGGTGTCTCTGAGGACAAATCCTACTTTTATGCCTGAGATGGTTTCCAGTGTGGCTCTTAACCAAACAATTCATCTGCCAACTTTTTATCCAAATCTACAGAACAAAGGGGAGAGAATTCTACATTTCTTGGATGTACAAAGACAGCTAAGATTCTACTTGAGCAGGACTAAAGCTCTAAGAAAAACTGAGCAATTACTAGTGTCATATGCTGCAGGATCAGAAGAAAAGGCTATTTCAAAGCTGACAATTTCAAAGTGGATAAGCCACTGCATCCTTTTCTGCTACATACACCATGGTAAACCTGTGACCAAGGGCATTAGGTCTCATTCCACCAGAGCTGTAGCTACTTCAGCAGCCTTTCTCAGAGGAGTACCAACCAAAGACATTCTAGAGGCTGCTACTTGGAGTTCTGCTCACACTTTTAAAAAGCATATTCATTTGCCTCTCTACTCTAAGTCCAGAGCAGGCTTTGCCACTGCAGTGCTGCAGGGCCTTATAGCCGCAGCTAATGCTATTTAGCTCCAGCCTCCCAACCATAGCTTTGGGATTCTACCCAAATGTAATGACTGCAACAGTGAAACATGAAGAACATAGTACAGTTGTGTACACTTACCATAAATGTAGATGTTCGAGTGTATTCACTGTTGTAGTCCAGGTTACCCTCCCGCCATCCCCCTGTCATTCTACAGTTTATCTTTCCTTCTCTATCTTCTACAACCTATGTGGTGTATTTGCTTGTAGATGAAGGTAAAGTTTATTTTGATGCATGTATATATATATATATATATATATATATATATATATATTTATATATATATATATATATATATATATATATATATATATATATATACATATATATATATATATATATATATATATATACATATACATATATATATATATATATATATATATATAATATTGCTACCTTTTTGGGGGCTCCTGACATCGAGGGCAAGAAAAACTAAAGAAAATGGCATCGGCTGCATGTTTTATACCCCTGATGACCTGACGTCATGGAAGAGAAGACAGCAACCAGCGCAGGACCCAAGACTTTGGAATTCAGGCCAACTGAGGGCAACCTGCCAGCAGATTACCCAAATGTAATGACTGCAACATTGAATACACTCGAACATCTACATTTATGGTAAGTGTACACAACTGTATTTTCTTTGTGTTTCACTGTTGCAGTCATCACACTTGGGTTATCTATCTGTAGGTAGCCCTCAGTCGGCCCGAATACCAGAGTCTTGGGATTTCTGCGTTGGATGCTGTCACTTCCTCCATGACATCAGGTTATCAGGGGTATAAAACAGGCAGCCAACACCATTACACCAGTCTTTCTTGTTGAGAAGGAGCCCAAAACAGAAGCAGTTTGCAAGGGCCGGTTAGCCGCTACCTGAAATTTTCATTTTTCAAGTTTCAAACCTGAAGTCTTCTAAAGCTAAGTACCCCGTTGTGGATTTTTTTTTCTTGCTCTAACCAATGACAGAAAAAGTTAACAATTGTCTTGCCTGTGTAAAGCAAATACCTCACAGAGATTTTCATTCTTACTGCATCACCTGTTTAGGCCCAGACCACAACGTCCCTCTCTGTCGGTTTTGTGCCTTGTTTAATGCCTGAACCATTCATCATTGGGCTATTTTTGTCAATAAATTCTTTCGCTGTCATTCTCCATATTCCAAAATAGCTTCGGTAAGCCATCCGACTACTGATCTTCCAAAAAAGCGCAAAGATGAAGACAGAGACAGACCGCATAGGTCAAAAATTGCAGATGACGCTTCCGTTAAGCTAGTCCCCAGTCCACCAGTACTTAGTGAGATGCCTTTGCAGCCCCTGATGCCTTCTTCTACAGATTCGCAAGCCTCTGCTGAGACCCATTCGGAGTCTGGTATGCCTGGGTCCAGAGCTGCTGTGCAGGCACTGGTTTCTGAAGGTGTATTCCGACCTACCAATATTCGCATTAAACTGACTTTTTTTCCAGCTAAAACTACTGAGTTTCTTAGGCCCAGAGTGCACACTATGCCTAGAAAACCAACTACCAAAGCGCATGCTCAAGCTCCCATGCCTCAAAAACAAATGCTTATAATTGGCTGAAGACCTTATCACCCTAATTAGGGGAAGCCAACCTTCCCCTGCTAGGAGACCAAGAATTGAGTTTCTTTCTGATTCTACAGACCAGGAGTCCGATGAATCTGACCCTTCTGATTACCAGGACATACCCTTATCTATCTTTGAGGATTCAGATGCAGAGGAATCCATTCCCTCTGCCTCCCCTCCAGAGGATTTATCTTTTAGTGAAACCTTGCATACTTTAAGAGAGCATTTCCACTGGGCATGCCAGGATTATCCACAGTCCAAAAAGAGACTCAGAGAATTTTTAGAGTTACCTCAGCACAGGCCCCTAGCTATACCCCCTGTCCTGGATGTTGTAGATGATGTCTTTATGGAATCCAGTCTTACTCCAGACACTTTACCACCAGCCAATAGAAAAGCTGACAGGTACTACAGAATATCTGATTCTCACAAATTTCTCTTTATGAATCCTATTGCAGGGTCAGAGACCATTTCCCAGAGACCTAAAGGTATTAAGGCTACTACAGCCAAAAACCCTACTCTTTCAAACAGGGATTCCAGAGCTTTAGACAGATGGGGTAAGAAGGTATATACCTCTGCAACTCTTGCCATCAGGGTATTGAATTGCCAGTTTCATATGTTGAAGTACCAGCAACATATTATGGAATAAATTAAACAAAAAGTGGTGTTACTTCCAGATTGTGCAGAAAATAAAGATTTACAGGAGTTAAATGCATTCGGCAAACGAAGTTAGTAAGCATGCTTTGCAGTGTGGCTTTGATGCCCTAGACGCATCTTGCAGGGCTGCAGTCACTGGATCTGTACAGAGAAGGCATGCTTGGCTGAAGGAACAAACCTTGCCAGACCATGTCAAATCAAAATTACTAGACGTTCCTTTAAATCAGGACTGTTTGTTTGGCACCAAAGCAGAAGAGGTTCTCAAAAAGATGGAAAAAAAGCTAAATCTATGCAAACTGTTAAAGAATTCTTACAAGTTGCAGCCACCTAGATTTAGTAGGCATTGGCCTACAAAAAACTGGTCCTTTCCAGCCCCATCCAGGCCTTCACAGTCCAAACCCAGGGGAATCAGACCACTAATTATACAGTCTCAGGGTATGCAGAGATCTAAACAATGGAGTGCTCCCACCTCAAAAACAGGGAGTGGCAAGTCACTCCCTTATGGTAAAAGTTCACAATGACTTGTCAATTATCCTTCCCAGCCCTGCCCATCTACTTGCACCCCTAGGAGGAAAACTTGCCCTTCATGTCAAAAACAGGATGTCCATTACTCAGGACCGATAGGTTCTAAACATTGTATCCCAGGGGTACAGATTCTACTTCCATTCCCTGCCAACCCCAAGAGGGTTTCCAGTCCTTCCTCCAAACCAGTGGGCAGAGGCTCAGAAGCAAGTACATTCCCTGCTCAATATCAGGGCTATTCAACCTGTTTCAGTAGAACAAAGGGGACAGGGTTTCTACTCCAGACTGTTCCTGGTGCCTAGAAAAGAGGGCTCTTGGCACCCAATCCTGGATCTATCAATTCTCAACACCTTTCTGGTGGTCAAAAATTCAAAATGCTAACCCTGCAACAGCTTCTCCTTATGCTAACCAAGCATGCCTGGCTAGTCACCCCAGACTTAAAAGAAGCCTATCTGCACATCCCCATAAGGGAGTCTTGCAGGAGATATCTCCACTTCAGGGCAGGCTCTATGCACTATCAGTTCTCTGCACTTCCCTTTGGCTTATCTACTGCACCCAGAGTATTCATAAAGTGCCTGGCTCCAGCCATTGCATACTGCAGGCAGAGAAATATCCAAATTTTCCCATACTTGGACAATTGCCTGATTCAGGCGGACAGTCAGGAATTATTACTTCAACACCTGGCATTTGTAAAAAGACTCTTATCTTCATTGGGGTACACCATCAATGAGAAAAAATCACAACTGGTGCCCAGTCAAAAAATTGTATTCCTGGGAGCAAGCTTGAACACAACTTCCCAGATGGCCTTTCCTCACTCCAGAAAAACAGATCTATTTGAACAACTTCTTTAAACACATGGCCACCAAAACCCAGCTATCTGTAAGGAAAATACTGTTAGCCCTAGGGTTCATGGCCTCATGCATTCTGCTAATTCCATATGCAAGACTGCATATGAGGAAACTTCAATGGTACTTAAAAAATCTTTGGTGCCAACATTCTCAGGACCTGGAAACAGTCATTCCGATAATTCCTTGTCTAAGGGCAGAGTTCCTTTGGTGGGCAGAAGCATGCAACCACAACAAGGGACTGCCTTTCACTCAAACCCTCGCTGCCCAAACCCTGACTACAGATGCCTCAGACTATTTATGGGGGGCTCACATGGCAGGCAAATGCATTCAGGGAAAATGGACCCCAGGACAAATTCTCCTGCACATCAGTCAAAAAGAGATGTTTGCTCAGTATGATCTGACAGCCTTCAAATACCTAATACTTCCAGGACAGCTGCTGATAAAAACAGACAACACCACAGTTATGTGGTACATAAACAAACAGGGGGGAACCCATTCTTACCCACTCTGCAGGTTAGCCATGGCCCTGTGGAACACAGCCTTGAGCAACCAAGTGCATCTGCAAGCGCAGTTCCTGCCAGGCAAACAGAATTCCCTGGCAGATGACTTAAGCAGAAATCTCCTGGTCCCACACAAATGGAAATTGGAGCCCAACACCTTCAACCTTCTAATCCAGATGTGGGGGACACCAGAGATGGACCTCTTTACCTCACCCCGAGAACCACCAGTTGATCAAATTTTGCACCAGGAACCCTCACAGCAGGGCCTGGAAGGTGTATGCCTTAGCCTTCAAATGGGAAAACCTCTAAATGTATGCCTTTCCCCCTCTGCCCCTCCTCTCAAAGGTACTACTCAAGATCAGACAGGACAGCCCAAGGGCAATTCTTATTGCCCCAATTTGGCCATGCCAGCACTGGTACCCACTCTTATGCAGTCTGACAACAGTGCCACCCCAGCACCTTCATCAGACTCCTTCCCTGCTGTCTCAGCAGGAGGGACAGATTTTGCATCCACAGCTGCAAACCCTAAACCTTGCAGCCTGGCTTTTCCCCTGAATACTCCATCACCAACCCACAGCAAGCAGGTGCTGGACGTCATTCTTGAGGCCAGAAGGCCTAGTACTAGAAATTCCTATGCTGAAAAGTGGAAAAATATTGCTCTTGGAGTCAGTCTCAAGGAAAGGATACAACTGTGCCCTCCTTACTTCAAATCTTTGATTACCTAGCAGAGCTACTCCACAAAGGCCTATCCTTCTCCTCCATTAAGATTCATGCCTCTGCCATCTCAGCTTATTATAATACTGAGCCACCTCTATTCTCTCACCCTCTCATCAAACAGTTTCTTAGAGGGGCTAACAACTTAAAGCCCCCTATGAGAACACCCATTCCTGCCTGGGACCTTAACTTTGTACTGGAAAAGCTCACGCTTCCCCCTTTTGAACCTGCAGCTTCAGCAGAGTTAAAATTCCTTTCTTGGAAAACAGCCTTGCTTTTAGCCATAACCTCAGCTAGAAGAGTGTCTTAGTTACAGGCACTAATGGTTGTGGAACCCTTCATTATTTTCCATGATAACAGGGTTTCCCGCAGGACTAACCCATCCTTTATGCCTATGGTGGTCTCCAGTGTGTCTCTAAATCAAGCCATCCTTTTGCCAACCTTCTTCCCTAATCCTTAAAATACCAGGGAGAGGATCCTGCACAGACAGCTCAGGTTCTACCTTGACAGGACAAAACCTTTCAGAAAATCTGACCAACTGCTAGTCAGCTTTGCTACAGGGGCAGAGGGCAAGGCCATTTCAAAGCAAACCATTTCCAAATGGATAGCACACTGCATCCATTTCTGCTACAAGCACCATGGAAAACCTATCCCACAGGAGATCAGAACACATTCCTCTAGGGCTACTTCCACCTCTACAGCATTTCTCAGGGGAGTCCCTATCAGGGACATTCTGGAAGCTGCAACCTGGAGTTCTGTACACACCTTCACCAAGCATTAACACTTACCTATTTTTTCTAAATCCAGAGCTGGATTTGCTACAGCAGTCTTACAAGGCCTGCTAACCACCCCTAACTCTTCTAGACTGCCTCCACCCTTCCTCAGCTTTGGGAATCAACCCAAGTGTGATGACTGCAACAGTGAAACATGAAGAACATAATACAGTTGTGTACACTTACCACAAATGTAGATGTCTGAGTGTATTCACTGTTGCAGTCCTGGTTTCCCTCCAGCCCTCCAGCCCCTGTTTTTCTCTATCCTTTCTACCTATCCTCTTTATGGCCATTTTTTACGGCAAGGGTATTTACTTTTTACTGGTGGTGTTCCACACCATATACTAGTTTCCTATTTGGAGGGCTCCTGACAGCTGGGGCAAGAAAAACTGATGTAATGGCATCAGCTGCCTGTTTTATACCCCTGACGACCTGACATCATGGAAGAAGCGGCAGCATCCGGCACAGAAATCCCAAGACTCTGGTATTTGGGCCGACTGAGGGCTACTTGCAGGCAGATAACCCATGTGTGATGACTGCAGCAGGGAATACACTCGAACATCTACATTTATGGTAAGTGTATACAACTGTACTTTTCTTCTCTCACTGGTCAATGACGAACCCCAATGTATGGCCTAAAAGAATGCAAAAAAGGTTATTTTTTTAATTTACTGCTTTGCTTGAGTATGCAAACATATAGATATGCAAGTTATATTTGAGAATGATGCTTATTTATCTTACTGCTTCAGGTTCCACTGAGTGCATCCTTGGCCATCTGGGCATATTTAAAAGAGCTTCTTGCATGTTAATGACAGATTAACAATGCCAGTACGGTACAAGAAAAAGGTCAGAGTTGCCCTCCGATATTATGACTCTGCAAAATGTAACTATAATAATAAACATTTTTTGCTAATATCTATATGCTACAGTACACACACTTTTAACTGCTGTGGTTATGAATCATTACCAAGGCACAGACATCTGAATGCAGAGGTTAGGAGTCTCGTACTAAAGAGTGTTGCAATCTTTGTGTGCTTCTGAATCAGTCATTATATATTTCTAAGAGAGCTCTTTCTTGGCATGAACTTAAGACATGCTCATCCTTATAAAATATTAACAATTATCAATTAGGAAATCTCTTTTGAAGAACATTATAGCAACAATATACAAGGTTGTCAGCATTACACCCAAAACATTCACTACCAACACTAAGGAACAAACACATAGTCCCACATATGGGGAGGTACTGAATTGTAATCTAGCCAAACCTCCAAGACCTCCTAAAAGCATCTCTCAGTGGCCTCACACACTCAAAAAAGACAACACCTTGGACAATACATAACTCTAAAAATTGGTCTACTTCTAATCATCAAAAGACCACTCACCCAAAATTGAATTTACCAAGACGACAATACCAAACTTTGAATATGCCGAACATTTACACTACCAAATTTTTTAAAGGGGAATGTATGCATTTAGCCAACATAGGGAAATTTGCCCTTTTCCCCACTGTAATGCAATCCCGGAGTTGGTATATTTAGTTAGGGGGTGTGGAGGGCATTCCCTGTTAAAAAATTCAGTAGTGTAAACATTCGGTGTATTCAAAGTTCAGTGTTGTCATCTCGGTAACGTCAGTTTTGGGTAAGTGGTCGATCGATTATTAAAAGTAGACCTGAAAATCATAGTAGCCCCACTTCCAAACCCATAAGGCAACACACCACACAGCCAGTGATTCTATTGTAAGACATACTGATGTCCCCCTTCCAAGAATAAACAAGGAGAAGGTCACAGTAAGCTGTCTGTCTGGAGCTAGGAACCACCAGATCATTCATGCAATTAGGTCTTTAAACCACAAGTACTACTATGACATGGTCATAGTCCATGTGGGTGTAAACGACCTAAGATGTACCTCACTGGACTATATAAAGACAGATATGATGGAGCTCTCTGAATATGTGTCCCAGACAGGTATGAATCTAGCTGTAGCATCCTACCTTCTCCAGTGATGATGCCACAGTACCAGTAAAATGATTGACTTCAACAATCAGCTTAGTTTCTGGTGTCACTACAGGAAGATCCAATATCTGGCTACCTGGGGAGACATGATCAACAAACTACGATGCTTTGCCAGAAGTCACTTGAACTTGTCACCACTTGTCTTCCACATACTGGCAAAAACTTTATCTATGAAGCGATATACATAAAAAAAAAAACAGAAGAACCAATTAAAAACGAGCAGTGGCAAAATGTCAGTCCAAAAGATAATTTAATTCAGATAAATCCACTTAAGCGCTTTTCGTCAGTGCATTACGCTGACTTCTTCAGAAATTGTTGCAAACAATTAACCAGCTGGTCTTTATATAAACAAACAATTAAAACATCATGAACACGTGGCTAAGAAAGCCAATCCATTACTAATCTAAAAATTTAAAAAATTTTTAAAGAAACAAAACTGAAAATTCTCGAGACAGGGAAACAGATAACTAACATTCAAGAAATTACAATATAATGAAAATTAAATTACCTCAATCATATTAAAACTTTGGACACATGTTATAAAGCATGGGTTTAAAATAAATACGAATTAGTCCAAACCATTACAAAGTTACTTAACTCACCATAGTAAGTCAAAAAAACGGACCATAAAAAAGAAGAAGAAAGAAAATCACCTCTTAAGGCTATTCAATTTAAGCACACTAGAAATAGAACAAGTGTCATTGAGGCCAGGGTGGCAGTAGGCATTAAGCTTTATTTGCCACACTAGTTCCAATTCATCTAGTTTAAGTGGTCTCGGTCCTCCTCTGCAATCAGTGTTAACCTGATCTATAGCCTTTATCTATCCCTATAGTGCCTTTTTTTAGGTCGTGCCAAGTTGTTAAACCCTTCAACATAACAAAAATCACTCACGGCTACCTAAAGGTACTGCTGTTCAATGCTAGGAGTTTAAAAAAAATGCAGTCCCTGGAAGCACTTCTCACCCTGGAGAATGCAGACATATGTGCAGTCACAGAAACATGGTTCAAAACCATGGAGAGCACCCTGGCTATCAAAGACTACAATGCTTGTCATACATTTTGATCCCCCTCAGCTCAGGATAAAACAAAGGGAGGATGTGCCTCAGCAGTCCGCTCAACCATACTGAATTCCTTGGAATTTAGCAGTTTTGAGGTGAATATAATGGGGTGCCACGAATTCCCAAGTGGACCCTTTAATTTCTGAATTTCCTAGGTTATTTTTCAAGTTTTTTTTTGCTGATGTCATCACGCACAGGGGGCGTGCATGACGATGTCAGCTTCATGAGCAGACTGCCAGCCTGTCGGAATTTAAAAGGGGTGTGTACTACCATCTGACTTGTTTATTTCTGTACAGCAACGTGTAGGGGAGAGGGTGGCACTTTAATACAAAATAAAACTTTTTCAAGTCATTGTTCCTAGTCATACTGTCCATCCAGCCCCATTTCAAGCAAGTAAGTTTAAGTTTCTTATTGCTGCTGCTGGTTTAGTCCATTCTGCAGTGTGTAGTGCTGTAGTTCAGAGGGGTCTATATTATGATATCGCATGCTCAGAAGAGCGAACAACACATAATCAATCCCATGTAAGCGAAAGCTTACAACGTTGAAACCACAGAACAGCGATTTTTTTCCAAGGGAAAAAAAATCGTTGTTCTGAAAAAAAAAACTGTAAAACATTACATAATGTGGGGGGCTTCACCCCCCACCCCCACCCAGGGAAAGAATTTTCTGAAAAGCTGCTTCGTTATTTTGCTTTGTCACGCTTTTCACTTCAACAGAGACACATTCGACAACCTGCATCTGCGACAGTGTAATAGGGAGCCAGTTCAGAGTGCATGTAAGGAGGGAACTGTTGTACTTCTGCTGTTGACTGTAAGGAGATAGTTCAGAGAGTGCTGCTCATTCATTTGCCATAGTTCTACCTAGGAAATACTCATTCCCCATAGTGGTAAAGTGCCATAGTTCAGAAAGTGCTACTCATTCATTTGTATGTAGTCCTGCTGTCTTAGTTCATTCAAATGCTACTAGGGGTGTGTGTAGTTCTGCTGCTGTAGTTCAGGAGATACTAAGCGTAGGGTCATAGTTCAGAGTGCATGTAAGGAACTGTTGCAGTAAGGAGATAGTTCAGAGAGTGCTGCTCATTCATTTGCCATAGTTCAGCATGCATGTAAGGAACTGCTGCTCATTTGTAATTCTGTTGGTCTATAGTTCTGCCTAGAAAATACTCGTTCCTCATTCTGCCTAGTGGTGAAGTACCATAATTCAGAAGCTCATTCATTTGTATGTAGTTCTGCTGCCATAGTTCATTCAAATGCTGCACTGCAGGAAATACATGTGTGTGTCCCAGTTAGGTATAACTGGTAGTTAGAGTTACTCAGACTCAAACCCTGTACCTTAGGTACAAGGAGCAAGAGCATAAATTCTCTACCCATATTGCCACCACTTGTGATTCAAGGATTTAAGGCCAAAATTTATGTTTGGCTCATACTTGTGATCTGTTAAATTTCTGGCAAATCAGTGAGAACTGAATTCACTAAATAATGATAGCCATTTAAGCTTCCGTCTTCTTATCTTTCAGGAAACGCATGGTAACACAAAACATTTTGTTCTAGCAACTTTTCTAAGACTATACAAGCAATGTTTAAATGTGTCCCTGGTTTTGGGCCTTTGCCCCCCACCAATAAAAATGTTGGCTTTTTTCCAGATTTCTTGTGCTGCATAGTTCTTCAGGGAAGAGAAGTTTAGTGCTGCTTGTGCCAAGTCTGTTTGTTGTTAGTAGCACAACAGGCAGAATATTTGCTTTTGATGCAGAAGACTGTGGATTCGACACCCACAGTATGTAGATGGATTGCTGATACTGTACTGTGTTGTACTTTTAAAGGGGGTGTATGCTGCAGTCCTGAGAATGTCCTTTTTGGCGAAGATACCTAGTAACTATTTACCTGTTATCAGTTTGCCATTCATTCCCTATTACAATATTACTAATTTATCATTTTTTTTAATGTAACATAGGCAATTTATTCCTCAAGGGCAAAAGGCACTTTATTTGTCAAAGAAACAATGCAATATAAAGTTGTTTGGTAGCAGCAACCTCTTCATTATTTACAGATCTATTTAATGTGAAATTATTTAGATTACTTTTACTTCTACAGAGAGTGTGCATATTTACTGACACTGGTGAACTGTAGAAATTTGAGTAGACTGATGGAAATGTTCTGAATTAGACAGTTTTGTCATTATTGGTTCATGCATTTTGTTTCATTGCTTACTGGAAAAATGTTCAAAACAATACATTTAAAACTCACTCTAACAGGTGTTCTGCATTACACAAAGAATATAATTTAAAACAATCATAATTATCAAGAATTATCATGGACCTGAACTATAATGACATAGGAGCTCTCCAAACACTGGACCTGACCCAATTTGGTTTGTCAAAGGGGGGTCTTGCCTACTCAATCTTGTGGATTTCTTCAAGAAAGTTACAAGAGTCATGGATGAAGGTAAAATGTTACACACTGCTTATCTAGACCTGGATGAAACTTTTGATACAATTGCCCACTCGGGGATCATAGATAAACTTATTGAGTTAGGCATAAATCCCTACATCATCAGATAGATAGCCAACTAGCTCACTGACAAGACACGTTGTCCAGATAGGTGTATCCACTTCTGATAAGAAACCTGTTACTAGTCATGTCCCATAGGGCTCAGTGTTGGGACCTTCCTGTTTGTGTATATACTTCTCTGAAGTTAAGGCCAATGTTGGGGTCTCAGGCACACCAAGTTCACTGACAACTGTAACCTGGGAGCAATCACTGAATCCCCAAACAATGTTGACATCTTACAAACAGGCCAAAAAATGACAAACAATTGCTGTCAAAACCACAGTCTGAGACTAAATGCTAAAAAATGCATAGTCATACCCTTCATTAAATCAGACATCCTTGAAAGTTATAATATTGATAGCACACATTTAAAAGTAGACCCAGTGGTGAGGGACCTAGGAACACAGATAGATAGTAACCCAAACTTTGACCACCAAGTAGCTACAGTAGTGAAGAAATCCTTCTGTGTGGCTCAACTTATAAGTAAAGGCATGGCATCAAGGTCAAAGGATGTCATACCGCTATTGTACTCAGCTCTCATCAGGCCCATAATCAATAGCTATGCTCCTTTCTGCATGTACCTAACCAAGCACTTAAACCAAATGGAGCAGCCCCAGAGGCTTCTCACTAAAAAAATGCAAAGTGTAAGACACGTCTTATTCAGACCAACTAAAGACCCTATGCATTTACTCTGTCTCATATCATTTATTGAAAGGGGACTTATGCCTGACCTACAAGGTAATCATTGATTCAGCCCTGATGAAAATGTTACATATTAGCAAAAAAAAATGATACGAGGGTTATGCGTTCCATGGACCTGAACCTTATCTGTGACCCTAACAGAGCTTGCTGGAGAGACAAATTGTATCCCAAAGGCTACTTAATCTATGAAATAAACTTCACATCTTCATAAATCAAAGCCCATCCCTCCATCTCTTATTTATTTATTTATTTATTTGACACTTGTTTACCGGGCAAGTCCGGCTGGGCCAGAAAGTGCTTATTTTCAGCGGTGGCCCAAGGAGAAAAGCTCCACAATCACAATATTTCAAAAATCAAGTACAGACAGTATAAATCACAAAGTATCACATTACATTACAAAACAACAAGTACAAATATTATACGTTACAAAGTACCATGCTACGCTACAAAACATGAGTGAAAAAAATGTTGTAATGAGAAAAACATAGAACATATGTTTCATAGTAGACTACAATAAAAATCAGTAACATGAATTGGAGAAAATATGTGAGGAAAACTCATTAGTCATATTTGTTACATAGATTAGTATGCAATAAATGAGATCTGAGACAATTCTAATAAAATATTTAAACAGATATTAGAGATTACATGATTATAGACAGTGAGGGGAACTGAGTGATGTCTTAGTATGAGAGATGGTGTTCATATTATGGTTATAGAAGGAAGAAAGATGGAGAGAAGGAGATTATAAGAAGAGTGCAGGGAAGGTTATCCTCAGGTAGCTTACATGAGTAGGGAGGAAGGAGAAAGAGGTAGAGGAAAGGTCTGCAGAGATGAATTAAACAAGGTAAGGTATTAGCAAAAACAAAAAGGAGTGGAGTAGGAGGCTGGAGACGGTTGTGAGGTGTGATTCAGGTTGAACAGGGTGAGTGAAGTAAAGTGAATAAGTTCAGCCAGGATTAGCATGGGAGCAGGTCCACGATATTGTAAGGTATTCTTTTAGGGAGCATTTAAAGGTGGGTAGGGTAGAAACAGTCTGGTGCTTACAGGTAAGGAGTTCCAGTACAAGTATAGACTTTGTCCAGGGGATTCAATAATCTTCAAATAGAATTTGGATAAATGTATGTTGAACTGTAAATTCACTCCCAGAGTACTGCCCATGTCCCATAAAATGACTCAGGGCTCCAACACCCAAAAGCTCACTACCCTAATACTACCCTATCCCATATCTGGGGAATTAAGATATAATACTGTCATATCCTGGGCATTATTGGCTAGGCTTGTAAAGGCTTTTGTGCCATTAGCCTAGTAATCATCTATGAACCTATGTAGAAAGGTCATTGTATTTTGGTGTGTGTGTGTGTGTGTGTGTGTGTGTGTGTGTGTGTGTGTGTGTGTGTATGTATATGTATATATATATATATATATATATATATATATATATATATATATATATATATATGTGTGTGTGTGTGTGGGTGTGTGTATGTGTGTGCGTGTGTAATGACAGAGAATTTCATTGTGTTTTATACCTACTTAATCTATAATCTGAACAAACAAATTGACAGAACAAACAGTACAGTAGCATGGTTACGCAAGGAAGAAAACAGCTGTTGAAGGTAAAACTGCTATGACGCAGATGGGATAAGTTAAAAATAAGAAATATTAAATGGGTATGTCTTCAGTAAAGATAGGAAAAACTGAGCCATACCTCTCAACCTCTTAGAGCAAGAAATCTGTACACCGCCATAAATAATTTTATTTATTTTTTATTTTATTTTATTTTATTTACATTTGTTGACCGGGAGTGTCCGACTAGACGTAGGTCCATTTTCAGCGGTGGCCCGCGGAGAAAAGCTCCACAGTTAAAATAAACAGACAGTAGTTACATTGGATTACATAGCGATTAACAATATAACATAGCAACTGCTTACAACATATTTACAGATGAAGAACATAGTACATCAGTAGACAACTAGAATCTTTATCTGTGAAGTACATAACAGACATTAACAAATGTTACAATAATAAGTGCCTGCTGTATAATAAGTACTAGGCTTATGAACATCTGAACTTGCTATAATCAAGGTAGTTAGTGTAGTGGAAAGAAAGGTAGTGACTGGATGGGGAGGGTGATTTTAGAGTGGGAGTTGCAAGGGCATAGCCAGCATGTTTTTAGATGCGCTTTTAGTAAAGTTTTGAAGTGGGTGCATTATGGTACGGAGGTAATTGTGGGTGGGAGGGAGTTCCATAATTTGGCTATGGTGCAAGAGAATAGTGCTTCACCAGCAGAGTTATTGGCTTTAGTGATCTGCAAGTGATTTTTGTTTGCTGGATCTTAGTGGTCTGGTGGTGCAATAGGGTTGGAGTAGATTCTAGAGGGTGGGACATTTAGTGGATGGTTTACTAGTTTGTGGGCGAGTGGGAGTTGATACCATTGAAGGAGGTGAGGGAGTTCAAGCCAGCCCAGTTCAGCAAGTGAGAGACAGTGGTGACTAAGGTAGGATGCCCCTGTGGCAAATTTGGCGATTTTGTTGTAGCAGGTCTCTAGCTTAAAACAAACTTCCAGAACTAGTAAAACAAAAAAGGCGAACCAGGAACAACTGCAGACCACCGATTTATTTATTTAACCAAAATTGTACTAAGCGCTTTCACCCACACACATCAGGGCATCTTCAGAGGTCTCTAGCTTGTTTAGATTGCATTGTCTTAGGTTGGTATATATTGGAGAGGCATAAAGTAGGGTGGAGATAAGGTGGGAATTTGCTATTGAAATCTTTGCTGCTTTGGTGAGAATTTGCTTATTTCTGTATTATGCTCCGAGTTTTTTGTGGACTTTTTTATGGTCATGGATATGTGAATGTCAAATTTTAGTTTATTGTCTATTTCCACTCCTAGCAATTTGGTGTGTTCAGTTGGGTATTTAGTGGTGTTGTCTTTTGCTGTGATGTTAAAGTGAGAGTTGTTTTGAGTATGTTTGTTGGGTTGGAAGATGAGTAATTTAGCTTTATTTGGGTTGAGTATTAATTGGGCATCGGATAACCAAGTTTCAACAGAGGAAAAGGCTTCCTGTGTAACTTTTTGCAGTTTGGGTAGGGACTGGGCTGAGCAGATGATGGTTGAGTCATCTGCATATTGTATGAGTGTGCCATGTTTGGTGGCAGAGGCTAGATTATTGGTGAAAACAGAGAAGAGTAGGTGTCCAAGGATGGATCCTTGGGGAACTCCGATGGAGACAGGTAGATGGGGAGATATGTCATTCTGCCATACAATGGATTGTTGGCAATCAGACAGCTAACTCTGAAACCAGTTGGTGGCTGATTGAGAGAAGGATAGGTTATTGAGAACAGAGATAAGTTGTTTATGTGGGACCGTGTCAAATGCTTTAGATAGGTCTAGGAAAGTAGCAGAGGAGAGATAGCCATTGTTTTCATGTTGAAGGATAGTGTTAGTAAAGGAGAGTAAGGCAGTGGTGGTGCTATGGTTTGGTCGGAAACCATGCTGAGTATTGGAAAGGAGGTTGTTAGTAAGGAGGTAGTCTGAGACCTGAGAGTGTATGCATCTCTCTAGTATTTTGGAGAGTGGAGAGAGAATAGCTATGGGGCGGTAATTGGTTAGTTCTGTGGAGGGTCCGCCTTTGTGGAGTGGAATTATATGTGATACTTTCCACAGTGTAGGAACGTAACTTTCTGACAGAGATTGGTTAATCAAGATGGATACTGGGTAGGCCAGAGCATCAGCTGCAATTTGTAGGTATTCACTTGGGAGGTTGTCTGCTGCTAATTTGGTGGGCTTAAGTTTAGTTAAGATTTTTTTTATGTTGGAGGTAGGTACAGGAGAAAAAGAGAAGGCAGTGGGGAGATTACTAGTTGAAGGGTTGGGTTGGAGGGGAGGGGGGTTGTGTTGTTTAGCTAGTGATAGTATGGTTTGTGTGAAATGTGTATTGAATGAGATAGCAATATTTTCTGAGGAGTGAGGGATGTTAGGAGGAGGGGTACTGACTTTACCTGGGTGGAGGATGAAGTTTATGGAGGACCAGTATTGTTTGGAGCTGTGTTGGGAGGAGTCTAGGGCAGACTGGTAGTATTGGAATTTGTCCTGTTTTATTAGCTTTTTGACTCTGTTGCGTAGTTCTAGGAATTTCTGTCTAGTTGAGGGAGTTTTGGTCTTGTGCCAGTGCTCCCAGGCTTTATCACTGTTTTTCATTTCTGACTTAGTGGTTTTCTGAAGCCATGGGGAGGGTTGTGCTTTGGTTCTGGAAAGTCTTATGGGGGCATGGTAATTAAGGATGCTCAGGAAGGTAGTATTAAAAAATTCAGCTGCGTCATCAAGACTGAGGTACTTTAGAGGATGCCAGTTACATTCTTTGAGGGATGAGATGAATGTGAGTGGGTTAAAGTTTAGTTTTTTACGTATTTGACGGTAGATGACAGGTTTATCTTGGTATAGGTATTTTATGAGTAGGAATGTTGGGGAGTGATCACTGAGGCTAGCTGATAAGCAGCCTGTTATATATGACTGGGGGCTCTAACTGACTAGTATCCAATCCAGGGTAGTGTGCTTACTGGAGTTTTTATTTATCCTGGCTGGCGACTGGACTAGTTGGGTGAAACCATGAACGTTTACATGATGGGTTGGATGGTTGCCAGAACAGGATTGCCAGTCAATATTGAAATTACCTAAAATGATAGTTTCTTGGGGGAGATGGTGGGTAGACCAGCTGAGGAGGTTTTCTAGTGGAGGGATGTTTTGGCCAGGTGGGAAGTAGCATCCAATTATGTTGATGGTTTTGTTTTGGTTTATTTTGAGGTTGGTATATATTATTTCTTCATTGCCTATTTGTAGAGCTAATGATTTTAAGATCTGGATGTTTAGATGCTGTTTAAATATTATAGCTACACCGCCTCCTTTCTTGTTTAGCCGGTCTACTCTTAGTATGCCGTAACCCGTAGGGAGTATTTGCTCACTGGTAATGTAAGGTTTTAGCCAGGTTTCTGTCAGGATGACTATATCTGGGGAGTACAAGTCTATGGTGGCATGGAGTTCATGGACTGTGTTGGATATAATGGTGAGACAAAGGCACAGAAATAGGGACACTTTTTAAATATTGCTTAGAAAGCAACTTAGAAAGTTGGTAGAATAATAGTTTTTTCATTAGATGAATTTTCTGTAGGGTATGATGGCTAAAGCTCAAATGTCTGTCATTATTTTTCTGACTTTGACCATCAATGATTTGCCAGAAAACCAAAATATTATGAGAAACATACCAAAAATATAAGGCAAAAATCTGGACATTCTGTGAAAATCTATACAGTTTTGAGATATGCAGAGTGCAGGAAAACAGTTAAGTTCTGTTATGCACCAAATCTTATTTAATGTTCAGAAACATGAATGTTGAGTGCAGAATTCTAGTCCAAGTGGTACATAGTAACTGTATCATTACCAAAATAAAAAAGCAGAAATATGTATGACTGAAAAGAAAAGAAAAAAATGTTTTTCTGCCTTCAGCATGTAACAAACAAATAAGTAAGTAAATAAGTGCATAAAATAATTACTCAAACATTCTTCAGGTAACATGCAATGTGCATGCGTATTTCATAAATACAATTACTGCATGCAGAAAGCACAATAACAAATATACTGGCAGGAGCTGATCACAAACTGTGCAGTCATACACAAATGTAAAGCAGTGAACTTGCACAACACATCCACTATGTGCTCAAGCCTCAAGGACATGTTTGTTAGCATTGTATGCATTGTAACAAAGTGCACTCCTTGTCTGTTACTTATAGACTTGGTTGTGTTGCTCAAAATGAACGCTTCACCTCTTTGTAGTGTACTTTTCCTTTCTTCCCTCACACCAGTTATACTTGAGTCATTACTCAGGTACAGCATACTTCTGCTCCTCTCCTGTTTCCTATAACCATGCTTGGCTGTTAGCATGTGCAATTAAGGAACATACAGCCTACACTTTCTTTAGCGTGTTATTTTACTAAATCTGGCAGCAAATAGCAAATGGCAAAACTGTGGTCATGGACCATGATTCATAACATCTGCACACCACAGCTATTTAAATTACTTAATCTTTCAGTTTAACAACATGTTAGCCACTTTCCTGGCTATTTTTAAATATTTTACTTCAAGAAATCTTCCCATCAATGGCAATGCATACACGCACACACACACATACACACACACACACACACACACACACACACACACACACACACACACACACACAAAACACACCATTAACACTCATACCTCTCAATAGTCCAGACTTCTGCAGAATGTCCAGATTTTTGCCTCATATTTTTGGTGTGTTCCTCATAAAATTTGTGGTTTTCTTACAAATCACTGGGATCATCTGAGGATTGAAGTCACCAAATAATGAAATACATTTGAGTTTCAGACTTCAAATCCTTTAGAAAATGAATGTTAACACAAATCCTGTTACTCTTAACAACTTTCTTAATTTATAAGAGCAATATTTAAAATCTGTCCCTATTTTTAAGCCTTTGTCCCCCATTTTGTCAGGCTTTGTCCAAATTTCTTGTAGTAAGAGGTTGAGAGGTATGTACCACTGTAATACTGAAAAAGAACATTAAAATAAAATAAAGATCCAACATGCAATAACATTATTTGAGAGTTAATAAAAGTAATGTAGGTATTTCATGCTTCATTGTACAACAGGAATATATTGAGCTTGGACTGCAGGTACACATGTTGGCTTTGTTTGGTAATGAGAGTGAAATAATTGTAAACAGCATACTGTGCATTACCCACCCAAACTTGCTAACAAACAAATGTTGTAGTGAAGAAGATATATAGGGCAAATATCTCTTTGTGGCATGGGTAATGATAATTCTTTTCCTCAGGAGAACATGCAGGTTAAGGAAACCATAAAGAATGATGTATTTCCACTCACAAAATACATTAGAAAACCCAGTGACTGAAGCATTTGAAATTGCTTTATACTTTTGACAGTATGCCTAAAGGTAGCTGTAGCATGTATTACCCATAAGGCAAAGGGATGTGGTATTTCCTGCTGTTTATAGCAAAGCACTAGATTTGGATGTAGATTACTCCCCATATGCCAGCAGCAACTCTGCAAGCTACTGAGGCAATTCCAGCTATGCTAAGTCTGAACAGCAGCACTTATTTATTTGTTTGTTTGTTTATTTACTATGATTAACCAGGTTGGTAGACTGGTCCAAAGACCCTTTTCAGGTATGGCCAAAAATGAAAAGTGAAAGAAAATTTGCAGTTGTTACTCTTGGCTTTGTGAAACAGTCACATGAATTCACTATTTGGAGGTATTCTTTCACAGTTTAGAGAATGAAGAATGTTTTTAAGTCCCATTGATATTTTCATGGAGGGTATTCCATGTAGCAGGGACTATCTTGGAAAAAGCCCTTTCAATTTGTGCAAGAGCAAGCAAATGGGGGCTCAGTGTAAGGTAGTCATGGAAGGGTCTCTCTGAGGTTTCTATAATAAAGCCTTTGTGAAGCAAAAGAAAGAGGGAAAAACCCCAAAATGAGCATTTATTAAAACAAAAAGTATTTAACAACATCACTAAGTATATAGAGCCAAGCTGCTATACCTAGATTTTACCATAATATTTTGCCATGATGCCAGACTACATACAGATTACATGGGAGAGGGACATGCAGTTTACTAGGACAATGGTGACAAAGAAGGAAAACAGTGAGGTATAAAGTAAGAGACTACAGCTACGCATGAACATGTGAAGTTTTATTTGGTCCTTGGTGCTGAGATTGCAGTTTTAACAGATATTGTGTAGAGCAGGTGTAGAAGAGGCCTGATAAAGGGTCACTATGTTTAGGAGGCAGTTCCATAAAAGACATGGTGGAGGTGTCGCAAGGTGGGAAGGGTAAAATGAAAAGACCATCATAGGTTCATAGGTTCATAGGTTCATACTAGGCTATCTGCCCTAGGGCATTTGTAAGCCACCTATTTTAAATGAGTTTTACTATGCCCTTTTTCAAGGTTAGTTTACTGTGCCTCTGTCTAACAGTGACACAGAAGTGATACCCGGGGTAAACCTATGATCTCCCATCCACTTGTCAAGATTTCTCTTGAAGATAGTCAGTGAGGGACTCTGCCTAACTTGGACTGGGATTCTATTCCAGAGTGAAGGGAGCCTCTGGGTTTTGAATTTGTCCCTCCAGCATGTCCTATTTATTTCTGTGCTGAGGTTCAAGTCCCTCGAGCATGTAGCTCGAAGGGATTTGGATTTTCTGAGGTGAAGCATGTCCATCAATTCCGGGTTGGACATGGCCTTATACGTCAAGCACAGATTGCCTCCAAGTAGGCGGTATGCAACTGAGTAGAGCTGGAGTTTCTTTAACCGAGCAGCATATGGCATTTGTTTGAGCCCTTTGATCCTCTTGGTGAGATACTTTTGGTGTCTTTCTAGTTGCTGCAGGTGTCGGGTAAGGTACATCCCGAATGGGGCATTGTATTCAATTATGGGCCTGATGAGGGATGAGTAAAGAGGCACGATGACCTCCCTTGATCTAGATGTGAATCCCTTCATGATAAGGTGGGCTATATAGAAGGTTTTTCTAACCACTTTGGCCACGTGATTGTCAAATGAGGGATTGCTATCAACTTGGGTCCCCAGGTCCCTAATTACTTCTTCCGTACTTAATGGGTTACCACCTATGTGGTAATTTGTGGACACTTTGTTTTTGCCAAAGGGGATGACTATACACTTTTTGACGTTGAGCTTGAGGCCATGGCTCTGGCGCCAGTTGTCTGTCTCTATGAGACCTTTTTGGAGGATGCTTGTGTCAGCTGGAGAGTTGATTATGGTGCCCAGTTTGCAGTCATCTGTGAACTTGGTCAGCCATAGTCCACCCGTCTTGGCCTGTACTTCTGAGAAATATATACCGAACAAGAGAGGTCCCAGGACTGAGCCTTGTGGGATGCCGCTTGTGACTGGTTTGGAGTCTGACATGGCTCCAGCAATTCTGACCATGTGTGTTCTGTCCTTGAGCCAGTTTGCAACCCATCTAATGACATAGGGGTTTATATTTAAGCTGGAGAGCTTATCTATGATGCCCGAGTGGGGTATTGTATCGAAGGCTTTTGCAAGGTCCAGGTAGGCTGTGTGGACCACCTTCCCCTCGTCAATGGCCTTGGTGACTGATTCAAAGAAATCGACCAGGTTTAAGAGGCAGGATCTACCCTTAACAAAGCTGAATTGGGTAAGATCCAGTGTCTGTAGGTCCCCAATATCTTTATTTATGAGTTCCATGATGATCCTCTCCATAGCCTTGCAGACCAAGCTAGTCAGGCTTATGGGGCGATAGTTACCAGGGTCTGTTGAGGCACCACCTTTGTGGAGAGGGACCACTGTTGCTGTATGCCATTCTTTGGGTACATATCCTGTAGTAAGGCTGAGGTTGAACTGTAGCTTTATGTTGGGGTTCAGCTCTTTTTGGAGTTCATGTAGGATGCAGCCCGGGACACCGTCTGGTCCCATTGATGCTGTGTTTTTTGCTTTGGAGAGGGCGGCTCTTACCTGAGCATCTGAGATGTCAGGGGGGGCAGCACTCTGCTGGGATAGATATTTGCTCTTTTTGGGGGGGGGGGGTTTGCACTGAACCTGTCAGCCAGGATGTTGGCAATGTCTGTGGGTTCAGTGTATTTTTTGTCATTTTGGACTAACTCTGAGCATATCTGGGAGTTACCACCCAGGTCCCTAACATAACTAAAGAAAGCCTTGTGATTATCTTTAGTGTCCTGTGCAATTTTTCTCTCGAAGTTGGCCTTAGATGATTTTATTAGGGACCGTAGTTTTTTGCTAATACTGATCAGAGATGCCTTCCCTTTTAGGGATTTTGCTGTATCATGTAGTAGCTTCCTTCTTCTATTGTATAGTTTATTTATGGCTGGGATCCACCAGAGAGGATGCCTGCCTTTGGGGGATTGGGTCTTGGTTTTATTTGGGATTGCATGATCCATGTATTCCTGAAGGTGTCCATAGAATGCGTTTATAAAGGATTCTGCTGTTTGGACCGTATTTTCCACTGGCCCGGGGGCTTTGAAGGATTCCACCTCGGTTTTGAGGAGTGTGAAGTTTGCTTTAGAGAAGTTTTTCACTGTGGTTTTCTGGGAAGGGGGTGGGGTCGGGATGTAGATATCTAGTAAGATTAATTTATGGTCCGATCTTACCAGTGAGGGATATACCTCAGGTCTGGAGCATAGAGTCCCCATGTTGGTGATGATCAGGTCCAGTATGTTTTCTCCTCTTGTGGGAGTGGTGACAATTTGTTCCATAGCATTTGAGTTTATAAACTCTAGGAACCTTTTGGCTAAGGTGTTAGGGCTTGAGTAGTGCTCCCAGTCTATGTTTCTGTAGTTGAAATTGCCCAATATAATGGTGTTTGGAGAGACCTTCATATTTTCCAGTGTTTTCAGGAAAGCCAAGTGGGGTTCCTGAGTTTGGGAGGGTGGTCTGTAGCAGGCTATAAACTGAAAGGCAGTTTTGCCCACTGTTAGTTGCACATGGATAGTCTCCGATGCTTCGTGCTGTGCCACCAACCTGGAGGTGTGGGTATCTTTGACGAATATTGATACTCCCCCCTCCTTTTGTGGTTTGGTCCGAGTTTTGGGGCCGAAAAGTATGGTATGATGTATAACCTGGTAGTGCTGGGGTGCTCTCGGGAGCCTTGAACCAGGTTTCTGTTACTGCACAGATATCGATGTTCTCCATGCTGAGGAGAGTTTCGAGTGCATGCATCTTGAGGTTTAGACTTCTGGCGTTGAGTAGCATTACCCTTAGTTTCTAACCACTTAACTCTGTTGAATCGAGTTGAAGTCACATATTATATGAAGCTTCCTCCTTCTAAAAAAAAGTGACCACACTCATACGTTTCTGTGGAGGATGATGATGATGATGATGATGATGCAGTCCAGCCAGCGTTGTTCTAAAATACCACTGACTGGGAAACCAAGTATGTATTAGACATTATTAAACAGTTATTTTGGGAAATGTGATGTTGTGTCTCAGATGAGCATTTCTAATAAACTTGCAGGTTAATTTAACTTAGAACACCTTCTTTTTATGCTTGTATAGCTTTATGCTTGTACAGCAGTAGCGTTGTTGCCCCACAGCAAGAGGCTCTCCTGTTCGATTCACAGCTGGAGTGCCTTCTGTGTGGAGTCTGCATGTTCTCCCCATGGTCGAGTGACCTCCAAAAGACATGCGTGAATGGGCATGCCTTCGCTGAAGGTTGGGCGTCTGGCTGGCAACTCAGCACCATAGAAACTCTACTGCCAATCTTTAGCGGACCGGAGATCCGCTGTGGTGACCCCTAACCGGGAAAAGCCGAAAAGACAAACAACAAACTGGTGGGTGTTTAATGTCAATCCTCTTTAGCAACCATTGCTAGAGTAATCAGCAATGTTTCATCATTTCCCATGGTACAGCACTCCTAATGGTTGCCAGGAAACCATCAGTGGACCTCAGCAGTGCTAGTAGTTCTCCTGTGAGAAGGATTTGCCATTATTCGTGTGCAATTAACAAATATGGAATAAGACTGACTGCAAAATGGCAGCTTGAAGTTGCAGGTACAGGTTGTTTGATCAGATACTGTAGCAGTTATTCTGATAAATGTTTCAGAGAATTTTGAGGCTAATCTTAAAGTCTTTTCTTAGATTTTGAATTTAGGCTACAAAAAGATTTTAACTTGCTAATAAAAACTGTGTTTCTACTTGTTGCATATTCTTGTAGCACAAGTTTGATTCGTCTATGGCTGATTTATCAAATGTACACAACAATGAGCCATTTATTGTTGAGAGTGCTTCTTCTTGAACCTGCATTGCCAAACTTCCTAGTCAGTGAAAACAAGTAAATAATAAATGCAACAGATTCGCAACAAAATATTTCACCACTGTCACCATACCATAAGTATATGTTTAACAAACTACGTAATAGAAAAAAAATAAATTGGCATGGCTATTAATTTGACTGTTGCTATATGGACAGACAGCCAGTAAGAAACTTTTAAGTTACTCACATAGAAATACATTTTGTCTGCATCATATCACTGGCAGTCCTTCATTAGAACAAATGACCTTCAAGTCCACCATGTCCTGAGACCTTCTGAGCTGCTCAGTCTCCATTGCTGTATTTAAGCCCCACAGAAAAGCAAATGCTACTAACTTTGATCACAAGTGCTTTACATAAATGCCTGCTGATGGTACCTAAGAAAAACATTATATACTGGTGATTTGCTTATGTTTAATTTATTCCATTGCCTAAATTTGTGTATAAACTTCTTTATTTTAAGGATTATAAATAAATCAACATGTTTATTTATTATTTATATGGCAAAAGGATAAAGTACCCATTTCAGCCACTCCTGCACAGTTCATAAACTGCTTCAGCAAGAAGAGAACCTGGTGTCTTTAAGGCCATCTAGGATGCTGCATCACAATAGGATTTTACTTTTGACATATTCTTAATCCTTTGTGAACAAATAACAGTTTTAAGAAGGACAACCGACCAGCTAAGAAGATGGCCTTACTCATTGCTAGTTGGCTATTTCAGCACTTTTTTTGAAGATAAAAATCAATGGACTTCTGCGGCACTGCTTGACAAGGGCACAGGAAAATAATTTTCTTGGGTGGCAAAACCCAGGGAACCTTTCTGGCTAGGCTTGTATAGCCCCCAGGGCCAATTGCCTAGTACCTACCTATGAATCTATGACTTGAGTTCCAACAGTAGCACATTATTTTAGTTGAACAGAACTATAGACTATATTGACATATATAAATTGACTTCTTCCCACTTAGTCTTTAAATTACTTGTTAGAGAAAAATTTTGTTTCCAAGGTCACGTATGCAATACATGTTCTACAAATGTTTGGTAAATACGCTAGTGTGCGTGTGTGTGTGGGGCGGGGTGAGGCATTCTTAAAATCTCTGCTGTCTTTGATATCACAATCCCCTTCCATCTTATATAACCCAGACCTTTTTCTGTAAATATGTTTTTCACTTTCTTTCCAACCCGTTTTGTTCATAGTAAGCTTGTGTTCCTTTACTTTACTGAACAGCTGTTTTTCTGAAAGGTTCTTACATCATAGACTTAATCAGCTCCTGAAAAGCTCTGGAATGTTGTTATTAAGCCCCCCTCCCAATACACATACATACATACACCTGTTCTGTGTCCTGTCATGAAGAGTGTGCATGTTCTCTTCTTTTAAAGTCTCTTTCATATGGCTTCTGAAGTAGAGTCTACTGTACATTAGTTGTCATATTCTGGGGGGGGTTAGATGTGGTTATAGGAAGTAGCAGGATATTCAGGAGGTGCAGCTTCCCCATATGGGGGGGAGTGGTACTTTTGCTAATAGATCACTTGGCTCAAATGTCCACTCATGATCTTCTTATTACAAAGTGTGAATTTGCTGTGAAATGTTTATGGTTCACTACCGTATCCTAATAATTATCGAAACATTTGATTCTGCAATATGTCGTCATGTGCTAACAGCTTGTGTACCATTTCTTTACATCCCAGCTCTCACCTGTATGTTTGAGTTTGACACAATGCAAGCTACACACACAATCTCTAAATATACTAACTCAAAGTCGGTGTGACTTAGAGATTAGGGGTGTGAGGAGGAGCCCCCCCCTCCCATTGTTTGTATAAACATGTGATGTGTTTCATAAAATCTGCCTTGATTAGTCCTTAATTCCTAAATGGATGGCAGCAAGTCCGTTGGACTCATGTAAGTGGTACTTAAGTTCATGAGTTCATGTAGTAGCTGTGAAGTTTAGCAAGAATTGCTGGATGTTTTCTCTCTGACTAAGGCAATGTTTGAGCAACCAACATCTTAATGTTCCTTGAATGAGCAATTTGTGAATAGCAGTAATATTAGTATCATTCTGAAGGCTACAAAAGACAGTCAAATAACTATAACTAAGATCCTAAAAACTTGAGTTGTGCACTTGTGATTTGCTGCACAGATACTGAAATGTTTATTTTTAAACTTAATTGCCATGCATTTAGCTACTGTTTTTCAGAAAGTAGAAATATACGATTACCTTAACTACTTTAAAGATGTAGCAGCAGTGAATCACGAGGGCTATAAAATGCTTCCTTTGAAAATATTTACCATCTGCATCATCTGAGCACTTTTCTTATTCTGCAGGTATAATAAGAACAGCTCTAACAAATATGGACAGAGAAGCACGTTCTTACTATGAAGTGGTCATTCAAGCCAAGGATATGGCTGGACAGATGGGAGGCTTAGCTGGCACAACAACTGTCAATATCACACTCTCTGATGTCAATGACAATCCGCCAAGATTCTCACAGAGTGAGTAACATTTGCACAAATAATTGACCCTTGGCACATTAGAAACCTCTGAGTAATATGCTGCTTTTTAAACGGATCAGAGAGGAAGAACTGCTTGTTTCCTTGGTTTCTGTTCTGCTCCATTCACTCTTAAAGCTTGAGCCTGCCCTGTGCTAGTGTAATGTAGTGCTATTAAAGGAGCCCTTGGTATTTTGTTTTACCATGCCTTCAGTAGGTGTATAATAATGCTTATGTCAGACCACCAGTTCCTGTAATATTGTAATGCTTATGTTAGACCATTGATATGACTAAAACAACTAACAGCATGTACAAATAAATGTCAGCTACAATATTTAAATTGAGGATATCTGACAAAATGTAGGTCTTAGCAATAAAATGTAAAAGAGAGCAATCAATGTCAGCGATGCATTGTCAGAAACTCCAAGTCCATAGTGCAGTACAATGAAGCAGAGAATGTACTGCCATACAAAGGTGAGTTAGTAAAAAATGAAAATTGTATTTGAAAAATATTAAGAATGTTCATCCTCTGCATGGAAAAATGACAGCTGTTTATATTTGGTTGTGTCATATTCTACAAGTAAAATACAGAAAGCTGTTTAAGAACAGCAAAACTGCCCATTAAATAAAATGCAGCTGGTGTTAGGTTTGCCTCAGAGTTATTATCTCACATCAGGGTCATTGCACAGTTCAGTCTCCAACATTGATTCTTCATGCATTCTGCAGAAGTATGACTGAAATCTGAAAAACTCAATTCCTGTTTTTTTGTCAGAGAAGGTATAGTTCTTACGTTCATGAAGCAGTTTGAAAACTGCTTGTTGTAAAAGTCAAACTTGCAAAATGTAGGAACTTTCAATGTCTACATTCATAAGAGTTAATCCAGGTGCGTGTGACATTTTCAGTATTGCCTTATGTCATAAACATTTGCTGATCAATACAGGCAAATTCTACTGCATAGAGTGGGACCCAACCTTAACAGCTTAATCAAGGGGTGCTTAACATTTGTTAACGTCGGGTCACACACTACTCTGGTGCTTAACTAGCTTGTTTTTTATACCGGATTGCAATCAGTGCACTCCATGCATTATAAATAATGACTAGTTTTTAAACTCTCAATTCTCCTTCGGGTCAGTATTTGTACCTTAAACCTCAGCGACTTTCTAGATAAGCACACTTGTACAGTGAAATGAATTTCCATTACAAAAAAATTGGAGAATAATGACTATGAAAACTAATTATTTCATTACAATAGAGTTTACATAGCCATTAGAGCAGTACAATATAGCAATGTAATATACAAAACTGCAATGACACTCTGCTTAAGAAAACTTCATTAAGGATCTTTTTCTTAAAAAAGGTTTGATGACATGTTTTTATTCATTCTACATCTCTTGTAACATTAACTCTCAGTTATCATTTACTCTTCCCTAACAATAAGGTATCTTTCTAATCACCACTCCAAGGCTTTCAGTGAAGCTGTTGAAATAATTGAAATAGTGGATAACTTTGTGGTCACTTTCTTCAGCATGTCAGCCTAGGGCATAACTTAAATTTCCTTTTTTCAGTTTATTCAATACTCAGTGATATGTATGCAGTGTGAACTCTGGTTTTCCTACATGAATCTTTCAACATAAATGTTTAGCTATGTAAACTAGACTTTCCATTTAGTACATCACATTTTTATACATGCATTTCTAGTGTCAGGATATTTACAGAAAAAAACATAATCAGTACATTTATTAATATTAGTAGTACAGTTTGGACAATTTTTCAAGCATCTTGTTCACTCACCACATTTCTTTCCTCTCTCTTCTATATGAGACGCATTTACCTTTTCCTACCACCTTAGCAACATCTTTATCTGCTGGTAAAGTATCCCAATTAGTTTTTACAACTTCCTCTGTGTTTTTACTAACCATGTTAAACTCTCTTATGGAGTATAAATTGGAAACACTATAGTTCTTTTTCACTAAGTTGTTTCTGATTGTGCTGTTATTTCCTTAATAGACTTTTCTAAACCAGTCCCTAAGCTGTACATACAACCTTTTTCCCAAAAGTGGTTTTGGTTTCCTTCAAATTGTATGTAAACAACAAAGATTAAACTAACTATCTGAAGCATTCCTACATTATAAAATTACTTATTATTTATTTATTGGCATTTGTTTACCAGCAAAGTCCACTGGGCCAAGAAGAACCCATTTCCAGTGGAGAACCAGGAAGAACAGCTCCACAAAACCACTTAGTATAAAATGACATAATATTGGAACAGTTTGTATTAACAAGAAGCATAGTCAAATTGTAGCATAGCTTTTACTGTGCAACTCAGATGCAACAAAAACAATAGATATTGTCATTAATCTATAAATGAATACCTCTGTGCTAGAATAAAAATCAATTCACAAGGCAATCAATTCATAAAATCCTGTGGAACTCACCTAAAGCTCCTATTGAGTAGTAACCTATACAGTTACTCCAGGTCATAGAAATCAGTGAAGAACAATATTTTAAATTTAAGAAAACAAGGACAGATGGATAAATGGCATATATAGGTGCTCTGGTTTGTGCAATAAATTAAATGCTTTGCACTGTGGGTTTAGTGTACTTTCTTCAGGACTCAAATCTTTGCCTCATCCGAAAATTAATTTCCTAAACCTAAAGTGCAAGATACTTCATTTGTGTAAAATATCACAGTGTATTCTATATCTTTCTATACCCATGGTGGTGGTGCTGCGGTAGCGTTGTCACCTCACCATAAGACGCTGTCTGGTTCGATTCTCAGCTAGAGCGTCTTCTGTATGGAGACATGCATGAATGGGCATACCTTCATTGAAATTTGTGTGTCAGGGCTGGTAACTCGCCATGTAAAAATCAACTATCAATCATTAGCGGACCGGAGTTCCACTGTGGTGACCCCTAACCGAGAAAAGCCGAAAGACACAACAACATTCTATATCTTTCTATCTGTATATAAATGTATTTGAACTGCAGTATATCTTTAATACAATTACAAATTAAATCCATCTAAGCAGCCTTGCCTTAAATGAGAATAAACCAGTCTTTATATTCAGTAATCATTCTCAGAATTCTGAACAGCAAGAAACTACCTTAATCATTTATGGCGTCACTTGACTTACTGAAGTCAAAAAATTCTTAAAATAAGAAATTACAATGAACCACAATCTTCCAAGGTTACACTGATAATAAGGCAAAAAGTATAAACAAATGATGGGTGCTCTTTATGAGATCCAGATATATCTTGTACTTAAATCTAAGCTATGAATTGGTTATACTCTAATATTATCTAAGCTCCTATATGGCACTGTTGCCATGGGCATCCTTGAAAAGAAAATGTTTAATAAAATATACAACATACAGCAAAGAAACCAAATTTACAGCAGGTCACCCCACTCACCAACATCACTGTAATACTCTGAATCAACTACACCAGATGTTCCTAGAACATAAACTCATATATATTTAATTTGTCCTTCAGCCATAAACTACTTCTCAAGCCAACCTGCCCTAAACTTGCAAATTATGTCAGCCTTCACATTGCAACTGACAACTTCAGTCCTCCAATCAAGACTTTCTATAAGTAGAGTAACTCTTAAGAAAGGAGCGGCGCTCTACATATCTACCATGAGAATGGAACAAAACATTGATTCCCTTATAAAAAACTAACGACTGCATAGCCTTTAAGTCTCCATATAAGAACACCTAAAAGATATTAAAACATTTGTCACTTTCTTAGACTATACAGTCAGCAAACACTTGCATTTGAACCATTTTATTGCTCCATAATTATCAGACTTGTACGGATGCAGTTAAACTGGGGGCTGGGGGAAGGGGAAGTCAGTCATTAATTATGAAGCATTAGATGCCTTAATTTATAGTGAAGGTCAGCTAAGGGGAATATTTGTATTTTCCTGTGTCTGTCCCAAACAATAAAAATGCATGTAAAACCTGATATTTAAATCATACTTTTGGTATATTTCAGATGGCTAACATAGATTTCTAGGCTATGTTGGACTCTGCCATTCTAAGTGTCAGGTGTTTCTCTGTGTGCTAATCCTACTCTCAACAATGCTAAAGTGTTTTACATCTTAAATTTAATGCACATCAGAACATAAAGAACTGACATTATTAAAGGAAAACGTCAGCATGCAACTAATCTTTCATCTTAACTTGATATTCCATTCAGTACCAATGCATTATAATTACCTTTGAAGTTTATTATACTAATTTAATTTCAAATACCTCCAAATAACCATTATGACAACTGCAAGCCATACTGATGTAATTTTGTTTTTCAGTCTCTTAATTCCCTTTTCACAATGCAGTCTGTGTCCCAAAATTTCCCATGGTGTAGACATTTTTTGTTCTCTGTTTATTTACAGTGATAGGATTGTGAGGTACTGGCTTCTTATGTGGTCTGTGAAACCAATGTCATTATTTGTATTGAACCAAATTAGTCTAATATGTGCTCATTTTAAACTGCTTAAAAGCAATTCATTGTCTTCAACACAAAATAGGTCAGGGTTTCTTTTTTTTTAAAAAATATAATAAACAAAAAGCAGCCCTTCCCCTACACATTTCGTGTCTGTGAATGTTGACAAACCACTTAGCAGCTCTGCGTATTTCTCTATGATTGGCAGTTTTCACCTCAAAGAACAAATAAGGCAAATTAGAACTGATTGTAGTTTTTCATACTGCCCAAAATTTTCAACAGTGATCATGATAAAAACAAAACTTCATTTGCCAAAAATAAGAGTTTTAACCAGTTTGTTTATATAGTGACAGTCTACTAACTCGCTGGACTTGAGTTTCTATCAAATTGACTTCTTGCAGTAAATAAACAGGAAACAAAGACTGCTATTTGAAAGGTCTCTGAAATAATGTTTTATGTGTTATTCATTTGGTCATATTTTGACATAAGTGTGAATGGTAATCAGTTCATATGTTATCCATTCTAATCCCCTCCTTTATTTTAATTTTACCTGTTTCACCAAAGCTATAAACAAAGATAATATGAAGAAAAAACAGGATATTCACTCCTTTTGCTGAAAAAACACAGACTGGAAGAATGCCACTTAAGTTAAATAAAGTGAGACAGATTTATTATTTTTATTCTCAGAGACAGTTTATTTTTAACTGTGTAGATTTTGTATGGTTTTGCATGAAGAGCCCCCTTACTTTCTCTCTCTCTCTCTCTCTCTCTCTCTCTCAGAGATAATGATATTATTTTTTTCTCAATTTTTTTTTATTTTCAATTAAAATAACATTTACATAATATTTTAAATATCATTTTAAGCAACTATATACAATATTTACAATAGCCTGGCTTTCAATTATATACACCGTATGTTATTAAATATAGAATTAACAAATCAGTTATCAGAGATACAATATTGATTATTGCAGAGTGTCCGACAAAGATATAACTTTCTTCCAAGGATTATTTACCAATGCCCTGAGATAGATTTGTAGTTCTTTGATTTTTTTTCCATCAAAGCAGTTGTCGTCAGTAAAGTGTAAAATTCTTCCAAGCTCGGGAGTGTATTTGAATTCCACCTTCTGGTTACGCATTTCCTAGATATAGCAAGTATTGTCCATAACAAATACATATTTGTTTTATTCAGGTAGGGACCTTCATTTACATTTAGTGTTATCAATACTTTAGTTAAGGTAAAGGATTCATTAAATAAAGCTTGTAAAAATGATTGATTCCATTCCAATATGATTTAATTTTAGTACATTTATAAAAAATATGAATCCAGTCTGCTTTATTTGACTTTTCACACCTCCAGCAAAAAACATTTTTAGTAGTACTGATCTTTTTAATTCTATCTGGTGTTAAAAAATGCTCTATGTAAGTACTTCCAGTTAAATATTTTCCAGTACTGTGTGTTAGAGATGTAATTAACTGATAGTAAGATGTTACTTTTAATTTCTTCTGTTAACTGCAATGATTGACCTTTTGCTAAGAAGTGTCAGTATGATGGTTTGGGAATTGTTTTATATGGTATTAACTCTTTATATATATATATATATATATTTAAAATGGAATTTTTCTTTTCACAACTATTACATATAAACTCATACAAAAAACTTATTAGATTTGGAATATCTTTAAATGAGGAATTATTAATTAATCTGCATAAATCTTGAGTGTACATTAGAATGCTTTGTAAGGTTAATTAGTTCTGTGTTGGAATATTGTAAGCAGTTTTTAATCATATGTATATCTAAATCATTTCATTTATTTACATATTGAAACCAGTATAAGAATCCATTTTGTTCCCAGGAGGTTACTGTTTCCCTATATATTTTGTGAGGAAAGTTCTTAGTGATGGTAAATGGGGTTAAAAGGTCAAACCAAAGTTTTAGATCTATGTTTGCATTGATAAGTTTCCTAAAGGAATTGATGTAATGATTAATCAGTGTTGTTTTAGAAGGTTTTGTTATGTTATATTGTATACTTATGCATAGTATGTACCAGGGTTTGTTTGATTTGTCTACTATTAAAATTATTTCAACAGATTAAATTAATTTGTTAATATAGCCATTGTTAATTCTTTCCAGTTGATAAATAATTTGGGTTTATCCAGTCTATTGTAGTTTTAAGCACAGATGCTTTTATATATGTTTCTATTTTTGTGAAGTTCAATCCTCCTTGTTTCCAGGGTCTAATGTGATGAGTTAGAGCTACTCTATTCTTTTTAAGATACCATACAAAAATTTATTAAACATGAGTTTATTTCTTTAAGAATGCATCATTCACGAATTAACTGTATTGCTAATGCTACATATAGTATTTTTGGCAATAAGACCATTTTTATTAATTGCAATCTGTCTTCAAAAGTTAATGTAATTTTGTTCCACTTTTCTATATATATTTTTATTTTTTCAATACTGTTTTTATAATTTAATAATATTGTTTCATTTATAATTTTGCATAACACTATTCCTAAATAATTTAGCGTAAGTTCTTGTTTCCTATGATGGATTTATCTATAACTTGTAGGTCTTTTTTTCTTATTTAAAAATAGAAATTTTGATTTTGATCTATTAAAGTGTAGACCTGAAATCTTATAAAATGTATGAATTACTTCTTCTAGCTCTCCTAATGACTCTCTGGAGTTTGATAGGGTTAATAAAATATCATCAGCAAAAAGCATTATTTTAGATATGTACTGGTCATAGACATCTATTCCTTTTATTCTTGGATTATTACATATTATTTCTACAAGTATTTCTATAGCCAAAGCAAATAAAATAGGAGAAAGGGGGCATCCTTGTTTAGTAACTTTTGTTATATGGATAGATTCTGAGGTGAAAGGACCTAATTTAATGTAGGCTAGGTTATTAATATATATGTTTTTAGTAATAAGATGAAGGTAGGAGGAAATTCAAATAATGCTAAAGTTTTAAATACATATTCCCAGTTGAGGGAACCAAAGGCTTTTTCTATGTCTAATCAGATTACAAGTGTTTCTCTATCTTCTTTATTCACATAATCTGTAAAAGTAATTATCCTTTTAATATTATCATGTGTGTGCCTGTTATATAAAAATCCAGTTTGATCATTATTAATTGTCTTTGAAAGTGGGATTTTCATTCTGTTAGCTAGGATTGACATGAATATTTTGTAATCATTATTTAGTAATGAAATCTGTATGAGGTGCAAAGGTCTGATGGTTTATTATCTTTTAGAAATGGTGTTATGAGAGAATATTTCCATGAGGGTGGTATTTTTGCTTCTGACTGGACTTCTAGCAAAGTTTTATGAAAAAGGTAGATTACTGTTGAAGGGAAGAGTTTGTAAATTTCTGTAATTATAACATCTATCCCTGGAGCTTTGTTAGATTTACTTTCTTTTATCTTGTCAACAATTTCTTTGTAATTTGTAAGATATAGGTTTTTGTAGGTCTAGTTTTAAGTTTTCGGGAATTTTTATTATATTGATAAGGTTTGTATCTAAGTTTATTTGGTTGGTATCTAAATCTTCTTTTTTGAAGTGTTCCATATAATGGAACCGAAATGCTTCACGGATGTCTCCTATATGTGATACTTTTTTCCCTTTCTTTTCATGATACATACTACTAATGTTATTTGCTTTGGATTGCATTTTAATTCTTGTAGATAAGATATGTAGATATCTGGGAGAGATGGCTAATGAGTTTATTTTTAATGTTTCCAAGGCTAGACAAGTTTTGTGTGTTAGAATTTCATTATATTTTTTTATTTAATTCCTCTATTTCTTTTTTGACTTCTGGACAATTCTGATTTTTTTTTTAGATTTTGCTGTCAAGAGTCTGGTTTACAAGTCTAATGATTCAGATTCACACTCTCTAACTTTGTTTTTGTACCAGCTAAGGGTTTTACCAAATAAATACGATTTTAATGAGTCCCAAACCGTGACTCTACTGATTTATGTTGTATTATTAATTTCAAGAAATAATTGTAGTTCTGACAACATCCAGGGTCGGAATTCTTTAATTTTCATGATATATGATAGAATTCTAGTGGAGAGGATTAAAGGTTTAAACTCTGTTTGGAGCTTCATTATCAGAGAGTCATGATCTGAGAAGGGGCAAGGAACTATTGAAAAGTTGAAGATTTTTGTTTGTAAATCTTGAACTACAAATAATTTGTCTATTCTGGTTTGTGTTCCAAATCTATGGTCTTTATGGGAAAATAATAAGGATTTATCATCTTCTACTTTAGAAGTGTCTATTAAATGAAGTGAATCAAGCCATTTTTTTAAGGATTTTGAAATAGTTGCTATGCAAAAAGACTTCTTGGTGGTTTCAGAAGCTTCTAAGGTACAATTAAAGTCTCCTCCCAGTATAAGATTTCCTTTATAATTGTTGGAAGTAAAATCTAGGTGTTTTTTTAGCCATTCCTGCTCCAATTCCTGGGAACCAATATAGATTAGCTAAGGTCCATATTCTGTTATTAAATTTAATTATAACACATGCTAGTAGACCTTCTCTGTCTTCATATTTATAAATAACTTTTGGAGTGATTATGTTTTTCTTCCTGAGAATTGATACTCCTTTTGTCTTTGTTTTATAGGAGGATTGAGCTAAGACTGTATAGTCCTTAGGGTTCCAAATAAAGCTATAATTAGTCTTAAAATGCATTTCCCGGATAAATACTACTTGTGCCTTATTTAGATTTAAATATTTTAGTAAGTTTGATCTTTTATTTGCATTATATAAGCCATTAGTATTTAATAATAAGAATGTTAAATACATTTCAAGTTATTGTTGGAAAAAACATTTTGCTTCTTTTTTTTTTTTTTTTTTTAGTTATACCATATTCTCTGATAACATTGGATGTTATTTTTATGTGTGTGTAAACTTGGGAGTATAATTTAATGTTCTTTCTTCTTTAAATATAAGTAGGGTAAAATTCTGGTCAGGCTTTAAAAAAGTACTTCTAGAAAACATTAATTCTAAAGTATCAAATAGTAGTAAATATGAATTTCCCATTAAACATGGAATGAAAGTCATTCCTAATCCACTAGATAAAGATAGAGCTATTGGATTATCACTCATACCTTTAACCAACAATATCAACTGAGCTCCATATGTTAAATTATTATATGGATAATTTTCTTAAAATAGATATGAAATGCTATATTATTCTGTTATTGTTCTATAGTATTTTATTTATCAGGATGGAATGTTAGTAGTGTAAACAATTATGTTGACTTAGAATATATCCAATGTCTAGTTACCCTTAAGAGATCCCAAACATGTCTGATATGTCATTTTGGATAAATTAAATACAGCAGAGGAGCATTTACTAAATAAGCCAACAACAAATAGATTATTACTAAAATAATTTGACTAAAAGGACTCTACAGGAGACAATGAGTGATTACCAATGAAATATGAATTTACTGTAGGTGTACTGTCTTCCTTTACTTTACCAGTCTTCAGCTCGCCAACTTCAACTTACACTTATGAAAAGACATGGCTTATCAGTGGTATTCTGACTCTGAGTAGAGGCACCCTACATTCTAGTGTGCAGTGCTTTTACATATTTATAGATTTACAAAGCAGAGTGTAAGAATGAACTATGATCACCCTGACAATTCCCATCCTACATAGGGCACCTCCTCTTCCAGAATGGGTTATCACATCAGGTCTAGAATGAATGTGAAGGTACCTATATGGTAATCAAGACTTACCTTAGGTAAGTATTAATCAAATAGTATTTAGAGCATCTTAGAGCATTCTTGGGGCTGTTAGAGCACTCTTAAGCCTCTCCTCCCTTGACCAAAAACAGAGATTTCCCTTCCCTTTCTTTCCCTTGTTTGTTCCGCTGTGGTGACCCCTAATGGAAAAGCCGAAAGAAGACTAATAAAAGAAATTTAGCGAACATAGGTAAACAGAAATAGCATTCAGTAGTCCGTCTTGTACATGACTCGCAATCCATTAAACATGTCAGTGACTAACATCACTTTAGTAAACATTATAAAGATAAATTAGAAATAATTTCCTAGCTCTTTAAATTTTCTGATAAAGCAAAAAGTTAACAATAAGCTATTATAACTAAAAGTAGTAAGCATTTCAAATTTTCCTTGCATGTATACATTTCTACTTATATTGTAGTGTAAAATAGCTGTCTTTGAAATCTGTACAATACTTCACATCTTCAAATCATTCATTTTTCAATTCAGGTTTTGTTTTGTCAAAATGGCAACAATATTTCAAGGGCACAATTAATATTTAGACTGATGTTTCAAATAAATAATTTGTCAGTTGTCAATTGAGTTAGTTTAGAATGTATGGTTAGTGCAAATGTAGCATGTTGCAAAAATAATATAGCAATAACCCATGCCTGGGTGTGGGTAATGCTGGATTTACCCACGGTTGGCGTGGTTTGGTCACGAGGGTGAAGTGGGTCATTGCTATTATACAATGACATTATTTAAGAAAAAAATAATTACTTTTCTTAATATAATAATATAATATATAAGTATAATGCCTCATTGCTGCCCTTCCGCAGCTGTCTGGTATTCTGTGGCAGTTCTGATGTACTGCGCATGCGTATGCCTAAGCAGTACATCAGAGCTGTGGGCAAAAGCAATGGAGAAAGCAAGATCTCTGTTGCTTTTTACTGTTTCGCTATGTTAAATGGGTTTAACATAGTGAGACAGCTTTAAAAAAAGCAACAGAGAATCTCCGTTGCTTATTTTAAAGCTGTCTCGCTATGTTAAACCCATTTAACATAGCGAGACAGGTTTAAAAAAAGCAACGGAGAAAGCAAGATCTCCGTTGCTTTTTACACACTGTCTCGCTATGTGAAAGGAGTTTAACATAGCGAGACAGTGTTTTAAAAAAGACTTATACTCATGGAAAAAGTCCGGGCGACCAGACCTTTTTCCATTAGTATAAGTCGATTTACAATGTGCACGCTGACCAATCAGGTGGACGTTTTGGAATATTAATGGGGGGTCATGGTATAATATGTATTTTTTCATGTGCTCTAGAGACTGTCATATGCAAGTAACATATATAATGTAGCATATATAGAGCAGATAGCCTATGACTTCAGGTTGTTAAAGTAAATTATGCTTATTAATCAGGCAGTTCCATTTAAATTCACAAGTAATTTGGGAACATTTCAGTTGAGTTTCCAGGAATGTGTAGTCCAATGTGAGTAACTGAGTCCACTTTTCCTCATAAACATATGTCACAATTCATTAAACTAAGCAGAGTCTAACATCTGTCTAATAATCATTATAAAGACAAAGAATAGTAATTTCCTAGCTCTTCAAACTTTCTGATATCGCAAAATGTTGACAGTAAGCTATTTTAACTGGAAGACTAAAACATTTCAATACTTCCTTATGAATATACATTTTTACTTTTACTGTAGTGTCAAGAACTGTCTTTGAAATCTATGCATTACTTCACTTCTTTCAAGTCATTCATTTTACAGTTCACATTATATTTTGTCAAAATGTCAATAGCATTTCAAGGGCACATTTAATATTTAAACTGATATTTTAAATGAATAGCTATCAGTTGCCAAGAGAGTTTGTACAGAGTGTGAGGTAACTGCAAAAATAACATGTTGCAAAAAGTAATATTTATCTTTTCATGTGCTCTAGATACTGTCAGTTTCAAGTAACATATAAAATGTAACTTTTACAGTGCAGACAGCTTGTGGAATCAGCATGTTAAAATGAGTAATACTTTTTAATCAAGCAGCTACATTTCAGTGCACATGTAGTTTGGGAACATTTCAGTTGTGTTTCCAGGAATATGTAATCCTATGAGGATAAATCATAAAATATATACAAATAATCCTATTATGTATTTATTTTACCTTGTTAGGTTGTTTTCCATTTTAATAACTAAACACCATTACTTTTTCTTATTATTTGTTATCTGTGAGGCTAAATGCACTTTGCAGATTCACAGTGTCCTTAGAAACTGCAGCAATTGTTTACTGTTGCTATGGCAATGCAAATAGAATGTGAAGAAAGCTTCACTTCTCTTAACCAACAGTACACCCCCCCCCTTTTTTTTATGTATTTGTTAATACTAAAAGGAAATAATTCAAAGGACATATGTACATGAATGGCACATTTAAGAATTAATCACGAACATGTCCCAATCCCAATAAACATGACAGTGACTATCATTAATCTAATAAATATTGTAATAACAATTAATTAAGTTCACTATTCCAATTAGTCTACCTTAAAACTAGATTATTTTAGACTATTATTTATCTATGTATAGATAGTGAGTTATTAAATATGTAGAGACTATATTAGTATAGTAAATAGGAGAGAATTTAGAAAGGGAGACAAGATGCAGTTAAAATAAATAATGAGAAAAGAGAGAAGAGAGAAAGAAAGGAGAACATTAAGAGAAAATAGACATATACTATGTATCTTGATTTATAGTATAAATATTTTGTGTGCTATATAACCCTCCTTCTGTGAAAGAAAAGTACCCTATTTTACATACCTGAGGTAATGTGAAAACTCTCATGTGTCATTTATTTTCAAAAAATATAGATAAAGATTCCAGTAGTTAGTTACCTTTGTTTTAAAATTCCAAGCAGTAAAATTGATCCCTTAAAGTAATGTTAAAATAATTCATATTATAGTCGATGCTTTGAGAGATTTGGCTGTAACAGTATCAGTCTTTTGCTTCTTCTTTTTGACATCTGTCCAGACATTTGTTTCTTTTGTTCTCATGAGAGAAGGTGACATCCAATCCATATCTTCTGGTAAAGTAATCACATTATTAGTTTTAATAAATGAAGAGGCTTCCTCGAAGTCAATAAAAGTCCTCATCTCGTTGGCATACAGTATTCTTATCTTAGCTGGATATGCAAGTTGTGCCTTGATGTTATTTTGTTTCAGAAACTTTATCATTGGCCACACTTTTTTCCTTTGTTCCATTATTTTAGATGAATAGTTGTTATCAAATCTTATCAGGCTCTGTTTATATTTTAGAAGTGCCTTCCTCCAAGCAAATCTTAAAATCAGTTCCTTGTCTAAGTATGAAAGAAAATTGATAAATATTGACCTAGGAGGGGAGTTTGAGTTAGTGACAGGTTTCCCAAGAGCTCTGTGTGCCCTTTCAATGCCAAAGGAAAGTCCTTCTTTTAAATTTAAAAAGTCAGGGATCCGGCTTGATAAAAAGGAAATAATATCCTCACCTTCTGTGTTTTCAGGTAATCCGAAAATCCTGATGTTATTTCTCCTTTCCCTATTTTCCAAGTCATCTACTTTATTAACCAACCAAGTGTTTTCTTTAAGAAGCATTTCTTTCTGTGTTTCCTCTTCCTTAAGTCTGCTTTCTAAGTCATTTAGAGAAACCTCTATTCCTGTTATCATTGTCTGGTGTTATTGTAGTATTTCCTTGATGGTGTCAGCCTGGTTTTTGACTGCTTGTTTTAAGATTTTCCAGGTTCTCTTTAAAATCAGCCATCTTCAAAGACAACTCCTGCAGGGTAGATGCCATCTGCTGTAGTTTCTTCTTTAAGGCAGCATCCTGGTGAGAATTCTTTGAGTTGCTCATTTTAACAAGTGAATATATCTCCAAGCTTTTTGACAGGAAATTATTTATAAAACATCACCAAAGTTTCTAATTATGTAAATGAGTCCTTTATCTATAAGATTTTATACTTTGAAGAAAAAAAAATATTTTTTCCTGTCTTATTTAACTAGTTATATGGAGCTCTAAAATACTGCTTTCAGTTAGCCATTCAGGCTCCACCCCCCCCCCAGAGATAATGATATTATGAAATGTGAAGGGCAGAGCCTTACTGATTTGAAACAGTATGAACATTTTGCTATATACTGCTTTATTTCTACTTTCGACTAGTTTTCAATATGTGTAGTCTGTCATTTATAAAGAATGTACTCAAAGTAATACCTCTCTCATTAAATGCTGTATATTTCCTGGATTGTGTGTGACATAATTAAATGGCTTCATATTAGCTTCACAGCTCCAAGTTCCAGACTTTCTAGTCTGTTTGGAGGAACATCTGCTGAAACTAGGTTAATGTACAAAAAATGGTGGAGATATATATATATATATATATATATATATATATATATATATATATATATATATATATATAATCTGTGCAGACACACACACACACACACACACACACACACTTACACAAATATACAAATAGACAGGTTTACATAAAAGTGCCTGAATCACAGACTATTTTGAACAGAATGCATAAAGACTCAATATAAGTTTGGTTTCTAAGCATGTACCAGTAATGCTTCCTATGTTTTGGGAAATTTTCCCTTCTTCATCTTTGTGTGATTATGGAGTTTAAATACATAAGTTTGGGGAGTACAAGGTGGTTGTCCTTCTCATGGGGGTGCAGTGGGGGCTCGACCCCATGCAAAACAAATTGAGTGATGTGGTCCGTTGGTGTTTTGTCAGCCAGTGTTCATAGTGGATCCCAGAGCAGAAGCAACATCTAATGGGTTCAGGTTTTGATGTCTGCTAGAGGAGGCTTGATATCAGTAGCTCTTGGTGATTCCTAATAAGACTTGCAAGACTTTTTGAAGATTATGAGAAAAAAGTGGATTATAATAAAATTCTGGGAAGAAAAACACAAAATGGCAAAATATTTGCTGATATGTTCATGGTTTAGTTTACACTGTAAGTGACATTGTTTTACTCATTATATAATAGAGTTCTCTGTTGTTTTTTATATTGCACAATCAACAGAATGATTTTGTTATATTTCAGGTTTTCTGATTTTATTTTGCTTGTTTTTTGATACAGAACTTTACCAAATGAGTGTTCCGGAATCTGCTCCAGTTGGTTCCTCTGTCGGGCGTGTTCTTGCAAAGGATTTGGATGAAGGGATCAATGCTGAAATCAGATACACCATAGTGGATGGAGATGGCATAGATGTATTCAACATCAGCACTGATCATGCCAGTCAAGCAGGCATCATCACAATTAAAAAGGTAATAACCTCATGATACCTACACGGAGCTCTGAAACCTGATGACTGGTCTATGTCTCTAGCTGGTTGTCAGTGCTTATGTAACATTTATATTTTCAAACGTGAGTGGGTCTCTTCATAATGATTTCATGAGAAAAATGTAAAACCTTTTCCAGATGCTATGGTTGAAACATGTGGAATAATAAAGATTATATGTTAGCTTCAGTGTTCAGTAGGTATGGAAAAATGCCTGAATGCAGTATTAGCATGCATTGTGTGGATTTTGGACACTGTGCACAGACTTTGGAGGAGCCAGTTTGGATAATGTAATTGAGTATATGACTACAAAATCATTTATCCCTTGAGAACAAAATGGGAGACTGAGCTGTACTGGTAATAGTGTGCGGACTTATAGCATATATAATAGCATACCTCCGGCTGTTCCCTTATCACTAACAGTCTGACTGTGCACTGAGTTATTTTCAAATCCATATAAAAAATAAATCATGCGAGCTAACTTTAATTTCTTAGGAGCATGATTTTCCATGTCAGCTATTTCAATAATTAAATGTAAGCCAGTGGTAATGGTGTCGACAGAAGAGGTTTAGTTTCAAAGTCAAATAAGAGTGATGTCACAAAAAAAAGAATGCAGTAAATCCACAGACAAGAAATTAAAGAGTGAAGTAAATTAGATTTATTTTTCTGACAGCCTTTGAATTTTGAGAAAAAAAAGAGCTATACTTTGAAAGTGGAAGGAGCCAACACCTACCTTGAGCTGCGATTCCTAAGCCTAGGTCCTTTCCAAGACACAGCTACAGTTCACATCAGTGTGGAAGATGTGGATGAGCCACCAGTGTTTGACTCAAGCTTTTACTTTGTGGAGGTTTCTGAAGAGGTAGAAATTGGGACCATTATTCAGTCTATACTTGCAAGAGACCCTGATGTGGCAAATGATTCCATTAGGTATGTAATATATTGAGAAAGCAATTTTTGAAATGTTATAATCAAATTCTTACCAATTTTATATAATATTCTGCATTGCTGTCCTTGTTCTGTAATTTCTTTTGTTAAGATAAACCTATAAAACTATGTGTAAATTATTATGAATATTAATTTTAAAGTATGGCAATTAATTTTACCAGAACAAATATGTGTTGTCTGTGTTATTAGGTGGCTTCATAGTTTTCTGTCATTTTCCTTGCCATTTCTCTAGATGAGACATTAAACTGAGGCTCCCTCTGCCAATGGTAAATGTGAAAGATCTTATGGCACTTAAAAGAGTAGGGGTCCTTTATTAAATACGTTATTTGCAATATCTACATTATTTTCGTATTATACACTATTCACAATTATTTACAATCTTTAACAATCATTCCATTATTTATAAAGCTTTATATATAATTTATCTTCATATGCATTCATTTTAAGTCCCCCACCCATTTACCCGTAGACAGAATCTGATATTTTGCATTATTTCTGCTAATATCCATTTCCAGTAAATTTTATCTTATACAATATTCCATATTGTTCATATAATATAAAATATCTGTCTATCAATTCTCTTGACATATTCTCTTCTTTTACCTTTATAGTACCATATTCCAACATGTCCATGCTTATATTTTCCACTTTCTTAATTCCCTCCAAGTATCACATTACTTTTGCCGTAATTTCCTCACCCTTTTACATTTTAAAAAGACATGTTCCACTGTTTCAACTTCTTCACTATACTTATATATTATTTCTTCCATTTTTTATATGGCATGTTTGCTTTCACTTGCAATTTTTTATTGATAATCTCCATAAAAAGTCTTTACATTTTTTATATTTTTACACAATTCTATTCTCACTCTTATCATTTTAACATTTCCTTCCTCAATTTTATTCCCATAGATAAATATGATAATATTTGTGCTATATTTATTTTACTAGCGACTATGTTCATGACTAATGTGAATACACTTGCTGGACATCCCTGTCCTACACCACGTTTTATGTCTTTCTCTTGATTTAACTATCCATTCACTAAAACTTTTACTTTATTCTTTTCATGTGCTGTAGTAAAGAGCTTTTGTAACCTGCTTCCATTATGTCTCATAAAAATTGCATATTGTATCTTGTCCAATATCTTATTCAAGTCACCTGCCATGACTTTAACTTCTGTTTTCCTATTCATTATGTCACCCACTATTTCTCTATCAGTAACTCTTTACTTTTTTTCCCTTTCTGCCAAATATTGTATTGTCTACTATTATATATAATTTATTTTATAAAAATATTGTTATTAGTACTATTCAGTACTATCTTCTCCAATTTCTTATATCTTCTTTTTCGCTTTCTTTTCTATATAAACTTCCTAACTGCCATACATATTTCCCTTTGACTAAAACCTTCCTCTAACCATCTAACCATTCATGTAACACTTCTTCTGCCAATCTAACATATCTCTATACATATAATATTCTATCCTCATCTGGTCCTGTCCCAAAATCTAGATTCACTAACCTTAAGGTATTATTTAATTTCTCCAATGTAATTTATTTTTCTGTTTCTTTATTATCATATTCTGTTAGTTTTTAACTTTCCAATTTAGTTTTCTTTTTATCTTACTTTCCTTAAATGTATTTTCTATGTATTCTTTTACTACCTTCATTATTTTTGTTGACTTTTGACAATTTCTCATTTTTCATTTCTCTTATTACCCTTTTATTTTATTTTACTATACTACTCAGATAATGTGTCACTTCTTTCCTTTTCCCTTGTAGAATATACCTTTGTTTAAACAAATGCCTTTTAATCTTTTCTTGGTTCATCTCCTATATTTCTTTCTGTCTGTCACAGAATTATTTCTTGTTTCTTATCACACCTGCAAATGCATTGTTACTTACTTCTTTATATATATATATATATATATATATATATATATATATATATATATATATATATATTTCTTTTCCTCTTTTTATGTATTGCCATTTTTGGCATTTTTTTTACATTCTTTATGCCATTTACATTTATTGATAGAATTCTCAGTTTTACATTTATTTATTTTCTTGTCTTTATATTTATATTCTCCTGCTTGTTAAACATTCCCTTTCTTCTTTTCTTTCATGCCTAAACCAATTCATTTTTCTTTTCTTTTACCCTTTTCCCAATGGATTTTTCCCTTTCATTATATTGCAATTCATCTCTTCTTCTTCACTTACTTCTGACATACCCTCTACCATTTTACTATTTCCCCTTCTTCTGGTTCAATATTATTTGTCATTGTCTGTTTATCGTGCTCTTTTTCGTGTTATTGTTATATTTCTTCTTGTTCTGTCTCATGTTCAATCTCTTACCTTCTAATTACTTTCTCCTTCCCTTCTTTAATATTTTCCTTACAATCCATCTGTAACTGACCTATTTTTTTTCACATTTAAAACATTTCAATTCACATATTTTTGTACCATGACACACTTTCTCACAAATGCAACATTTCTTTTATCACAATTGTTAATTAAATGATCCCTTTTTCCACAAAAAAATAACCATTTTTGTTGCCCTAATATTTCACTGTACCTTTGTTTCCATCTACTTTTATTTTGTTTTGAATATGCACAATGTTTTCATTTTCCATTTTTAATACAACACTACATTCCTAACCCCTGTCCATAAACTTCTATTAAATAAATTTCAGTAATGTCTAATGTGTCTTTACACACAGACTTCAAGTATTCCTTACTACCTCTTTTTCCACTTCAGTTCAACATTGCACATATATTTTCTTTTTTGTTTCTCTATTAAATACTTGTAATACGTATAACTTCCAAGGGTTACAGTATTTTGTTGATTAATATTGCCCCAAAAACTTTTCCATACATTGCAAAGATTCAAATATAATGTAACAAAATATCTTTATTAATATGAATAAATGCTCTTACCTCTTGTGGAGACATGCCTAATGGTGATATTACATTGTCCCAGCTACCATAAATGTCTAATCCTTTTTTTTTCTTTGCTACTTATTCTTACGAAATACTTATTTCTTTCTTGCATCTATCTTTTCTTTTCTCCTTTCTCCAACTTTTACTGTATCTGCATAAGACTTTTCTTCTCCTTCACCACTTCTTCTACTTATTCTTCCTGTATTCTGTCCAATATCTCAGCCAACAACACTGCTCTCTCAATTTTTGGTTCACTCTGTACCATAAGATACTTCAATGCAACATCCCACGACCCTCCTAACTGGAGGGCTGTAATAATACATCCATTCTAGCTCTCGCCTATACCCTCAAACAACTGCTGTTAAAAAAATGATCTGTGAGTATTGTAAAGATTCGACCAACTTCATTATTTCACTAACATTCTTGTTACCCTTCTCACTACATGTAAACTCCTTTCCTGAAGGCTCACTTGCCTTCCTGTTCTCCATACCTCCAATCAACTCCTCCTGTGAAGGCTTGACTGCCTTTGCACAATCCAGTCTCTCCATCTCACTCTTTTACTCTGATTCCTCCTTACAACTTTGTTGTTTCTCCAACTGAAACAACTTCTCATCACTGCCACATATTCCTTGTTCATCTGACATTTCTCCATGCTTCTCTGTGCTACCACTGTGCCTGGACCTGGAAGCAGGAAGTGTACCTACAAAATGCACCCCCTCTCACTAAAACAGTAGGGGAAGTCTTCGCAGTTTCTTGGCTAAATTTCCCTTAGATAGTATGAACTGAATACCACCTCAACCCCCCCCCCCCGAAAAGAGTCCGTTGACATAGTGTTACTAACCCAATCAAGAGCAAATAAAATACATTTGTCTTTAATGCTGCAACTGATATTCACATCTATTACGGTAACTCTGAAAATATGTGCCTGCAGCGAGTGGCTAGAATACAAGGAATAAGTAAGAGCTAGGCTAGGGTATAGGTTTAATATTGTGCATATTTGGTATTGTTTCCTGTATGTGTGTGTGTGTTGGTGACAAATTGTGTGTGTGTGTGTGTGTGTGTGTGTGTGTGTGTGTGTGTGTGTGTGTGTGTGTGTGTGTGTGTATGTGTGTGTGTGAGTGTGCATATACGCAAGTGTTAGTGGCTTAGGGCTAGATAAGAGGATAGATTTAGTGCTGTCTTTTTTGTGTTTGCATGTGTGTATGTGTGTATGTGTGTGTGTGTGTGTGTGTGTGTGTGTGTGTGTGTGTGTGTGTGTGTGTGTGTGTGTGTGTGTGTGTGTGTGTGTGTGTATGTGTGTGAATCTATCTGCGTATTTCTGTGTGCATTGGTGCATGTGGTCTTCTTCTTCTCTTTCGGCTGTTCCTGTTAGGGGTCGCCACAGCGGATCATCTGTTTCCATTTCTTCCTGTCCTCTGCATCTTGCTTTGTCACACCAAACTCCCTGTCCTCTGCATCTTGCTCTGTCACACCAACCACCTGCATGTCTTCTCTCACCACATACATGTTGCTGCATGTGGCGTGTGTCTGAATTTCTTGTTTAGTGGTAATATTACAGATAGAGTTTTGGTAAAGTAAGTTGCAGGGTTAGGGTCAGGAACAGAGGCAGGTTTATGGTTAGGATTATCACACATTAATAAGGTAGTGCACATTCTTTTAACCATTAAATGCAAGCCTGTGAAAGTAAGAGTAGAATGACTGCAAATCCAATGGATATGACTTGCTTCCCAAATAGAAAGAGCAACATATATATCTTGAATGGCAGTGACTTAAGGCAGGTTCAATAACTGTCCACCCTAACTATAATGGGAAATTGTTTTCTCTTTTGTAAGGGCTATTTTTAATGATGCCCAGAATAATTAGTATTTAGAGTAGATTAGTCATACTGTCTGTCCTCATGTGTAAAAGCAGTTATTAATTTGGTAGTCGATGAAGATCAGTGAAGATTTATGGAAAGATGCATTTTAAGTATAATTGAATGGGCCATTTATTATAAGAAATATAAGAGCATCTTATATATGTTAATGTTGGTCTGGGAAATACTGATAGTGGTTACTGAAATCACTGGAATTTTGTTGTTGCATGATGCCAGGGAATAGCTTAGCATGCTTATGGTTGCCATCTGCTACAAGTAACTAGTTGTTTTTCTGAAATTGCTTTGCTATTTTTTTACTTTTATCCTGCAGTGGTATGAAGTATATTCGGTTGGCTCAGTTGAAATGAATTCAGGTGTATTACAGTGCTATCAAGACAGCTAGCCCCTTGGTGATAAATTGTTTCCAAGATCTGTATGTCATCGCCACATTGGCTCTAACTTCAGGAGTAATCCACCTTTGTGAATCTGATTTTAAACAAAATTGTATTCTTTTTGCAGTTTTTTTGAGTAAAAGTAGGAAAATATCATTGAGCAATTGTCCTGCCATGTCCACACATAGGTGGAGTTACAATCAATTGCAGTTAACATTTCCACTATAATTACTTTAGGATTTGCTGTGCATTTCTGGGCTCAGTCTCATAGAAAAATGGTACCTACAGATAGCCATATTACATTACCTTCAAGCAAACAAGGGGTGTGAGAAATCAGCAGAAGACAGGGGTATCAGGTAGAAGGCTGAGAGGTATAAGAAAACGCATTGGCGAAGTAGAAGGTCAAAAGTTATTGTTAATATACAGCTGGCAAGCCTCCATCTAGCGTTCACTGTCTAGTGCTAGAGAATTCATAAACATAACACAGACAGAATGATGGGTTCTAAGTAACACAAAAGAACTGCTTCATGGTTTTCATCGGAAGCTAAATGAAGACAGGGTAAAACAATAGTTCGATGTGTATAGACTAGAGAACATGAAAGGAATGTTTAAGCATGTTAGGAGAATTCCACAGAGTTCATGAAAATAAGACCATGATATAAAAAGGGGATGTATGTAAGGAAGTGAACACAGTTTGAAGATACTGTATGGATATTGCTGGGAGATGTTAAGGATGTTTTTCACAATGAGAATTCTGATGGATGATTTAAATGGAATTTCTAGCATCAAAAACAGTAATTTTCTGGTCCAGTTAAGGTAGACATAGCTTAGGAAGAATTGCAGAAGGGAAAGGGTGATGAGTGGAATAGCTGTAAATAAGTGAAAAGATAATATATGAGCTAGAGGAGTTAAAAGGTAAGAGGATATGGAAAGAAAACAGTGTATAGATTTAGTGAGTATATGTAATGTGCACGTTAAATTCAGTTTAGTATTTGTATAAATTATGTGAAATATATGAAATTAAATGATTCCCTTTTATTGCTAATCTTCTTAAACAACATCCTAGGTGTTTTAATTTTACTGTATGTGTACATTTTAACTTAAGATTACATAATCTTAACTTACGGTTATATAATTCTGCCAGTCATCCTACTGCAGGATCTACCATCTTAGCTCCGGGCTCAAAACATGATCCTTCGTCATTGGTTCACTCTTTCCCTGAATTGAGAAAAATGGCACCTAATGCATGAGGCATTGATGTCCTTCACAGTTAATAAATTCTCTTCACTTTACAAGAGTACATCAATAACTCATTAATTATATAAGACTTTCTTCACACTTTACAGGGATCTATTCCCTAACATATATTGTACGTCTTCTTTTTGTTCTCACTAGTGACTGTTGTATGTTTATTGATAACTTTTTTGATATCTTTATTGATATACAGTGTCACCCTTATTTTTATTTACTTGTTCTGTGGTGAGTGCATGCTGGGATTTTGCTATACTGTCTGCTGATCACTATTGAATAACATAGTTTGATTGGTCACCTCTGTTATATACAGAACAATGCCATTTATGATGAGTTATCCATGTTACCTCCCAATAGGTACTCCATTGACAGAAGCAGTGATCCAGAGAGATACTTCTATATTGACATCATCTCAGGTGCTCTAATGACTGCAAGACCCCTGGACCGAGAATCTATTTCTTGGCACAATATCACCATCTTGGCTATGGAGATGAGTAAGTATAACTGATATTTACTGCTTCCATTTAAAGCCAGTGCTGGTTGTATAAATGTTAACTGCAGTGCAACACCAGAATGAAGCCTTTACGGAAAAGTGCTGAGAAAGATTCTTATAAAAGCATTGATAATGTCTTTGCTTTAGTTGATGAACCTCTGCTTATGACTTTTGCAGTTTCAGTAATCTGCCTTCAGAATTACAGCTATCAGTCTTTGAGGCTACAAGAAATGGAGTATAGACCATAAACACTCCAGTTCATACCATCCTATCTTAGTCCTGAGGCATAGCTGCAAGTAATTTATAACTATATGAGCAGTTATGCACTCTAGAATCTTGCTATCTTCGATGCATTATGATCAGACTGGATTTAGCTGAAGACAGTCTACTTTTGGCAACCTCCTTAAGACATCTTTGATAGATGGACAAGCTAATAAGTCATCTGTTCCATTTCTTCTCATTAGCTTGGACACTGTGAAGACATTTAATAGAACTTTTTATTTCAGGTTTTGGTAGGATCACCCCCTGTCCATTTTTTCCAGACTATTTAGAAATCAAAACAATTGTGTGGCAGTCTGGAAAATACTGTAGAAACTCTAGTATTCTGTTAAAAAAAGTCAGACTATCAGAGTTTGTTAAATTTCCAATTCCATGGTATTTTTATTTAAAAAATATAACTATCGTGATTAAATTGCAAAGGAAATCAGGACAAAAGGATGTTCCTCCTCCCCCTGATGTGCCTGTGACATTGCAAAATAGATGTAAAGTGGGCACAGCAAGAGGAAGAGATAGGTAAGGTTAAGGGAGGTGCAGGGCACATGGCTTTGGTCCAGTTTGGGGCTCAACTAAATATGGCAACCCTAGGTTTTGAAAAGGATGGAGTCCTGGGTTATTCCTGATAATAATTTACATTTATTTATTCTCAGTCTTTATCACAAATATAGGTGGATATTAAACTGCCCAGCATACAGTTAACAAGATGAACTAGACAATGGTATTCATTAATAGCTCTTCTAAATTCTTTATATATTCAGCAATTAGCTGCTATTGTTCCAAATTCTGACGTTAGGGGCTATCCAACTCGAACTCAGCATATGATATTTTCAGTATACTCAGATAATCTGTTACTGTATTTAACCTACACAAATAGACATCTCTTCTGGGTTTTTCATAAACCTAACACTTTTTAGTGACCTTACAGACTATAAAGTTAATCAGGATAAAGCAGAGTATTAAGGTAAATTATAGCCCGACAGTACGTATTTAAATGAATTCCTGTTCTTGAGAACAATGATCCAAATGACATGTCTGGGCATACCATTCACTAACACTTTACAGAAGACAGTTCTTAATTCTTATAACTCTGTTTTGGCAGAGGCTAAAGATTAAAATGGAAAGGCCTGTGTCCAGATCTCCCGCAAAAAGTCCAAAGGATAAGTTGTTTCCTTCCACCTATACTTCTTTATACCTCAAACGGAATACCTTATTCTTCCCCAAGGGATTAATTCCTGACCATGAAAAGACTTATAACTAACTATTTATAGAGTGGTGGTAAACACTTTACCTTCTTCAGTAGGAGGCTTGGTTCTCTCTTACTATGAACTATATAGTAGCCCAGCTAGATTGAAATCATTATTTGATGGGACTGAGTGCTGTCACTCTTTCTCTTTCTCTCTCTCTCTCTCTCTTTGGTATGGGGTGAGCTACCAATTGGTCAGTCATTTTTAAAATTATCTTGCTGTATGGAGGCTCCATTTAAAAGGAATTGTATTTCAGTGTTGAAGACCATTGGGCACTTCAGAAAATGAAAGCACATGTGTATTACAGAACTACTCACTTTGTCACTGGACAGAAACCTGAGTGTCATGCAGCTGACATTGGTTAGAAATGTGAAAATGCTCCCATTGCTACAATTCTGGAATCAGTTAATGTTGGGAGACTGACTGAGGGCATGGAAGGACTTTTAGAGAGTCTGCAGATCTACACAAGACGATGAAGGGTGATACCACAGCTTGATAAGTTGACTTGGCACAATGAAAATAGGCTCTCTTTAAAAAGGACCCACGTTTATGGATGCAATGCTGAGTTAGCACCTGGGAATCCCCAGGAGAACGTAAAGATGCTGTTTCTAAGATATAGCAGATATTGTGAAAGCAAGATACCATTATACCAACAAATCCAGGGAATGTGGCCTTACGTTCTTCAGAGAATTGGTCTAAAATTATTTTAATTCATAGATATGTTGTAAAGTCAAGGTATTTCTGTTTCTTTTGGTGGTAATGCTTATGCAAATATTTCTACGTGCTCTCTGTACTATCATAGATCTTTCTGAAGTCGTATATGTTGTGTGTTGGATGTGTGGCACGGGGGGGGGGGGGGACTTGGGAGACTTTAGGCACATATTTTGGGTCTGCCCACCCCTACTTACTTTCAGAACTGAGATGCAAAGACACTGCAGTAGAATCTGTTCTGGTAAGGTCATTATTAACCCAGCATTATTCCTAATAGGTTATGACCCCCTTGCTCAGGTTAAATTGGTAGTAAGAAAATATATTGCATGTGCTGTTATTAGTAGGGAAGAAATTGTCACTAGGGAATGTAAATAAAAGGTCCTCCACATATCACAGAAATAGAGAAACTAAAGCAGGAACTCCAAAGGAGAAAAATTAGACTGTCAGGTCCTAACACCAGCAAGAAACTGTTATAAAAATGGTCACATTGGAGACACTGCAAATTTGCTATTATTAATTTATTGAATACCTGGAAAGCAATGTATCATTCTTTTTTTCAATTATCCTGTTACCTCATTCACCTTTTTAACATGGAAGATGCCTACTTTGTTTATATTTGTTTATTATTTGTTGGTAAGCTGTTTCTCAAAAAAAATTTTTTTTTTTTTGTTTTTTTTTTTTGTTTTTTTTTTGTTTAACGAAATGGAGTAAGGTATTGTTGCAAAGCTCTGCAATGAACTCAGTCTGCACAATGTCCTTTCTAGTAAATTAGTTAATTTTCCTTTATGTTAATTTATGAAGTAGAGTCATAGAATGAATATTTCAACATGCAGAAGACAAATACTGAAACCAGTAAAACTAAATCTGCATTAGATCAGTGAGCAGTTCTTTCTGTGCAGGGTTTTTATATCTTCTCTGTGCCATTGCTGGCTTTCATTGGCATTGCCGGTGTCCTCCCATATTTCAAAGGTACATTGTTAGGTGAGGTAACAGTCCTCCAAGCTGATTATATGTGTGTGTATGGTGTACATGAGAGTATCTCTGTGCATCCTGCAATGGAATACCATCTCACAGAGAATTGTTCTCTTCATTATGCATGTTTCTTGCTGGAAATGACTTTGGTTGCCATGCCACAGTGAATAGAATAAAGAATATATCAGAAAATGAATGACTTAGTGAATTAATTAATTAATTAATTAATTAATTAATTAATTAATTAATTAATGGAGGAAGAATATAAGCATGTCAGTTAGGAAGGAAGGAAGGAAGGTCATGTCCACTATACTAATTTGAAATTTCTTAATTTCTGGAACTTAGGAAAATACCCAGTTTTTCATATTGATCTTCCTCTTATATGTGGTAAATAGTTGAATTAGAATATGTATTCAGAGATGATGTCACTGTTTCACCGACCAGTTTGTCAACACTCTCAGAGTTCCATACACTAGATTGTTTTCTTTTCTCTAAGATGCTGCATATCGTTTTTTTTTTTTTGGGGCAAAAGCTGTTTCTAATTGTTGTGTTTATAGAATACTATTTTGGCAAAATAGGGTACCTCTAATTGTTCTACATCCCATGCACATTTTATAATGAATCATGTGGCATGAACTGGAAAAAAATAACTGTTTTATTGATGTTTCTTCATTGCATTACACTTGTTCATTGTGCCTGATAGCTGTAAAGGAACTCACCAGTTCAAGACAGTGTAGAGCAAAGATCTTTGCAGAGTTTTTTCTCCCTTTGTGAACCCCAGCTGACTTTCAACTACCTGCATGCAACATTATGTCTTAAGTGCCCCTGATACTATCTAACTGAAAACACCAATGACAGTTTGAGCAGAGGAAGTGGAATGGTACAGTGTGTAGCATCACATTCTTTAGCCCTAAACATCAGGGGATCTAAGCTGGTTCTGGCTGTCAGGGGATATAACTGGCCCTAAACATCAGGGGATCTAAGCTGGTTCTGGCTGTCAGGGGATATAACTGGCCCTACACATCTGGGGATCTAAGCTGGTTCTGGCTGTCAGGGGATATAAATGGCCCTAAACATCAGGGGATCTAAGCTGGTTCTGGCTGTCAGGGGATACAACTGGCCCTAAACATCAGGGGATTTTCACTGGTCCTGCATATCACGGGATTTACACTGGTCCTGGTTGTCAGAGGACTTACACTGGTCCTTGCTGTCAAGGGATTTATGCTGGTCCTGCACATCATGTGATTTACACTGGTCCTGGCTTTCAGGGGATTTATGCTGGTCTTGCACATCATGTGATTTACACTGGTCCTGGCTCTCAGGGGATTTATGCTGGTCTTGCACATCATGTGATTTACACTGGTCCTGGCTCTCATGGGATTTATGCTGGCCCTGCACATCATGTGATTTACACTGGTCCTGGCTCTCAGGGCATTTACACTTCTCCTGGCTGTCAAGAGATTTACACTGCTCCTACTCATCAGGGGATTTACACTGGTTCTCCTCATCAGGAGATTTACACTGGTCCTGGCTGCCATGGGATTTACACTGGTCCTGGCTGTCAGGGGATTTACACTGGTCCTGAATGTTAGAGGATTAACACTGGTGCTAAATGTCAAGGGAATTACATGGGTCCTGAATTTCACAGGATTTACACTGGTCCTGGCTTCCAGGGTATTTACACTAGTCATGAATGTCAGAGGATTTACCTTGGTGCTGGAAGTCAAAGGATGTACATTGATCATGAATGTCAGAGGATTTTTGCTGGTTCTGAATGTCAAAGGATTTACCCTGGTCCTGCACATCAGGGGATTTACACTGGTCCTACACATCAAGGGAGTTACAGTCGTCCTGCACATCAGGGGATTTACACTGGTCCTGGCTAGGGATTTACACACTGGTACTGGATGGTAGAGGATTTAGACTGGTGCTTGATGGCAGAGGATTTAGACTGGTGCTGGATATCAGGGGATTTACACACTGGTGCTGGATGGCAGAGGATTTACACTGGTGCTGGATGTCAGGGGGATTTACACACTGGTGCTGGATGGTAGAGAATTTACACTGGTGCTGGATGTCGGGATTTACTTACTGGTACTGGATGGCAGAGGATTTACACTGGTGCTGGATGTCAGGGGATTTACACACTGTTGCTGGATGGTAGAGGATTTACACTGGTGCTGGATGTCAGGGGATTTACACACTGGTGCTGAATGGTAGAGAATTTACACTGGTGCTGGATGTCAGGGGATTTACACATTGGTACTGGATGGTAGAGAATTTACACTGGTGCTGGATGTCGGGATTTACACACTGGTGCTGGATGGCAGAGGATTTACACTGGTGCTGGATGTCAGGGGATTTACACACTGGTGCTGGATGGCAGAGGATTTACACTGGTGCTGGATGTCAGGAGATTTACACACTGGTGCTGGATGGTAGAGGATTTACATAGGTGCTAAATGTCAGGGGATTTACACACTAGTGCTGGATGGTAGAGAATTTACACTGGTGCTGGATGTCAGGGGATTTACACATTGGTACTGGATGGTAGAGAATTTACACTGGTGCTGGATGTTGGGATTTACACACTGGTGCTGGATGGCAGAGGATTTACACTGGTGCTGGATGTCAGGGGATTTACACACTGCTGCTGGATGGCAGAGGATTTACACTGGTGCTGGATGTCAGGGGATTTACACACTGGTGCTGGATGGCAGAGGATTTACACTGGTGCTGGATGTCAGGGGATTTACACACTGGTGCTGGATGGTAGAGGATTTACACAGGTGCTAAATGTCAGGGGATTTACACACTGGTGCTGGATGATAGAGGATTTACACTGGTGCTGGATGTCAGGGGATTTACACACTGCTGCTGGATGGCAGAGGATTTACACTGGTGCTGGATGTCAGGGGATTTACACACTGATGCTGGATGGCAGACGATTTACACTGGTGCTGGATGTCAGGGGATTTACACACTGGTGCTGGATGGCAGAGGATTTATACTGGTGCTGGATGTCAGGGGATTTACACACTGGTGCTGGATGGTAGAGAATTTACACTGGTGCTAGATGTCAGGGGATTTACACACTGGTGCTGGATTTCAGGGGATTTATTTTCTATGCCCAAACCTCAGTGGAGCTAGTGATGTCATGTCCATCAGTCCACACAGTGTTTGTTATCAATGTCTCCCATCAAACACAATAGTTTTACTGACAACATGCCCTGTGATTTTGGAACATCCTTATCACTGGGGATGTATCTACATCAGGGGGAGAAGCCCCTTCATCTCAGCAAACCACTCTTTCATAGTCCTGTCTTCCTGGCTCCTTCAGTGCCTTTGTACTTTTTGTTTAAAGCATAACCACCCAGACCCTTCCAGAGTGTTGTTCCAGTACTTCTGTTATGTAAATCGCATTTCATTTCATGTTCAGGTTATCTTTCTAATGTTGATGATCATTCCATTGATGAGCAGTTAATGTATGTGCCTTCTGAAGCATCAGTGGTGACTCTTTAATTCATAATGAAATGCAATGTATCCAGGTCTGATTGATTAACCATAAAGCCCACTAAATAGAATGATTATATATCATGTTATAATAGCAAAGATTAGGCTCTGTATCAGAATTGCAAAACACAAGACTGTAAGTCCTCCCACTCTAAAAACTAAAGTGTAAGTCAGCTAGAACAGCAGCAAACTCTAAAATTCACTGTTATACTTTTCAATTTGCTTTGTGAGAGTTCAGTAACCCTTGACATGGGGATCTGAGCCCATCATCCCTGATAAGTATCTCTCTGTCTCTCTATTAATATATATATATATATATATATATATATATATATATATATATATGTGTGTGTGTGTGTGTGTGTGTGTGTGTGTGTGTGTCTGTGCATGAGTGCGTGTGATGTGCACGCGCGTGTGTGTGTGTATGTGTATATATATATATATATATATATATATATATATATATATATATATATATATATATGTTTCTGTATATGTATGTATGTATGTATAAATGTATAAATATATATATATATATATATATATATATTTTTTTTTTTTTTTTAAACTCCAATGTCACTGTCCCACCAAGCAAGGGGAGTACTGCAGTCTTGCAGTTAGCAAATATTCTGATGTTCATCATGTTTCACTGCTGCAGTCATTACACTTGAGTTATCCTGCCGTCAGGCGGTCCCGCAGTCGGCCAGAGTTCCAAAGTCTTGGTCCGGCGTCGGTTGCTGTCGCTTCTTCCCTGACATCAGTGCGTCAGGGGTATATAAGATGCAGCAGACGCCATTTTCTTCAGTCTTTCTTGCCGCGCGGCGCCCAAAGCAAAAGCAGTTCGCAAGTGCCAGTCGGCCGACTCCTGAGATTTCTAATTTGATTTCAGATCCGAAGTCTTCAATAAAGCTAAGTACCTCATTGGGGAAACTTTTTCTTGCCTAAGACCGATGTCAGTAAAAGTTAATAACTGTATTTCTTGTGGGAAGCAAATACCTCATAAGGATTTTCATTCTTACTGTATTCCATGCCTAGGCCCAGATCACGACGTCACTAGTTGTCAGTTTTGTGCTAGATTTAACAAACGCACTATTAAATGTCGGTTTGATTTTGCACGCTATTATTTTGGCCGAAGGTTTAATTATACCATGCCGTCGGAACAACCGACAACCGGAATTCACAAAAAACACAAAGATAAGGATAAGGACAGGCATCTGAGGCCCAAAACTGATGATGAAGCCTCTTCTAGGCCAGTCGCCGGTTCGCCGGTTCTCATTGAGGCACTTTCACAGCCCCTGACACCCGCTACCTCAGAGCCACAGGCTGCAACCGACTCCCATGTGGAGTTGCCTAGGCCTCTGGATACTCAAGGTGTTGGGCCTATGGAGACTAACACTTCAGATTGGTCCGGAGCCGCTGAGCAGGCTTCGGCTTCTGAGGGTGTTTTCAGACCTACTCAACTTACCATTGCATCTACAGCCAAGTCTAAACCAACTTTAAAGACAAAGAAGCAAGTGCAGAATTCACCTGGACAGGCCTCCATGCCTAAAAAGCAGATGCTCAAAATGGCCGAAGACTTAATTGCTCTGATCAGAGGTACCCATCCCCCTCCTGATAAAAGGCCTAGGCAGGATACAGACTATGATTCCTCTGACCAGATTTCTGTATATTCTGACTCCTCTTCAGACCAGGGATATTCCTTACCCCCCTATGAGGACACTGATGCTGAAGAATCTATTCCTTCAGCCTCTCCTCCTGAGGATTACTCTTTTGGGGAAACTTTGCACACCATGAGGGAGCATTTCCACTGGGAGGGCCAGGATTACTCAGAGTCCAAGAAAAGGCTCAGAGATTTTCTTTTATTGCCTCAACACAGGTCCCTTGAAATTCCGCCAGTGTTGGATATTGTGGACGATGTGTTCTCTGAATCTAGTTTAAATCCAGATTCTTTACCCCCTGCTCCAGTCAAGCCAGACAGGTACTACAGTGTCCCTGACTCACACAAATTTCTTTATAAAAACCCTGCTGCTGACCCAGAAACTATTTCCCAGGGTCCTAAAGGGGTAAAGTCCTCCACAGCTAAAACTCCAGTTCCCTCGGACAGGAATTCCAGAGCATTAGACAGATGGGGGAAGAAAGTTTACACCTCTGCAACTTTAGCAGTGAGGGCTTTAAACTGCCAGTTTCACATGCTTAAATATCAACAATATTTACTGTCTCAGTTAAAACAGAAAATGAGTACAAGTGCAGAACAACCTGATTTTAAGGAAATGCAGGATTTATTGCATGCAGCTGAGCAAGTGGGAAAACATACTTTGCTGTGTGGTTTTGATTCATTAGAAGCTTTTTGTAGAGCAGAAGTTACAGGATCTGTGATTCGAAGGCATGCTTGGTTAAAGGAACAAACCTTACCAGATCATGTCAAGGTGAAATTATTAGATGCTCCTTTACAGCAAGATATTTTATTTGGTGTTAAAGCTGAGGAAGTTTTAAAGAAAATGGAGGATAAGGCAAAATCTATGCAAACAGTAAAGAATTTCTTACAGGTATAGCCACCAAGATTTAGCAGAAATTGGCCTACTAAAAATTGGTCCTTTCCAGTGTCAGGCAGACCACAAAAAGGCAGATACAGATGCCCAAGAGGCAGATCTCAGCCCCAAGGATCTTACTGACCACGACAGTGGGATGCTTCAACTCCCAAAGGAGGTGAGGACAAGTCACAACCTTACAGGAAACAATCTCAATGACTTTCGCCTTCCAATGCCAAACTCTACCCTGTTGGCAGCTCCCTTAGGGGGAAACTAGCACTTTTTTCACAAAACTGACAATCACCCAGGACAAATAAGTGCTGAATATTGTGTCTCAATGTTACAGGTTCCACTTTCACACTTTACCAAGGTTAAAAGGAATGCCAGACCTGCCACAGAATCAATGGGCAGAGGCACAAAAACAAATTACAGCCCTCATGGGCATGAGAGCTATTCAAAAAGTACCTCAGTAGGAACAAGGACAATGTTTTTACTCAAGACTGTTCCTGGTACCCAGAAAGAACAAAGCCTGGAGATGCATTCTAGACCTTTCCACTCTAAATACTTATCTGGATGTTCCGAAGTTCAAAATGTTGACACTACAGCAGCTCCTTTCCATGTTGGGCAAGAAAACTTGGCTTGTTACTTTGGACCTCAAAGAGGCATACCTGCATGTCCCTATCAGACAAAATTGCAGAAGATACCTCAGATTCATAGCTGGTTCAATGCACTACCAATTCTCTGCACTGCCCTTTGGCTTATCTACTGCGCCCAGGGTCTTCACAAAGTGCCTGGCACCAGTAATTGCATTTTGCAGACAAAAAGGAATTCAAATATATCCATACCTGGACGACTGCCTGATTCAAGCAGAGAGCAAGGACATTCTTCTAAAGCATCTGGCATTTGTAAAAATGTTATTAAGTTGCCTAGGGTACACAGTAAACAAAAAGAAATTAAAACTAGTGCCCTCACAAGAGATAATATTCCTGGGTGCCAGCTTAAATACAACGGCCCAGATGGCTTACCTCACGCCAGACAAACAAGGACAACTAACTCAGTATTTTCAATTGATGGCAGCAAAGTCCCAACTCCCTGCAAGAAAAATTCTGCAGGCCTTGGGATACATGGCATCCTGCATACTTCTAATTCCATATGTCAGACTGCATATGAGGAAATTACAATTGTACCAAAAAAGTGTTTGGACTCAACACTTACACAGCTTGGAAACAGAAATACCACTAATTCCCTGCCTGCTACAGGAGTTTCAATGGTGGGCACAGGCATGTCACCTCAACAAGGGTCAGCCTTTCACTCTACCCACAGCCAGGCAGACTCTAACAACAGATGCTTCGGATTACGCCTGGGAAGCACACATGGCAGGAAAATGTATTCAGGGCAAATGGACCACAGACCAACTGCATCTATACATCAATCAAAAAGAGATGTTGGCTGTACAAAATGCCCTAACAGCTTTCAAGGACCTTCTGCATCCAGGACAATTACTTTTAAAGACAGACAACACCACAGTAATGTGGTACATAAACAAGCAAGGGGGCACTCATTCTTACCCCCTATGCAGACAAGCCATGACCTTGTGGAACAAAACTTATCAAGTTCATCTGCAAGCACAATTCCTGCCAGGAAAGAAAAATACTCTGGCAGACGAACTAAGCAGAAACATCATGGATCCTCACAAGTGGAAATTAAATCCACAAGTTTTCAGCATGATAATGCAAACATGGGGTTGCCCGGACATAAATCTCTTTGCCTCCCCACTGAACTGCCAACTACAAAAATTCTGCACAAGGACTTATCACAATCACACACAAGCATGGAAAGTGGATGCTCTTTCGTTCAGCTGGACAGGCCTACACATTTATGCCTTCCCTCCTCTGCCTCTCCTTTCGAAGGTTCTCCTAAAAGCCAGACAAGAAAAACCACAGATGATTCTGATTGCTCCAGACTGGCCACACCAACATTGGTACCCAATCTTAAAGAACTTATCTCAAGGCCCACCTTGGATTTTGCCTCAAATTCCACACCTTCTAACTCAACAAAACAATCAGATCCTGCACAGTCAGTTCAAAACCTTATCCCTGGCTGCATGGCATATTCATTAGCCAAACAGGCAACACCTCTCTCTAAAGCTGTTATGGATGTCATTTTGGAGGTCAGGAGGCCTAGCACCAGGAAATCTTATTCAGAAAAGTGGAAGAGATTCTGTGCCTGGAACCAGGCTCAAAGCCTTGACTCTCTTGTCCCTAACATTCCTCAGATACTACAATACTTAACTGAGATGCTGGACAAAGGGCTACCCTTCTCATCCATTAAGATCCATGCTTCTGCCATCTCAGCTCATTACAACACAGACCCTCCTATTTTATCTCATCCATTGCTAAAGCAGTACCTCAGAGGGGCTAAAAACATAAGACTGCCCTGGAGAGCACCAGCACCTACTTGGGACCTCAACTTTGTCTTGGAAAAACTCACTTTACCTCCTTTTGAGCCAGCCAATACAGCAGAAATAAAATATATATCATGGAAAACTGCTCTGCTACTGGCAATAACCTCAGCACAAAGAGTTTCAGAACTACAGGCACTAATGGCAGTGGAGCCCTTCATCATTTTTCACCAAGACAGGGTTTCCTTAAGAACAAACCCTTCATTTATGCCTAAGGTGGTATCCAGTGTGGCTCTTAACCAAACTGTTCACTTGCCAACATTTTATCCAAACCCCCAGAATAAAGGGGAGAGAATTCTACATTCCTTGGACATACACAGACAATTATGCTTCTACTTGGACAAAGCAAAAGCTTTCAGGAAAACTGAGCAATTATTTGTATCCTATGCTGCAAGATCACAGGGAAAGGCTATTTCAAAGCAGACCATCTCAAAGTGGATAGGACACTGTATCCGGTTCTGCTACACACAGCATGAGAAGCCTGTACCATCTAACATTAGACCACATTCTACCAGGGCAACTGTAACTTCTACTGCCTATCTTAGAGGAGCACCTACCAAGGACATTTTGGAAGCTGCAACTTGGAGTTCAGTGCACACCTTTGCCAAGTATTACCACTTGCCTCTTTACTCCAGATCCAGAGCAGGCTTTGCCACTGCAGTGCTGCAGGGCCTCATAGCCACACCAAATCCTCTCTAGAACCAGCCACCCTGACTCAGCTTTGGGATTCAACCCAAGTGTAATGACTGCAGGAGTGAAACATGATGAACATAGTACAGTTTTGTACCTACCATAAATGTAGATGTTCGAGTGCCTTCACTGCTGCAGTCCAGGTTACCTTCCCTCCATCCCCTCTTTCTTAGCTAGGACTTATCTACACTTTTCTACCCTATACTACCTATGTGGTGTATTTGCTGGTAGCTGAACTTTTTGGTTTTATTTTTCATGTATGCTTTTTTAGCAATATGTATTGCCTACCTATTTGGGGGCACCTGACATCTGGGGCAAGAAAAACTGAAGAAAATGGCGTCGGCTGCATCTTATATACCCCCAGCACACTGACGTCAGGGAAGGAGTGACAGCAATCGACGCCGGACCAAGACTTTGGAACTCTGGCCGACTGCGGGACCGCCTGACGGCAGGATAACCCAAGTGTAATGACTGCAGCAGTGAAGACACTCGAACATCTACATTTATGGTAGGTACAAAACTGTACTTTTGCACTTTTTTTCAGCTTCAATAATTGCAGTTACTGTCCTTTAACATTCAACAGACACCCAAAAGACTGAGCTGTTTCAGTGCTATGTATACATTCTTTGAAAATGTATCCTTAAAATTTTGAAGGGATGTTGATGAGCCATCGATGCCCTTTGTTTATAGTAGAAGTCTACAATGTTTATTTTATTAAATTGCACTATTGGTGTAATGTAAGTTACAATGTATAGACCAGTCTAGGTTCAGTACCATTAGTTCCTTGTATCCAGGATGTCACATGATTTTGTTTTATTGTTCACCTACAAACAGATAGTCATATATATCAATATCAAACATCACGTCCAGGAAATCATAAGTGAGATCTCTTAGTAGGCTTTAACTCCTTGCAGCAAAAATCATTGTCATTTCAGCTGATGCATCTGTGCAGTTCAAATCAGCATTTTTACATGTAGGCAATTTATTCAAGAATTTGCTGCTGATGTATGTTAATGTGACCAGCTTATTGGACTTGTTAACTGTAATTTAGCAGTCATACAAAAGAATAAAACATTTACCTTTGAGTCACCTTTTACTCACCATTTATCTTGTTTATGAAATGCACATTATTCCACTTGTACACAGAATGGCTTTTGAAAGGAGTCAAAGTGAAGACTTGCAAATGCGATAAAAGAGAAGAAAACTGTTTTCTTTTGCACTGAACTTTTCTTTGATACAGTTCTTTATCAAAGTGCGGAGATCATAATTGCATTAATGTTTTGCAAAAAAATGAACTAATATAGCAGTGACCCGTGGCTGGGTGTGGGCAAATCCATCATTACTCATACCCAGACATAAGTTACTGCTATTATACAATAACATTATTTAAGAGAAAAAGTTACTTACTTTTCTTAAATAATGTCGTTGTATAAGGGCGGTTTGCTGCTCTTCCGCATTTTTCACTGGTATCCTGGGTTTTCTTGATGTACCACACATGCAAATGGGGCTTTCGTTCCCATGCTTACCCAGTAAATCAGTACTGCGTAAAAGAAGCAATGAAGAAAGGAAGCTCTCTGTTGTTTTTTTTGTTTTTTTTAAATTAAAAATAAAAATGAAATTGGGAAACTTTCAACATATTGGAGAGACATGATAGAAAAAATATAAGGATAGTCAGGTACATTTCTCTAGTTTTCTATAACATAATGTTTTTCTCCACCCTGTCTGTCTCATTCTTTTGAAGTCTCCCATTTTTAAAACCTTATTTTTTTTTTAAATAAAAACAGTAGAGATAATCCACCAACGAAGGCAAACAACCAACTCCAGACAGGAAGTCGAACACAGTGATAATACAAAAAAAACACACCGTGTTCAACTTCCTGTCTGGAGCTGATTGTCTGCTTCCACTGGTGGATTATTGTTTTTAAAGTTTTAAGTGTTCATTTTTCTTTTTCCACCTTTGGTCCTTCAGATTCTGCTACTTGTTTTCATTTTCATAGCATATATAAATAAAAGAAAGTCCAGGCGACCAGACTTTTTTCCATTGGTATATGCTCGATTTACAACGGGCATGCTAGTTGGGCTGAGCAATCAGCGTGCTTGTTTTTGAATGTTAATGGCCAGTCATTGAACAATTTTATTATCGAGGTAGAAACACATTACATTTTTTTCAGAAGCAACTACCAGAGTCTTATACAAAACATGACATTTTCTTCTGATCTTAACTGATCTTCAGGTATCAGGCATTCATTGTGTATCATCCCAGATACATTCTACCTAAAATATTTGGTTGTTGAGTCAGAAGCTTACAGCAAAAAATCAGTAATAAAATTGTCCTGTATTACACAGTTTTAAGCCTACAGAACAATCCCTTACTTGCAGGAATTCCTCCCTGTTAAATAAGTCTAAACTGCAATATCTTATCATTGAGTAGAGAATGCAGTACATAATTTTATTGAATTAAAGTGTATAAATCTATGTTGTCTTTGATTACTTTAAATATGATACAAGCTGATCTCTGCTTTAGCTTGTTATGCCTTCTTAAGATGATTAGCAACTTTAATTGCCTTATAAAATTTCACAGGATGATCTAATATGAAAACAACTGTGCTCTGACAAATAACACAGCATTCAAGTTTTCCATTATTTCTAGCTTGCATTTTTTTTAACTTAACTGCTGTGAAGGAAATACATGCAAGGCATTAGAATGATTTTCGTTGCATTAAATGTTAATTGACTCATTGAATAACAAATTAGCAGATTATTGGTATGTGACAACCACATGTGAGCAAAACTCATAAATGCTAATGCACTTAACAAGCAGCATGGGGAAATACCTGCAGTTAGGAATGTCTGAAAGATTAATAAATAAAAAACACGCTCGAGCATGTGTTGTTGCACTAAAGAAACAACAGGTTTTACTCATTTGCTTTCATTACAGATAATGATTACTTACTTAAAAAAGTGATTTAAATCTTTTCTTCTTTCATTAGTTGTTTCCATTTGGATTTTTCACACAGAATAGGGATTACTTGGATGTAAGAATTGGTAACACTGTTGTCATGTGCCCCTAATGCTTTGACCCCCCCCCCCCCCATTGAATACATCCTTTTAGTTAATAGTTAAATGCTGACATTTTTTATTGTTTACCATAATTGTCAGGGTCAGCCAGTATGGCATTATAATCCATCCTGAAAGGTATAGACTTCCTTTAGTGCCTGGGTCTTACTAAAGTAATTCAGCAGAATTTTATTTTGTGGGTTGTACAGGCATCTTGTTGCATATCTGTTTCATATGATTCAATCACTTTGAGATACAAGGAGGCAGTGTTGTACCTTTCAGATGAAGTTCTGGCTCCTTTTTTTGACCAGCAATAGCACTCTGTATCCTGCATCCTACTGAACTGGTTTTGTTTTAATAGAGGAGGCATCTTTGCTGGTGTGTAGAATTTGTGTATTTAACATACTACAGATCAACATTTTCTCTGATATGCGTTATGGCCATGTGAATTTAGACAAATGCTTGATTGTGTTTTCCAAATGTGCAACAAAAGGCAAATAGATTTCAGTGGGACAGTAAGTTTCCCCACTATTATTTGACATATAATATGCTGAAACTATGCCTGTGAAAGGTGACTAGTTAAACAGCTGGGGATTGAGTCAGTCATGAGAAATTCATACTTCATGGATACTCATTGCACCAGTTACTAAGGCTGCAACTGTTGACTGTGTGTCTTGCACCTCTCAGGGATCCGCTTGCCTACCAACATATCTCTCAATCTCTTAGCTCAGCAATCAGTGATAAAGTCAGGTGTAATGAGTCACAAAGGACCAAAACCAAGGACATGTTTAAAGTAATAATCTTATTTGCCTTTTAACATTAATAGAACAATATGATTTGCATTATCATGCATTTTCTGAAGAACACAAACTCTGGAACTCTAATGTTTAGCATTATTAAGTGATTGCAATCTTCAATGGCTTTCAGTAAAATAAAACACAAATTCTACAATGGAGAGAACAAAGGTCTGAGGCAAAATTCTATGAAATGGAAAAATTGATCTGCTGATTTTTTCTGTCCATTTGATTTCCATAAAAATGTTGATACCTACATGAGAAAGTTAGAATAATGCACATCAATGCAGTCTGCTACCAGAATATTTCTGAGCACTTAGAAATCCAGTGCAATAGATAAGGCTTACAATCCATCATTTGTAGCTTCATATTCCTCCTCCTGCATGTAGGCACTGTTTTGTCTCCAGTACACTGTTCAAGTCCCTCACAAGTCTGTGCCATCATTCCTTAATACTATATTCTGATTCTAAAGATGCCATTACTTTCAGTAACATTCACCCTTACTTGCCCATCTTGTGGTAAAGAAAAGTTTTTCTGCTTACTTTTTGGAGTCTTGCTCCACCCAAATTAATACTAGTATTTCTCTCTTTGTTGACAGAACATACGTTATATGCTTTGCATGTATATCATATTGCAGTAAGTACATGTTGAGCTCACTCAGTGTCTGTGTTAGATTTGCTATATATTCCATGGATAATCATGCTTGTTTGTTTGGGCCTACTGAAGCTATTGAATGTAGGGGCCCTGTAACTGCATGCTATTCTCAGACTTCATCACAGTTATTAGCCTGTTTCGCTCCTAGATGTATTTTTGCTTGCATGCAATATACTAATGTGAATTTTTTGGGGATGACTTTGAATGAGTAGTGATCTTGAAAAGTACAGCCATTGATGAGACAGTCTGAATCCACACTTGGATACATTAGAGTTCATTGGCAGCTGCATTCATCGAGATCATAACACTTTTTCAGTCAACCTCTGTCTCCCTAGTTAGTATGTTCTCAGAGTCGGTATATATACGTAAAGAGAGAAATGGAGGTTGAAACCTCTCAAGGGGGGATAAAAGGGCATATCCCCCTGAAGAAATGCTTCATTCTACTGTTAATTTTAAGGGCTGACTTTTGACAAGTTCTGATATCAGTAAGTGTACATACAATCATTCAATCTTCACCACTGCTCCAATAAATATGGAGAACAATGGCAAACAAAATAAAATATAAATGAAATATGAATATAAATCAGTATAAATAAATATGTGACAGTCAGCATCAACACCATCTTGCAAAATAAATATTGCTACCTTGGGATATGGTCCACACCAGCTACTCCCAGTTAAGACTCACTAACAACTGCACAGCAAAGTTCTGAATATTGGCTTCCCAGGCCCTCCTATACCTCTCTCTGAGCTCATTGCCTTACAGTGTCAGCTTACCAACGATTACTATTATGTGAGTAAATTATTACAGTCCCACATTCATAATAACTTTCATGAGGACCTAGTAATACTCTCCCGTACTACAAACCATTTTTGCTTTATGGTAGTTACTACCATCAGCCAAAAACCACCTGGCACACAAACAATTACCAACTGCTATACCACTATTAGAAAATTTGTTCAATGAAATGTAAAAACTGATGGTAATTTAGATGACCAATCATTTTGTCTTTCAAGAGATGGATGCCAGTAGACCTAAATCAACTTATAACAGTACCCTTATGTCAATAATTAAATAAACAGCCATAAGCTTTTACAGTTAAATGAGTAGATTTGTTTACTCAAACAAAACTGAGTAATATATTTTGAAAAACTAAATATCTTGGGTACAATTTTGTACAAGGAAAAGATAAAAGAGGAGACTGAACTGCTTTATCAAATATATGTTTTCCAGAAAACATTGGCTATTGTATCTATTTCTAATTAACGTCTGGCTAAAGTATTACTTGGCTATATGTACCACTGTCTATAACTGCACAATATAACAGGCAAAGTCATTAATACAAAAAGTAACCAAATCTTTCAAAAATGATGTGCAATCCTGAGGCAAGCATATCCAAGCAAAACTAAGTAAAGACTAACAACAATGTAAACTGTGAGCTACGATAACCAGCAAAACAGTTGTTCCACCTGACCCACGGATAGTAGTCCAAGATAATTCCACACCTTGAAGTGGTGATACAGCATGTGATTCACCCATGTTTTCCCCCACAATGAGTCAGAATATATATATCATACTTCCCTTGTCACTAAAAGTTGAATTAAAACAGTAGACCTCAGTTGAATGATACAATGCCCTAGGTATTTGGAAAGTACTGTTTCTGCTACTCGACTTAATGCTTTAAATAGCAGGCTATAGCCCACAAAGCTTCACTGCATGTGTGTGTGTGTGTGTGTGTGTGTGTGTGTGTGTGTGTGTGTGTGTGTGTGTGTGTGTGTGTGCCTGTTTCTTTCACAGGTCACACTTTTACAGGTAGCTACAGATGTTCTTCATGTTTCACTGTTGCAGTCATCACACTTGGGTTATCTGCCTGCAGGTAGCCCTCAGTCGGCCCAAATACCAGAGACTTAGTATTTCTGCGTCGGTTGCTGTTGCTCCAGGACTGACGTCAGGTCATCAGGGGTATAAAAACAGGCAGCTGATGCCATTACACTAGTCTTTCTTGTCGAGGAGCCCGAAGCTGAAGCAGTTCACACGAGTGCTGGTCGGCCGTTACCTGAGTTTTCATTTCTGAATTGAATCATCCTGAAGTCTTCTAAAGCTAAGTACCCCATTGGGGATGACCTGACATCAGTTCTGGAATGACATCAACCGACACAGAAATACTAAGTATCTGGTATTTGGGCCGACTGAGGGCTAACTGCAGGCAGATAACCGAAGTGTGATGACTGTAACACAGTGAATACACTCGAACATCTACATTTATGGTAAGTATATACAACTGTACAACTGTACTATCTAAAGTCAAAACAATTTTTGCCCTGTGCATTCTCAGTCTTTTTCATATATTTTTTCACACATTTTACTTTTGCGTGTTTTTATTTTTTTCATCTACTGCACCTCACAGCTGGCCATCTACTGCCACTGATGCCTCTTTTTATTCACTGAGGCTACTGGGCTTTCCTGCCTACTCCCAGATTTACTTTATGCCCTTCTCTGGGTCAGTCAGGAGATCAAGGCATTCCACTGCATTGTCATATTGCTGTCAGGTGGATTTTCTATTTTAACCTGTTTCAACATACATGTGCTTTGCTAATACCTCATGGGTGGGGTGTGCAGTGGGTAGACCTTCAACAAGGAGTTGATGTCAGCAAGTTGGCCTATCCACATGCAGGAAGCACTACATGATGGTTTTCAGCAGTGTCTGTCAGGTCGCTCCAATAGGATTGTTTGCTGCCATGCACATGCCCCCCCCAGGGCAGGTATGACCATCTTCCCTGCTAGTGCCTCAAATTCCCAAGCTGATAATCAAACTTGAGTTCCCTACATAGTAATCAGTGGTTTAGCCCCCATCCCACAGTGCTGGCACATTTTACTTATTTACTGCCCTTCACCAAAAATCTCACTTGCAAGTTTTATACAGTTTTGGACATTTCACAGCATATTGCACTTCTTGCTAAAATATCAGTAGCAGGTTTTTACACAATCCCATCAGTGTTCATGAAGGAGTCATCAATCTATTACTCTGATATTGAATATTAATGCTGTGCTTCTGCAATTAACTGAATAGTTTAATTTTTCAGGTTTTAAGTATCCAAGGTCCTTTTCTATAACATATAACTAAACTCACCTAACAAAAATATCTGAGATGTATGTTTCCAGACTCATTCAGAATGGCCTTACTTTTTTGGCATTAATCCTTTTTATTTTTACTTCTGACCATGAATTAAGCCACACCATATCCCCTTTGTCACCTGCCATTGCATTGATGTTTTTGTTGCTGGCATGTAAGGCCTCTGTTTTTTTATCCTTTGCAAGATGTTAGCAGCAAATATTCCAAAAGTAGATGATATTTTTCTGAGACTTATAGACAGTCATGAATTACAATTTGTGGTGTTGAGCTTCCAAGACTATCTAGAAACCAATTACTATTCTATTTTGCTCGATACACTAAGCAAAAGTGCATCCTTGAATAAGTGACCTAAGGCGTTTTATTCATTAAGGGGCTTATACAGTCAAAGAGTTTCAAAATTTAGGCTGAGCATTATATTATAAACTGTGTTATTTACAGTAGCTCAATCTTCTTTTTTAGAATTTAACTGCTTCACAATTATCATTTCAATGTTCAACTGCAGATTTTATTTTGAATGTAAAAGTTATTGCAATCAAATTATGTTGGTTGTTAAATATTGCTAACAATGTTCTGTCTTGCTTTATAAATATTAGCATAGAAAACATTAAACTAGATGTTATAATGTCAAGCCATGACATATGATGCATTCAGGATCTAGCAATTACGTAGCAGATTATAATGATCTCACAGTAATGATTTTTTTCTGGTGTCATACTTTTCCCAGATAACCCATCACAGATCGGCAGTGCCGCAGTTACAGTTAAAGTGTTTGACGTGAATGACAATCCTCCTGAGTTTTCTCAATTTTATGAAGCTTATATGTGCGAAAATGTTAAAGCGGGTCAGGTAAGAAATTTTAATTTACGTATCTTATATATTCTCCTGTATTTTATGGATTTCTTGTTTTATTTGCCTAAAGGGAGACAAATCTCCTTATCATTTGGATGCTACCATACTGGGTTGCTTCTATTGCCTGTGTTCCTTGCTATGGTGGCTTCAGAGAGGCCCTGGGACATGACAGATGAATAATACTAGAGGTGCCAAGACAAATAGAGAAAACAATTCTCTTAAGATAAAGAATAAATGTTGCATAATATAAGCAGTGACACGTTATTCACCTGATGCTTTCCCATTAGATAATACATTGTAAGACTTGCCTATGCTTAAATCAGGTATTTGTTGTTAATTAAAGGTATAACTGACTTTTAAAGATATTGGTCTGATCTTTAAGCCTTTCTACTGATTTTGGATGCTAGAGTAGAAATGCTAGTGAAACTCACAGTTGCTTGAAGAATAGTGAGACATGGTCACACAAATCCTTTAAGCTTTATTAAAATGACTACAGTAATTCACCTGCAGAGAATATGCAGTATGTTCACTTGAATAGTTGCACAGTTATTATTATTATTATTATTATTATTATTATTATTATTATTATTATTATTATTATTAAGTGTGAGGACTCCATTAACTGCTACATAGGTTCCAGTATGTGGGGAATCCATTAATTGTTACACAGCTTCATAACTCAAAGGTGTCTAAATGTTATTTTATCCTAACATGGCCAGCACAGACATAATAATGTTCAGTGCAGTACTTTTTCTTTAAAGCTTAATAGCTATGTCATTCCCTTTTAAGCTTATTAACAGCAGACTTAAAGTGCCTGATGTCTAACATGCAGTGCATGCTTGCCATAAATTCAGCAGTGAGAGGAAGCTTGTACCAGACTGAAAAGGGCATTGACATTTATAGTCTATTACAGATGTTTGAGGTCTCATAACGTTGAATGGCTGTCATACAGCTAAAATAAATACTCAAAAACAGTCTACTTTGAATCATCATTCAAAAATAAATCTATTTTGTTGCAGGGTGACTTGCACCCCCTGCTTATTATGTATACCAGCTGGAAGATCATGCTACAGTGGGGAAGGGGCAAATTTCCCAGTCCCCACTGGAACACAATTTCACACTAAAAAAAATCCTGTATGTCCAATCAGCTTGTTTTTGATCAGCTGTACCAGCTTTTTGGTTTTCAGAAGGTTGCCACTTCAGTGGGTTGTAGGGAACATATATATATATATATATATATATATATATATATATATATATATATATATATATATATATATATATATTTGTATGTATGGATGGATGGAGGGCATTGCCACGAATGGCAAGTGCCTCAATACCCAGTAGATTGACACCATTTGGTAAAAACAAACATGTGGTTAAAGGCGTGCAAGAGCAACAATATGTACTTTCCTAGGATTGGTGATCTCAGAGTTAGTATATATAATGAGCATAGCCCTTCACACAGGGTATGCAGTGGAGCTTGCCCCCCTGCAAAAACATTTGCCATTGGTTTAGGCCACTCTGTGGTAATCCTCAGAACATGTGCAGAAGATGTAGACATTGGCGACTTTCACATTATGACGTCAATCGACTAGGTGTTGGGGCACTTGCTGTTTGCTCCAGTGTCCTACACACACACACACACACACACACACACACATATATATATATATATATATATATATATATATATATATATATATATATATATATAAATACACACACACACACACACACACACACACACACACACACACACACACACACATACACACACACACACAAACACATACATTTATTTATTTAAACATTTGCTAAGTAGATAAGACAGACTGATCAGAAGACCTTTTTGAGCACTGAATTGGATCAAAGGCTCAAAATTATACATAAATTTACTTGAACACATTCAATGAAATGTACTAGAAATATCATAAATTCATTAATGAGGCAGACAAGAGATAACAATATTTTTCTGTTTCGGCAATTTCAGGGTACAGTTGGTTCATGGGTTATAGAGAATGTCACACTGTTAAGAAGCAGGGATGCAGATACACATTCAATATGACTATGTTAGCTTAGATATTAAAATGGAGTTAGATTAACCATTACAGTATAAACAGAGGGTGGGACAGAATGTTGAAGATCCTTTACAACAATTAAAAGTACTGGTAATACTTAAAAACATTCAGTATTGGAAAATGAAAAAGTGTATTATCATTGATTCTTGGTGCAGCGGTTAATGTTGTCGCCTCACAGCAAGAGGTTCTCCGGTTCGATTCTTGGCTGGGGTGCCTTCTGTGTGGAGTTTGCATGTTCTCCCTGTGTTCACGTGGGTTTCCTCTGGGTACTCCGGTTTCCTCCCACATTCCAAAGACATGCATCTGGAGCATTTCTCCCCGGGCCTCCGCTGAAAACAGGCTCTGTGGAACCTAGTCGGACATTCCCGGTCAACAAATGTTAAATAAAAATAAATAAATAAATAAATGTTCTGAGATATGTAAAAAGAAACCTAGTATAAGGAGCAACGTTCCTAGACAGTGTAATAGTTAATAGCATTTACCACTGGAAAATGAAACAGTATACCAATGACTGTTTACTGTGTAGAGAATAAGAGATCTGTAGAAAGAATCCTAGTGTAATAAGGAGCTTTCCTGGGCAATGGAGGTAAGGGAAGTATCTAGCATGTAGATGGCTATATGAAAATCTAGAAACAAAACTTAGGCCAAAGCAAGGGAGTGAGAAGAGACCGGCTACTTTATATAGAATAGCTATCAAAGCAGTGCGTTGACAAGGTGTTCAAAGAGTACAAGCTTGAGAAGTTATAAGCTGGTCTGCTTACAAATGTCAGCTGGAACGAATGGCCCTAACAATCATGGAGAATGCTCCTTCAGGGCAGTTGAGAGTGAAAGTGGATATTTCAAGAGCAGAAGAATTTGAATGACTTGTGCAGAGGGAATAGGTCTTAGTACAGGTAAAGAATTTGACTGCAAGAAGAAGGCAAAAGTCATAGATGACAGCCTTATTTGGGACAGAAGCAAACAGAAAGGTGGCTCTTTTAGTAATAAACAATGTTTTGGAGATTTATAGACAGGTACAATGATGGGTACATTGATCTACTAAACTGACAAAGCAAAAACTTTTATTGGTTATTTTCTGAAGGAAGGCAATGCTATATAGGTTCATAGGTGTTTACTAGGCTGATGACCACAAGGGCCTTTTTAAGCCTAACCATGCATCCCAAATCTCTGACAAGTTCTGATACCCTTGATAAGTGTAAGCATGGGCCTGGTAGATGAAATATTTACAGCTTACCTGTGTCCATTAAGTGATCTGCTTTCTAACTAGATAATATTTAATTGTTAGATGACCTGAAATGTTCAGAAAGGTATCCAGTGCTTCCAGATCAATTGACTGAGCATCAAGAATTGACTCTCATCTCCTCTTATCTGAGGAGTTTGATGAAAAGACAAACAGTAAAGCTCTACTCAGATTTTCAAGTTTTAAATGGGTTGAATACATTTCTTGAAAATAATTATGTCAGCCTTTAACTTTTACGGTGTGAGCACTGGGTCATTTCACCTTCTTTTTAGAATCATTTAAATCAATGTGTTGTGTACACAGAACAGGATCAAAAACAGCACCAGTCCATGCCCATGTGATCAGAAATCTTTCATTGGCTTTCAGTTTCTTCACGTTCACTTGCTTGTTTGACACCACTTTTCCATGTTCACATCTCAGAGTGTTGCAAGTAGGACCTGCATGACACATCCCAGGCATGCAATTTTGTGTAGTTAGTCACCATCCACAATTTTAAAGACTGTTTCTTGCTGAGGCCCATATAATGTTATAAATTAGTGACAGCTAAAGTGAAACTTTTCCAGAGAGTCAGTTGCTGGAGAACTCAAAACATTAATAAGTTACATTAGCTGCATCACTATATAAACAAACTGGTTAAAACTCTTATTTTTGGCAAATGAAGTTTTGTTTTTATCATGATCACTGCTGAAAATTTTGGGGAGTATGAAAAACTACAATCAGTTCTCATTTGCCTTATTTGTTCTTTGAGGTGAAAACTGCCAATCATAGAGAAATACGTAGAGCTGCTAAAGTGGTTTGTCAACATTCACAGACACGAAATGTGTAGGGGAGGGGCTGGTTTTTGTTTATTATATTTTTTAAAAAAAAGAAACCTTGACCTATTTTGTGTTGAAGACATTGAAATGCTTTTAAGCAGTTTAAAATGAGCACATATTAGACTAATTTGGTCCAATACAAATAATGATATTGGTTTCACAGACCACATAAGAAGCCAGTAACTCACAATCCTATCACTGTAAATAAACAGAGAACAAAAAATGTCTACACCATGGTAAATTTTGGGACACAGACTGCATTGTGAAAAGGGGATTAAGAGACTGAAAAACAAAATTACATCAGTATGGCTTGCAGTTGTCATAATGGTTATTTGGAGGTATTTGAAATTAAATTAGCATAATAAACTTCAAAGGTAATTATAATGCATTGGCACTGAATGGAATATCAGGTTAAGATGAAAGATTAGTTGCATGTTGAAGTTTTCCTTTAATAATGTCTGTTCTTTATAGGTTCATAGGTTCATACTAGGCTATCTGCCCTAGGGCATTTATAAGCCTAGCCAGAGTGTGTTTGGCTTTCGCCACCCATTTTAAATTAATTTTGCTATGCCCTTTTTCGAGGTTAGTATACTGTGCCTCTGTCTAACAGTGACACAGAAGTGATACCCGGGATAAACCTACGATCTCCCATCCACTCATCAAGATTCCTCTTGAAGAGAGTCAATGAGGGACTCTGCCTAACCTAGACTGGGATTTTATTCCAGAGTGAAGGGAGCCTCTGGGTTATGAATCTGTCCCTCCAACATGTCCTATTTATTTCAGTGCTGAGGTTCAAGTCTCTCGAGCGTGTAGCTTGATGGGATTTGGATTTTTTGAGGTGCAGCATGTCCCTTAATTCCGGGTTGGACATGGCCTTATACGTCAGGCACAGGTCACCTCTGAGCAGGTGGTATGCCACTGAGTAGAGCTGGAGTTTCTTTAACCTGGCAGCATATGGCATCTGTTTGAGCCCTTTGATCCTCTTGGTGAGGTACTTTTGGGGTCTTTCCAGTTGCTGCAGGTGTTTGGTAAGGTACATCCCAAAAGGGGCATTGTACTCGATTATGGGCCTGATGAGGGATGAGTAAAGAAGCACGATGACCTCCCCTAATCTAGATGTGAATCCCTTCATGATTAGGTGGGCTATATAAAATGTTTTTCTAACCACTTTGGCCACGTGGTTGTCAAATGAGAGATTGCTATCAACTTGGGTCCCCAGGTCCCTAATTACTTCTTCTGTACTTAATGGATTACCACCTATGCGGTAATTTGTGGGTACTTTGTTTTTGCCAAAGGGGATGACTATACACTTTTTGGCGTTTAGCTTGAGGCCATGGCTCTGGCACCAGTTGTCTGTTTCTATGAGGCCCTTTTGGAGGATGCTTGTGTCGACTGGAGAGTCGATTATGGCGCCCAGTTTGCAGTCATCTGCAAACTTGGTCAGCCACAGTCCTTCCGTGTTGGCCTGTACCTCCGAGAAATATATACCAAGCAAGAGAGATCCCAGGACTGAGCCTTGTGGGACGCCACTTGTAACTGGTTTGGAGTCTGACATGGCTCCTGCAATTCTAACCATGTGGGTTCTGTCCTTCAGCCAGTTTGCAACCCATCTAGTGACATAGGGGTTTATATTTAAGCTGGTGAGCTTATCTATAATGCCCGAGTGGGGTATTGTATCGAAGGCTTTTGCAAGGTCCAGATAGGCTGTGTGGACCACCTTCCCTTCGTCAATGGCCTTGGTGACTGTTTCAAAGAAGTCAACCAGGTTTAAGAGGCAGGATCTGCCCTTAACAAAGCCAAACTGGGTAGGATCCAGTGTCTGTAGGTCCCCAATATCTTTATTTATGAGGTCCATGATGATCCTTTCCATAGCTTTGCAGACCAAGCTAGTCAGGCTTATGGGGCGATAGTTTTCAGGGTCCGTTGAGGCACCACCTTTGTGGAGAGGGACCACTGTTGCTGTACACCACTCTTTGGGTAAATATCCTGTAGTAAGGCTGAGATTGAACAGTAGTTTTATGTTTGGGTTTAGCTCTTCTTGGAGTTCATGTAGGACGCAGCCTGGGACACCGTCTGGTCCCATTGATGCTGTGTTTTTTGCTTTGGAGAGGGCGGCTCCCACCTGAGCATCTGAGATGTCAGGGGGGCAGCACTCTGCTGGGATAGATATTTGCCCTTTTGGTGGGGGAGTTTGCTGAACCTGTCAGCTAGGATGTTGGCAATGTCTGTGGGATCTGTGTATTTTTTGTCATTTTGGACTAATTCTGAGCATATCTGGGAATTCCCACCCAGGTTCCTAACATAACTAAAGAAAGCCTTGTGATTATCCTTAGTGTCCTGTGCAATTTTTCTCTCGAAGCTGGCCTTTGACGATTTTATGAGTGCCCTTAGTTTTTGCTAATACTGATCAGAGATGCCTTCCCTTTTTGGGATTTTGCTCTATCATGTAGTAGCTTCCTCCTTCTATTGTATAGTTTGTTTATGGCTGGGGTCCACCAGACAGGTCGTCTGCCTTTGGAGGATTGGCTCTTGGTTTTATTTGGGATTGCATGATCCATGCATTCCTGAAGGTGTTCATAGAATGCATTTATAAAGGATTCTGCGGTCTGGGCCGTATTTTCCACAGGCCCGAGGGCTTTGAAGGATTCCACCTCGGTTTTGAGGAGTGTGAAATTTGCTTTAGAGAAGTTTTTCACTGTGGTTTTCTGGGCAGGGGGTGGGGTCAGGATGTGAATATCTAGTGAGATCAGTTTATGGTCTGATCTTACCAGTGAGGGATACACTTCTGGTCTGGAGCATAGAGTCCCCATGTTGGTGATGATCAGGTCCAGTATGTTTTCCCCTCTTGTGGGAGTGGTAACAAGTTGTTCCATAGCATTTGAGTTTATGAATTCTAGGAACCTTTGGGCAAGGGTGTTGGAGCTAGAGTAATGCTCCCAATCTATGTTTGGGTAGTTGAAGTCGCCCAATATAATGGTGTTCGGAGAGACCTTCATATTTTCCAGTGTTCTCAGGAAGGCCGAGTGGGGTTCCTGGGTTTGGGAGGGTGGTCTGTAGCAGGCTATAAACTGGAAGGCAGTTTTACCCACTGTTAGTTGCACATGGATAGTCTCTGATGCTTCATACTTTGCCACCAACCTGGAGGTGTGGGTATCTTTGATGAATATCGATACTCCCCTCCTTTTGTGGTTCGGTCCAAGTTTTGGGGCGAAAAGCATGGTATGAGGTATAACCTGGTAGTGCTGGGGTGCTCTCGGGAGTCCTGAACCAGGTTTCTGTTACTGCACAGATATCGATGTTCTCCATGCTAAGGAGAGTTTCGAGTGCGTGCATCTTGAGGTTTAGACTTCTAGCGTTGAGTAGCATTACTCTTAGTTTCTTATCCCTTGTGATACCTATGGAGGTGGGTTTGTCTTTTGAGCCTTGCCTAAAAAAGGCACTATGGGGGTAGCAAGAGCCTTTGCCAATATCCGAAAGCCCAGGGGTGACAGGTGCAAGCTGTCCCTAGCAAAGCTTCGTGGCTTGTCGTGCATATCATCCCAAGCTGACAGGCATTGGATCCCCTTTGAATGACACCAATACTTAAGCCAATTGTTGAAATTGATCATCTTGTCTTCATATTGTGGCATCATTCTTGGTGAGGGTAAGATGCTACTCAAGGTCAGGGTCATACCAGCCTGGGCTACATGCTCAGAGAGCTCCTCTATGTCTCTTTTCATGTAGTCCAGGGAGGTACGTCTCAGGTCATTCACAACAGCATGGACAATGACTGAGTCATATTTGTACTTGCCTTGGAGTGACCTGAGTGCTTGTGTTATGTGGCGGATCCTAGCGCCAGACAGGCTGCTCACCGTGACCTTCTCCTTGTTCAGCCTGGTGAGCGGGACGTCAGTGTGCCTGACGATAGAGTCACCTATTACAAGTGTATCAGGTGTGTTGTTTAGCCTTAAGGGCTGTGACTGTTCTGCACACTGGCTTTGTGAGATATGTGCTGCACGTGTTTTGTTTTGGGGTAGCGGTTGCTTGGGTGTCTGCTTTGGAGGTCTATGCTGCTTAGGCAGATCTTTATTTAGAGCCTCCGAGTATGTTTTTGTGTGATTATGTGTTTGGTTTGCTGTCGTGGTAGGTCTATGTGAGACTGGAATTGTAGTGAGTGTGGTTTCCTTCTCCTCCTGACTGGTTATGCCAGTACTGAGTTGAGAGAGCTTAGCCTCCAGTTTGGCTATATGGTTGCATCTCTCACATGTGTTGGAATTTGTTGGGAGGAGGAGAGGGTTGTCTGTGTACATAAGGCAGTTGTAACATTGCCTCAAGATTCCCATATTCACCAGCTGGACCAGAGAGGAAATTGACAACTGACCTTTGGACATGCTAGAATAATATTGGGAATTCCTTTATAATTGAAAACAAGGGCCAATGGGGAGCGAGGGTGTAGTGCTTTTAATTTTTAGTGCTGACTTATAATTGCTTTAGTGAGCAAGTGTCAGGTAACAAGTGCAATGTCACATTCAAGCAATCATGTCAGATATTTTGAATTAATAATCAATTAGAATTATGTATTTAAATTTGAAATTTTACTTTTCATTTTGTTCTGATGAAGTCAAACTATTTGATGAAAGAGCTTAACAACTGTGGATTTTAACTACGTTTGTGGATAATATTTTTATATTAAAACCATCTGTGGAACCGCAACACTGTGCTATTTTTTTTTTCTTGGTTTGTTCGTTTTCAGAGCACTGTGAACACTATTTTTTGGACTTTATAATATAGACACTTAAGAGCTACATGACAGGACTATCACTGTACATACTGACTGACTTGTACTTAGTACTAAAAACATTGATGAAGCACGGCCCTCTCAACTGTAGGGCTTTTAAAAATCAAACTTTATAAAATGTTATGAGTGCGTGTATCATCTGAGATGAAAATAGACACAGACCTATAGAGACTTTTCAGTAATAGGATTTTATTAATGCTTTAAAATGCATATCTGAATAAAAGCTAGAAGGAAATGTAAAATGCTTAGCAGAAAAGAAAAATAAAGTAGGCTAGTGGAGAAGTAGTTGAAGAGACAGGTACAGAGTGAGCAATAATGACATTCAGTTTCACTGGAGTACTCAGGGGTTGTTACAGGGCCTGGTGATTTACTTCAGTCTTGGGGGGGGGGGGTGATTGGCAAAGTCAATGTGTTCATAATCAAAAGTAAGGTGCAAGCTGTGGCCCCTTTCGGAAGTTGCAAGATTCAAGGGGCTATATGGATAATTGCTGCTCAACCAAGCAGTGGTGGTTGGGATTTAGAATCAAACAGCTGAAGGAGCTTCTCTATATGTCACTGATGCATTAACGTTCAGAAATCAGTTGTACATGTAAGACAAAAATCTTCAGAACTGTATGTATTTTGAAGAATTTACAGAATAATGTCATGCTAGTAGAAACAGTCCAGGTAGTAAAATGAAAAATGGTCAGTAACTTAGTAAGTAAAGTATGTGGATAAGTTAATAACCCTTGGCATGTTTAGTCTGGCGATAGTGATGTTTGGTGTGATGCATGGACAGTACTTCATATAATCCAGCGTTCATAATGCTGAATGCATTTAACACTGGTAGAAGTGATTGAAAGTCATTTGATCCCTTCTGCTGGTATTAAGTCAGTGCAAAACTGTGCAAAGTGGGGATTGGAGAATTTGCCCTGTCTCCACTCTAGAACAATCTTGGAGTTGGCGTATATAATTAGCAGGGGTATAAGGGGAGCAGCTTCCAACATGGGTGTGCAGGTGGGTTTCCCCACTACAAAAAACATCATTGTTTTGTTTTTTCTTTGCTTTGGCTTTCAGTCTTTCAAGGTCAATCATTAGCCATTTGACATTCGTGTACTTTGATGTTTTGAAGTACAACCAATGCATGTTATGAACCTATAGGATCCTTTGTGATGGGTAAGGAGGAGTCAGACTTACCATACAAAACAGTTATGAAGTGATGTCATATAACAAACAGATAAAAGACTAAGCCATTAACAGTGGTGAAGATTAATAGACAGATTGAGTTCACAGAGCTTATCATTCACCATCAGACTTTACAACAGAAAATGAAGGAACAATGGGAGTTAACAGATGGTAGTAACTGGGAGAAATCAGAAGAAGATGAGACGTGAGATAGGTAAGAAAATAGTGGAACAGGATAACACCTTCAAATGTCTGGGAGGGGTGACTGAGGAGAAGAAAAGTCTGAATGAGGAGGTCAAAACTAGAATGAGAGTGACTACAGCCAACAAGCACAAAATGTTGGGAATACTGTGTGACATTAGAATGCCAAAGAATCTGAATAGTATGCTACACAAAGCAGTGATGCAACCAGTACTACTGTATGGTACACAGACCTGGGCTGTAAAGGTAGGGCAGTTAAGGAAGCTAGAAGTGATAGAGATGAAGTACATGAAATTGGTAGTAGGATGCACACTGCAGGGCTGATGAAAAAATGAGAACATCAAAGCAGAAGCCAAAGTAGCATTTCTGATTCCAGAGAACATCAAAGAGGACAGAGTACAGTAGTTTGGGCATGTGCAGAAAAGCAGAAACCAGTCTGGAGAAGAAGATTTAGGACAGACAGGAAGAAGGCAAGAGGAAATGAGGATATTCAGCAAAGGGTTGGATGGACTGTGTGGGAGAGGACCTGTGATAGTCAGCATGACTAATGAAAAAGGTAAAAGAGTGGCACTGAATCAAGAAAAATGGTGGCAGTAGATGCAACACCCCAAACTCTTGTAGAAAAATGAGAAAAAGGGGTTGATGATAATGATGATGATGATGACTGGGAGATAGAGAGGAAGACAGAAAAAAGGTGGGGAGAGTTATACCATCAGATTGTCTAGAAGGGATATACAGCCTGCTTCCTTTGTCCAAAAGCTTGTTTACTTAATCATATGTGCAACTGTGAGGTAGCATTGGATATAATCTGTTTTTAAATTATCTTTATATCTCCATCTCCAGTATCATCAGTGGACCTTTTTTAAAATGACCACTTCAGGTTAAATCATTACTGGTGTTAATAAATATGTTTAGTACTACTATACTTCTTATCTGTGTGTAATCTTGTTTTATATCAAGGAGGATGAAAGGTATACTGTGCTTAATATCTGAGACAGTGGTAAAACTCCGTCACTTCAAATAAGTACCCACATGTTATCCCAAATCTGGGGCATAATATACCTGGGGTCAGTTTTAAATTAACCGTCTGTATATAAAAAAGGTGACATCTAACTAACACAACCATTTAAATTCACCAGCCTGTCAGGTAAACCCATGCAAACCCATGCCTAGAAACTAAGTTAACCATTGATAATAAAAATAAGAAGACACTAGGTAGGTATCTCAAATGATTATTCTAGTCTTGATATATACCTACAGTTTATTCATCCTGACACAAAGTAAGCATAGATTTATCTGCTTTAAAGATATATGAGCATGTCTTATTGGCTTACATTTTTATTGCATCACAAAGGTTTGAGTATTTTTAAAATGAGTTTTGGAAAATAATGTTTTTTCTGAATAACTCCTGATATTGTGAGGTTGAAAGCACTTAATAAAGTATGAGATATTATCTTAAGACAGCCTTGTTTTTTTTTACTAGTTCATTACTGGTGCATGCAACATTCTTCCATTTTTGGTAACTTTAGTATTTATAAGTAACATCCTAGCTACATGTTTGCACCTAAATTCCACCCTATTACCTTAACAATTTGAAAATTGATCGATGCCCATTAACATGCAATTCTAAGAATCACGTCGTCTCTGTTGTCATATGATGGGTTTCCTTCTGAGACTGTATCACACATCTTCAAAATCCATCCATCCATCCTTAACCTCTTTTCTTATTTTGCACATGGGGTTGAGGTATCACTTCAGCAGTGACAATCATCTTCAGCCAAGGTTTATACCACCGCGTGGCTAACCCTGCCACAGTTGTTCATTCATATCACACACTCACACACACTCTTACCTACGGCCAATAGAGTGTCTAAGCCACCTACTGCATGTCTTTGGAATGTGGGAGGAAACCAGAGCACCCAGAGGAAACCCATGTGACCACAAGGAGGATATGCAGACTCTGCACAGAAGACACCCCAGCCAAGAATTGAACCAGAGAACCTCTTGCTGTGAGGTGACAAAAGTATCTGCAAAATACCTTCATCTTAATCAAGACAGACTTTTTCATCATCTCCATTCTCCACAAAATCATTGTTAGTAATAGTGATTTTTACCATCTTTACATTACAGTCATTCTACATTGATTTATACTCTTGACTAGCTCCCATTGCTTCTTGTGAATTCCCAAAGGTCTTAAATCCACATGCAAAATATATTCTGAAAAGATTGGGTAAAGCATACAAGATTTCAAGTTCCTTAGTAAAGACTCTTGTCATAGAAGCCAAACGTTGAATTGACTTTCACTGCATATGTGCATTATAGTCACTGTGAAAAAAGATATGTTTATACCCAAACTCGTACACCTTACCTGCCTGCCAGTGTAACAAATAAAAATATTCTGTTACATTAAAAATTTAACCTAACCAGTATGTACCTTGTTGCATCATAGTTACTGCTAACCCGGGAATGAGAGGTCTCTGCTCTCCCTCTTCATCTGGCTAGCATGTGAAGCAGTCCAGACAGCCATTTTCTATTGTATATGAGCCATCTATGCTGTTTCTCCTTTCATCTGGCTAGCATGTGATACAGTCCAGACAGCCATTTTGTGTTGTATATAAGCCATCTGTGCTGTTTCTCCTTTCATCTGGCTAGCATGTGATACAGTCCAGACAGCCATTTTGTGTTGTATATAAGCCATCTATGCTGTTTCTCCTTTCATCTGGCTAGCATGTGATACAGTCCAGACAGCCATTTTGTGTTGCATATAATTCATACAGTTCTATCCAGCTTATTTCAGGTGCACTAATGATGCAAATATTCTTCTTTTGGCCTGTAGTCTCATAATCCACTTGTTTAGAATTAAGCACCTCTAATACAGACAAAAATAGGTATACTGCTCTTTTAACTAATTATTCTCTGTCTGCATTCTCTCAGCGATGTCAGCATGTGAATTCAGGACATTGAAAACTTTTTCTTTGGCAATATAATTATCCAGTTCAATGCTCCTTTTCTCAATTCTTCTCTCAAAAACTGCTATTAGTCTTTTTTTCACGGCATATGCCCAGCCCATTTCCTTAGACTTGTTTTTGGAGAACTTTAGTGGAAACTTCTGCCCTAACACCATTTGCGCTGCTAACAACAGTCATTTCCAACAACTTTGTGGAATCACTTAAATTTAAAGGCTTCTTCTTCATTTTCTATACAATATTATGCATCAATAATATTACATATTATCAAAGAACAATAGCTAACTATGCATAACTGACAAATGTAAACTATTAACTAATAAAAAAGTAATGTTAAGTGGGAGCAACTGGAAAACACATCTTCTCTCGGTACCATCAGCAGAACTTGCATACAGTCCAATTTTTATTATACTAAATCATTTAAATGAAAATATTTTTTTAAATCTGTGAAGCTGCGTTAAAGAAAGCCACTAAATGTCAGCATTGCTTTATAGCAAGGTTGGTGATCCATCCTCAGACAAAACTGGAAAATATTGTTGAAAAGTACAAAACAGTTGTAATTGTGCTAACAGCCATTACTACAATTGTTCACTTTTGTATGAATTCGTTATTGAGTATACAACTTTTTTGCTTACAGTGAGTGCCTTTTTGGTTTTGGGCCACAGCAGGAGGAGGCAGGAGCATGATGCAGCCCATATGATGCTGATTAATGTACTATGTGTTGTGCCTTGTATGGTACAGTTGTTGGAAAGTGAGACAGTGTCAACAGATGTCAAATTTATGAGTGGCATATATTACAGCTGAAAAACTCTCATGCATTATAGGAGAAATGGGCTCTTACTGACCATTTACCTGCCTCTAAGTGACAGGCAAAACATGGTGTTATTTTACATGTCACTGTTATAGCAGGATACTGACACTGTGTTTTCTTGCTGTGGTCCAAGTTGTTAAACATCTTTAATGATAAGGTAAGAACAAGAGAAAGCCTGCTTTATTAAAATGACCATTTAATACTGTCTTTACCCTGCATGACTGCTAGATGAACATGCTGGATATGAACCTTAGTATTTGCTGTCAGCACACTGTTTGCTCTCATTTCTCTGTCACTTTCCTGAAATAAAGAAACTGATCATGTTCTGTAACCTCTTATTTTAACTGTCGTCCACAGCTTGTGCAGTCTTTAAGTGCCATAGACGACGATGATCCACATGGAGGCCAACACTTCTCTTACAGCCTTTCTCCAGAGGCTGCCAGCAATCCCAACTTTACTCTCAAGGACAATCAAGGTACCAATGTAATCAGTTACTTTTGCCAGCCATTCATGCTTTTAACTTCTGTAGCTCATAGATCATGTTTTCATATCAGAATAACAATCAGTCAAGAACCAGATCAGTCACTGGTCTACACTGACTACTGTATTTCTTGAAACACTAATATTTTGAAGAAACTCAGAGATATTTACAAGAGAACCTCTTAGTCTATCCACAGCCATTTCTTTGAGTCTTGATAAACTGAAGGAAATGTGCTAAAATAACTTTCACTGACAGAGTTTTCCCTTTCCTTCGCTGTTGTGTAACCTCAAGAGTTGGTATATGTAAGATCAGTGGTGCGGTCAGTGTAAAGGAACTTGGCCATGTGTAAAACAATTACCTTTAACGTACCCAGAAAATTAGTTAGAATTATAATAGCAATGGCAGAAGAAGCATAAGCTGATGAAATGCAAATCATACTAAAATACTTTCATAGTCCAGTAATCAAGATAATTAAGATAATCAAAATAAAAGTTAAAGTTCTTTCTGACTAAGCATTTTAATTTATACTAACATTTATGATTAACTAGAACAAGAAACCTCTTGAAAAAATCAATATTAGCATCTCTGTAGCAACATTAAAGAACAATTAAATGCAATATAGTGCTTAGTGTGCTAGCTCTTTTGGTGTAGAGAGATAAAGCTTGGACAACTACTTAAGTGACCTGAGTTTGGTTAGTAGCTTGAGCACCTGACAGAGATGGCAGTGGAGAACGGATGTGCCCAATTCTGAATGCAGGACAACATGAAGCCAGTCATGCACTGCCACAATCCCACAGTGATGCAGATGTGCAGGCTGAGGGGTGGATTTTAGGCTCACTTAATTACCACCTGAGGGTAGTCTTCAGTGCAGGTGTGTAGAAGTGTGCAGTCACATGGGCAAAGTATTATGGGCTTCCATAATGACACAGATAAAACATCTTCCTACCAAGAATGGAGTTATGCCATTACAAATGCCCACTATCCTATAATTTGGTTGAGGGCATGAATTACCATTATGGATGCTTGAATAACAACTCCCTCCAGACAGCTCTTGCTTTATCTGGGGTGAAATTCTCAGGTAATGAAATGAATGCACCATGTCTAATTTGGTTAGGGCTTGATAGTTGTCAGGCATGGGGACAAAAATCACATAGAAAAAACTAGATGACTTTAAGTAGAAAAGAAAATAAACATATTACTTCATTAGCAGAGGAGCCACATTATTTTTGTCAGCCATTAAGTGTCTGATTCTTGAGTGTCATCTTCATTAATGCTACCATTATAATATGAGAAACTCATTACTAGGCTATGAAGCCTATGAACAGTGGTTCATTTTGTGTTTTTGGGATATTTTGCTGAAAAAAAGCACATCAACAGAAGAGATGCTGTAATGTATAATTTCTCCTCATTCCTGAAGTGAGGTGCTGTAATGTATAATTTCTGCTCCCCCTTGATGTGTTTTTTTAGCTTCTATGGGACCTGACAATATCCCCTGGCTATGTTCTACATGAACTAAAGAGTGAACTGGTACCTCACCTCTGTGCCCTGTTCAGTCACAGCCTCATCTCAGGCTTTGTCCCTACTGAATGGTGCACTGCTACAGTCATCCCTCTCCACAAAGGAGGAATGACTATAGACCCTGGGAACTATCGCCCCTTTAGCCTGATATGCAAAGTTATGGAATGCATTATCATGGACCTAATAAACAAGGATATAGGGAATCTCCAAATTCTAGATCCCACACAGTTTGGTTTTCTGAAGGGTAGATCATGCCTGCTCAACTTGGTCGACTTCTTTGAGTCAGTCACCAGAGATGTGGATGAAGTCAAGATGGTTCATACAGCCTGCCTTGATCTGGCCAAGGCCTTTGATACCATTCCCCACTCAGGAATCATAGAAAAACTCACAAAGCTAGGCATCAACCCCTATATCACAAGGTGGGTTGCAAACTGGCTCACAGATAGAACCCACAGTGTAAAAGTAGCTGACTCCAAGTCAGACTGCCGACCAGTCATGAGATGAGTCCCACAGGGATCAGTCCTGGGTCCTCTCCTGTTTGGTATCTACTTCTCAGAAGTCCAGACCAACACAAAAGGACTCTGGCTGACAAAGTTCACAGATGATTGCAAGTTGGGAGCCATTATTAACTCCCCAAGTGGTGTTGACATCCTACACAAAGGCCTCACTGAGACTAATGACTGGTGTCAGAACCATGGTCTTAAGCTCAATGCCAAAAAATGTGTCGTCATCCCCATTGGGAAAATCCCGGTTCCCATGAATTACCACATCCATGGTAGTCCACTGAATACAGAAGGTGTTATAAGAGATCTGGAAACACAGATTGACAGCACCCTCTCCTTTGACCACCACATTGCCACTGTGGTCAGAAAGTCCTTCTATGTGACACATCTCATTACTAAGGGTTTTGCTTCCAGGAAGAATGAGGTCATTGTCTTCCTCTACTCTTCCCACATTAGACCAATCATTTAGTACAATGCCCCATTTGTCATGTACCTCACTAGACACCTGCAACAACTGGAGAAGCCACAAAAGTACCACACAAAGAGGATCCTAGGCCTTAAACACTTGTCTTATATGGACAGACTCAAAAAACTCCCAACTATTCTCTGTCTCATGTCGCCTACTTAGAGGTGATCTCTGCTTGACTTACAAAGCCATGTCTGACCCAGCTCTGTTAGAAATGCTACATCTAAAAAATCCCAGTCCCTCCGCACCACCTCAACCTCATTACCACAATCAACAGAACATGCCGGAGGGACAGGTTCATAACCCAGAGACTGCCCATGCTATGGAATAGACTTCCCATACATGTCAAACAGAGAACCTCACTGGCCTTCTACAAGAGAAATCTTGATGAGTGAATGGTAAATAGAAAATTCACCCCGGGGATCACTCCAGTGGCTCTACTTGACAGAGGCACTGGGAACTAAGGTCGGGTGGCATGATGCCAGAGTAATCCTATGGGCTAGGCTTGCAGAGGCTCCAGGACCATTAGCCTAGTACACACCTATGAACCTATGAACCTAAGTACAATGACCAAACAGTTTACTGAGTTAGTTCTAGAGGTGCAAGGGATGCATTCCTATATATGAGGACTGTAGGGACTTTTCTCCCATTTAAAAACAATTCAATTTTCATTCTGATTAAGCGAATGTTCAGGTTCAATTTTTTAAATTTTGTTGAAAGTGATAGCAGTCTACTCTTCTTTGATTGCGTGTACCAGTACAATCTCCTCATGCAGTCTTTAACCTGTTCTATTTTTAATCAATAGTATTCTCTTTTTGAAACAACTGTGAGCGCAAGGCTTGCAACATGTCTTATCAATCACTTAAAGATAAAAAGAAAATGAAAGGATTTGATAGATTTATTATCATCTTCTAATGAGTTAAATATATGCAAAATATTCAGGTTAAATAGCGTAAGAAACTTTGAATTCATAAATCTTCCATTCTCCCATGTTTTCAACCAGTCTTTCTTTCATAAGCATAACTAGGGTGGAGCAAAGGGGAAGCCACTTGTGATGCAAGGTATTAGGGGGCAGGTTGAGAGATCCATTTTCTCTGTCCTTGACCGTGACATAGACATGAGAAAAGGAGACAAGTCCTAGCTTGGAGAGAAGTGAGGAACACCAGGTTGCAGCACTGACCCTTTATTTACTCCTCATATAGACATGAACATGAAAGGCTGGTGCTCCTCCTTAAGAAAAAAGGGAGGAGAGCCAGATCTGGGTATGAATATTGTTTTCTTTTTTCACTCCTCAACTTAGCATTAAGGGGTGACAGATCGGGGAATGGCACCAGGCACCGGATGAACTGGCTATGGCTCTGCATTCATTCATTCTCTGCAATATTTGCTTTATCCTAATAACAACTCCATGGAAGCTGGAGGCCATCCTGGTGTGACTAAAGGGGGTTACTGCCAGCACAGCTATCTGGAATTTTGTTAATAATTATATGTCATTTCTGGATATCAACATGATTTATATGAGATCCTTGTGTTACAACTGTATTAGAACTGTATGTCGTGTATATCACATTGGTTTGTACAGATATGTGTGTTAAAAAGGTATTTCACAAAGTGCTTGTGCTTAAAATATAACCACAGTGTGCCCTGCTTGAAGATAACAGAAATGTACATGCACTATTGTAACTGTTTAAATGTAAATATTTTAATAGTGGAAAGTGGAATACAGGAGGTTAACTTCAGAAAAATAACTCAAATTAAATTACTTTATGGCTAGGCCATACAAAATGGTATATTTCAGTTTCAAGGCAACAAGAGACATACTATTTGTACTAGGGAGCTCTCTGTATTGTCTTTAGGGTGAAATAATTACTAGTCTTGAAATGTGGAAGAATATAATTGTTTTATGACTTCCAGTGTCTGCCAAAGATCTGAGGTCTATGTATTTTTACAGGTAGATGGTAAATACTGCTAGTTTCTAGCAGTTGGTGTTTCATCTGGGAACAAGTCAGATGACAAGAAATTATGTCATTCTACAAGCTATCCAGCAGTAATATTTGAAATATTAATTTGAGAAGTCTCTTAGTGAGATAGAGCATTCTGTATTCTGTCTTGCACCTGACAAGAACCATTCATAACAACATCTGCCTTTATTTAATGAAGCGAGTTTCTAGGGAACAGTATAACTCTCTTAGATACAGTCAGGAATATAGTAAAGCTTAGTTTAGATATTTTCTTTATTTATTTGAGGCTGTCCTGCAATGTTGTTTTAAATATTTCCTGTGGTTTTGAACTGTGATGTTACGGTTAATAACATTTCATTGTGGCTGATCTGTGTAGAAATATTTAAGTTTTGAGAGTACTTGCTCCTAATAGCCTTGATCTTGGTCAAACTACCATTTGTATCAATATTAATAATATTAATGTTAATACTAATATTAATATTACACAGTAAGATTGGACACCCTTTATTAAGGACCTTAAAGTAGCTGATAAGGAGTTGATTGGTGGCAGTGGTAATTATCTTATAGTCTGGGCAGAAGGGAGCATAGCTAGTAAACCTGTGCCAGCCTCTCCCAGGTGTGTGTGTATGTGTGTGTGTGTTTGTGTGTGTGTGTCTAAATCAAACCTTAAGGAGTTTGTGTGTGTGTGTCAGCTACTTGGGCAGGGACACAAAGCACTGGTTGGACAGAGAAGGTGCTGGTAGATCTGGGTTTGATCACTCTGCTAAGAGCTCAACTCTAAAGCTGCACCAGTGGGGAGTCCAGGTGGTGATCTGGAGAAAGAGGGGGAAACCAACCCCGGACTGACTGTGGTCAGTGTGTGCTCTTAAGGGAAATTGTACTTGATGCAGAGAGCAGCATCCGAAAATACTCTGTGTGTACTTGTCATCCTCCCAGTGTACATCCCTCACTGTTGCCAGTGGTGAGAATGGAGGCTCCTTGATTACTGTTCCAGTGGTGGGTTGTCACACCTGGCACTCAGTGGATGAATTCCAAGGGAGACAACTAATCCTGGACAGAAAGTCAATCCACCTCAGAAGAAAGGCATGTATACATACAGACAGACAAAAACGACTGACAGACACACACACTCACACACATGCACACTCACACGCCTATGGACAGTTTAGAAGAACACCGGTTTATGTGCAGGCATGCATTATGGTAGGAAACTGGCAGACACTATATTGAGACAAGTATATGCAGATTACAGAAAAACAGCTCAGCTGGGAAACAGGCTAGAAAACCAAGTGTTGTGAGGCAGCAGCAATGACCACTGTACCACTGAATCACCCTTAACAGTAAATAGACATTTTTTTTGTAATGTACTGACCAACACTGCTGCCATAGGTGCATTTCTTAAAGAACTAATAGGTAACACAGAAAGCATGATATAGCAACAAACTTACTTAAAACCCTGATTCCAGATTAAGAATGTGTAGTGTTTAACTACAGTGAATATGAAGAGGTTTACCAGATGCATGTCAGTCATTGCAAATTCTGTGCACATTATAGGCTTCCTAAGGCAACAGGGTCAGCATTTTCTGCCAATGATGATAACTATGAGGCAGTGTCCTTCCTGGCCCTCCTACGTTGATGGTTTATCACTTCACATGACCTCGCCAAACTAATGTCACAACACTTCTGAGACTGCCAGATCTGCTGCCTTCCTGGTCTAATACTATTTGTTACTGAAATCACAAGACCCCATCACCATCATGACTACCGCTACATGGAAAGTCTCATTTTTAATGTAATGATTTCATTCACTGGCAGTCACCAGCATTTCCCAAGTTTACAGCCATGAGAAGTACCAACCACGATTTTACCACAGATCCTTGCTGCTAGTCAGCTTTTTTACATTTAAACACTATAATTTCACTGAACATGGAGGAGGAAAGAAATAAACTTATGAAACACCAAACTTCATAAGTAATCTTCTTAAGTTTGGTGTTTCATAAGTTTATTTCTTTATAAGTCTGGTGTTTCATAAGTTTATTTCTTAATACGTTTGGTGTTATATAGGTTTATATCTTTCCTCCTCCAAGTTCAGTGAAATTACAGTGTTTTAATGAAGTTTATTTCACTGTGGTTTGTGCTGGGGGTTTTTTGGGTATTTTTTATATTTAAGATCAAGTAGTGTTCATTAAAAAAATGTACAAACAAGCTTCAACCAAAACACGTATTTGACATAACCATCTGTTAAAAAATAATAGTTGTATAAATTATACCAGCAACTACAGTAAATCACATTACAAATATTGAATTAATGACTCAATCGCTCATTAAAGTAGTGCAAAAGAAAAAGAGACACATAAGAAAATAATAAAAAAGAACTTTACCTGACATATTAAAATAATTAGTAAACCACAGCAGTTTTTTCTCAAACTGTTAACACCACTAAGTTGTAAAAACAATATTTGTCACTAGTTTACCACTGTAATCTTATGAGCATTATAAGATGGTCTGGGAAGACAGATCACTCAGCCAAATATTAGACTCCAGTAACTTTAATCAATTAGGTTTACTATCAGTAACATATCATTCGTCAACTGTCATTACTCAAGGGATCCTTGTTAGAGAGTTCTACATTATCCAGCTCTATTTCCCTAGTATACTTTTCCCAAATGGTCTGTTTCACAGTCTCTCCCATGGGAACAGGACTAGTTTTCTATCTCTTGAATCACTTTCTTATCAATCAGTCTAATAAGCTTCAAAAAAAAAATCCATCTGCTTTTACTGTATCTGTGTTTCCTCCTTCTTTATTTTGTTTTTACCTCTTCTTAAAAGTATTCAATTTTTATTTGTTCTGCTGCACTTATTGCTGCTTAGTAGTAGCCTGATTAAAGTGTAACTGTTATTCTAAGTCTTTTAGTTTAAGCATTTGGGTTTCATACCAGTTGTTTTACATTAAGAAGGTTTGTGGTCTGCACTGTTGTGGCAGGACAGGTAGCTTACATCCTTCTAAGCTGGAAATTGCTGATTGAAAGCTCAGTGTCTGCTATTCCAAAAGTGTATTAGTTCCGGTTTAAGCACTTGGGCTTCAGGCCAGTTATTCTACATTAAGAAGGTTTGTGGACTGCACTCTTGTAGGAGGAGAGGCTGGATTCTGCCCTTCTGAGCTGGGAATTTCTGGTCACAGGCTTAGTGTGCCTGCTTATTCTAATTGTTTCTTTCTGAACTTGGTGCGCCTTATTACTGTAGCATAGGACCAGATTCAGGCCTGCTGAATCTAGCTTTGTTTGTATAACTTGAGCACTGATCCAGGCCATCTTTTCTAGAGAAGGTTCCCCTGCCCCTAGTAGTTGGAGTATGCAGTTAGAACTTGTCTGACTGAAGACTGCTGGAACAGGGCTTTTTTCTGGTTAATTGGGTAACTTGTTTAAATCAGATTGTACATTTTCTATTGTTTAATATATATGTATATATATATATATATATATATATATATATATATATATATATATATATATATAAATTGCACTTTATTCATCTGCTTTTGCTGTATTTGTGTTTCTTCCTACTTTATTACTAGGGGCATTGACTACAACTCTGAACTGAGATACATAACAATAAGCATCTTTTTATGTGCATTTAAAGTGTTTTTTTTTTATTGTATCTGCTTTATTTTCTGAAAAAAATATATACATATACTTGTTTCCTGCCTTTCTAGACTAGTATAGTCCAGTTTTCAGGTTAGTGCTGAATTCAGGGCTGTGTTACAGATCTCTGTGTTTGCCCATACCTTACTTGGAGAGAAGGAAGTTTCTCTGTTCACCTGTCAGACAGGAGAGCTTTGAGCAACCTATCTGCCTCTGGAGGAGTAGTTTCAGGTCAGATAGTAGTAGTTTATTAGCCATTTTCGGCTAATGTCTATCTCTTTCATTTCCCTGCTATAAAAAATGCATTTGCCCGGTTTTGCTCGCCGGGCAGTGCCAGTTATCTAGGGTATAACTATTCCCGGCTCCACAAAGTTTCCTCTTCAATTTTTCCCTTGGAACTAGACAGACTTTCAACTTAAGCACTCAAGCCATTCATTTCTCAGCCCAGCACTTGCTCAAAACTCATAGCAAGCACTTATAAACCCTAGCACTACAGAAGGACAAGGCTCTCTATTCGCCCTTACCAGCCATTCAGTAAAACAGTTTACTGTACCTATCCAGGCATGTCCAAAGTGCAGTTTCAGGTGTACTCTCCAGTCCAACTGGTGAATCTGGGCATTTTGAGGCAATGTTAACAACTGCCTCATGTACACAGACAACCCTTTCCTCCTACCACCAAACACTAATACATGCGAGAGAGGCAATTATACAGCCAAACTGGAGGCTAAGCTCTCTCAACCCAAGACCGGATCAGACAGTCAAGAGGAGAAGGGAAATGCTGGCATCACACCACCAGTCTCACATAGACCCATTAAACCAGCACCAGTAAAAAACACACGTAAATACATGAAAACATACTCGGAGGCTCTAAATAAAAATCTGCAAAAGCAACAAAGCCCTCCAAAGCAGGCATCCAAGCAACCTCCACCCCTCCAACACAAACCATGAAACACATACTTCACAAAATGAGTGTAACACACAATCACAGCCCTTGAGGCAAAATAACATACCCAACATACTAGTAATAGGTGACTCTATAGTCAGGCACACTGATGTCCCACTCACTAGACTGAATAAGGAGAAGGTTACTGTTAGCTGCCTGTCGGGTACCAGGATCCACCACATAACACAAGCACTCAGGTCACTCCAGAACAAGTACAAATATGACTCTGTCATTGTCCATGCTGGTGTGAATGACCTGAGCTGTACCTCCCTGGACTACATGAAAAGAGACATGGAAAAGCTCTCTGATCACGTAGCCCAAGCCGGTATGACCCTGACCCTGAGTAGCATCCTGCCCTCACCAAGAATGATACCACTGTATAAAGAAAAAATTATCAATTTCAACAATTGGCTAAGTTTCTGGTGTCATTTAAAGGGGATCCAGTGTCTGTCTGCCTGGGATGACATGCTCAAAAAGCCACGCTGCTTCGCTAGAGAAGGCTTGCAACTGTCACCCTTAGGCTTTCGAATACTGGCCAAGGCTTTTGCCACCCCCATATTGCCTTTTTTAGGCAAGGCTCAAAAGACAAACCCACCGCCGTAAATAGCAGAAGTAACAAAAATCTGAGGGTAATACTACTCAATTCCAGAAGTCTAAACCTCAAAATGCACGCACTCGAGGCACTCCTCAGTATGGAGAAAATCGATATATGTGCAGTAACAGAAACCTGGTTTAAGGCTCCAGAGAGCACCCCAGCACTACCAGGCTACAACTCATACCATACATTTCGGCCACAGAACCTGGATCGAAATACAAAAAGCGGGGCAGTATCCATATTCATCAAGGATACCCACACCTCCAGATTAGTGGCACAGCACAATGCTTCAGAGATTATCCACATGCAACTAACAACGGGCAAAACTGCAATTCAAATTGTAGCTTGCTACACATCACCTACCATGTTTCAGGACCCCCATTCCATATTTCTGGAAACACTGGGTAACATAAAGGCCCTATCAAACACCCTAATATTGGATGATTTCAACTACTGAAACATTAACTGGGAGAACTACTCCTCCCTTACCCAACATTTCCTAGAATTTATAAACTCAAATGCCCTGGAACAACTGGTCAACACTCCCACCAGAGGTGACAAGATATTGGTCCTGGTCATCACCAACATGGGCGACTGGTGTTCCACACCAGAGCTCAGCCCTTCGCTGGTTAGATCTGACCATAAACTTTGGATATCCACATTCCGCCCCCACCCCCGGACAAGGAAACCACTGTGAAAAACTTTTCAAAAGCAAACTTCACGTTACTTAAGACGGAGGTGGAAAGTTTCAAAGCCCCCATGCTAAAGGATAACACTGTCCAAACTGCTAAATCCTTTACTAATGCATTCTATGAGCACCTACAAGAATGCATGGATCATGCTATCCCAAGCAAAACCAAGACTCACTCCTCCAAGAAAAGGAAACCAGTGTGGTGGACCCCTGCAATAAACAAGCTATACAACAGAAGGAGGAAACTAGTACAGAAAAGAGTAAAATCCCAAGAAGGGAAGACATCCCTGATCAGTATCAGCAGGAAACTGCGATCCCTCATAAAATCGTCCAAGGCGAGCTGTGAAAGAAAACTTGCCAAGGACTCCAAAGATAACCACAAGGCATTCTTTAGCTATGTCAAGAATCTAAGTGACAATGCTCAGATCTGCTCAGTTAGTGCAGAATGGCACAAAATACACTGAACCAACTGATATTGCCAACATCCTGGCAGACAGGTTCAGTGCAAATTTCACCACCCCCCTCACCCCCAAAAGGGCCCATAACCATACCAGAAGAATGTAGAGCCCCATAAATCACAGACACTCAGGTTAAAATAGCCCTCTCCAAAGCCAAAAACACAAAATCAATGGGACCAGATGGTGTCCCAGGCTGCATCCTACACGAGCTCAAAGATGAATTAACCCCTCACCTAAACACACTGTTCAAACTCAGCCTCTCCACAGGCTACGTACCCATAGAGTGGAGCACAGCAACAGTTATTCCACTCCACAAAAGTAGAGCCACAACAGACCCCAGGAACTATCACCCTATAAGCCTGACTAGCTTGGTCTGCAAGGCCATGGAGTGCATCATCATGGAACTCATTAATAGAGACATTGGAAATTTCCAAACACAGGACTCTACCTAGTTCGGCTTTGTTAAGGGCAGATCATGCCTCCTAAACATGGAGGACTTCTTTGAGACAGTTACCAAGGCTATAGATGAGGGAAATGTGGTACACACAGAATACCTAGACCTCGCAAAGGCCTTCGACACCATTCCCCATTCTGGTATTATAGACAAGCTCACCAGCCTGAACATAAACCCCTATGTCACAAGATGGGTTGCCAGTTGGCTCATGGACAGAACCCACGTGGTGAGAGTTGTATCTGCTAGGTCTGACTCTAAACCAGTTGCAAGTGGCATTCCCCAGGGCTCAGTCCTAGGACCCCTCCTGTTCAGCATATACTTCTCAGAGGTACAGACAAGCACAGGAGGACTATGGCTGACCAAGTTCATAGACGACTGCAAACTAGGGGCTATAATTGACTCACTGGCTGACACAGACATCCTCGAAGGGTTTCACTGAGATGGATACCTGGTGTCAAAATCATGGCCTCAAGCTAAATGCCAAAAGGTGCATAGTTATTCCCTTTGGAAATAACAAAGTACCCACAACTACCACATAGGTGGTAGTCCCCTAAATACAGAAAACGTAATAAGGGATCTGGGGACCCAAGTAGATAGTAATCTCTACTTTGATAATCACATTGGCAAAGTGGTTAGAAAATCCTTCTACGTGGCCCACCTAATCACAAAAGGGTTTGCATCCAGATCAATAGAAGTCATTATGCCCCTCTACTCATCACTCATCAGACCCATCATAGAGTACGACGCCCCATTTTATGTACCTTACAAGACATCTGCAACAGCTGGAAAGACCACAGATGTAACTCACCAAGAGGATCACTGGCCTCAAACAGATGCCCTATGCAGCTCGACTGAAGAAATTACAGCTGTACTCGATTGCATACTGCCTGCTCAGAGGTGATCTCTGCCTGACATATAAGGCCATGTCCAACCCAGAATTGATGGACATGCTCCACCTAAAGAAAACCTTATCCCCTCGAGCCACATGCTCTAGGGATCCAAAACTCACCACAACAATAAATAGGATGTGCTGGAGGGATAGATTCCTGTCCCAGAGACTTCCCATGCTTTGTAACAAGATTCCAATCCACATTAGGCAGAGCTCCTTGCTAGCACTCTTCAAGAGAAACCTTGACGAGTGGATGGGAAACAGAAAGTTTACCCTGGGGATCACTTCAGTAGCTCTGCTGGACAGAGGCACAGAGAACTAATCTAAGGGGGTGGCAAAAGCCAACACATTCTGGCTAGGCTTATAAATGCCTTCAGGCAGATAGCCTAGTACCTACCTATGAACCTATGAACCTAAAAGAGCTTGCTCATTTTCAACTAACTTTGGTCCATAAGAAATCAAAAAGAGAGCAGGGTGCAACAGTACTCTTTGCATCTAAAGGTTATTACACAAATTCTAAATATCACCTTTATTGCTTGTAACAAACTATAGTCCCAAAAACATTGGACTGACTACCCAAAACTTCAGTAGATCTCCAGCAGTTGAACACACTACTATGGAACAAGCTTAGTAACCTGCTAAAGGTAGAAAAATATTTGTGTAAACATTTCTAAGCAAAGAATGGAAACATCTATGCCTTTGTTAAATTTTTAATAGTATCTAAAATTTGTCCCATTGTTTTCTAGGCAGTTCTCTTCTAAGATCCCTTTCATAAACTGCAACAATAAAAAGTAGCACAGCGTATGTCAAACCATCAGATGCCTAGTATATCAGTAGCTCCCCCTAGCAGAGATAAACTACACCACCCTCAGGGTCTACCTTGTCTCATGGAAATATAGCAGCTCTAAATATGCATTTCCTAAGAGAACATTGCACAAAACATGGGAACTGGAGTATATAAATGATCTAAACATATAGGGCAGGATTCAGAGATATTGGTGCAGTGGTGTAACTTGCACTGCAACAATATGTTGAGTTGCCCCACCACAGCTGGATCCAGCATTAGGTGATCTAAGCAGCTACCTAGGCCCTGTGTTGGCTGGGGGCCCATTTCATTTATATCCCTTCCATATAAAAAACAGCCCCTAGAAACTGTAGCATTAGGACAATATCTTAATGAAACCACACAACATCTGTGTGACAGATTTGGAGTAGCAGTATTTCAGACTGGCAGTAGAGAGAAAGATAGCCTCAGAAACCCTAGTATTAGCACAATGTCTGCAAGTGAGAGCTGATTTTGAGTAGCAGTACAGAAATACAGCATTCATTTATGATGCTGCCAATGCCCATGTGAGATTTCCAGCAGCATCAAGTACAGTGGAGATTGCATATAGAAACATTTGTTCCTCAGGTGCAATGGATCTGTTCCCCCACAATGAGTGCACAGGAGATTGTATTTACATGTGTGTGTGTGTGTGTGTGTGTGTGTGTGTGTGTGTGTGTGTGTGTGTGTGAGACCGTGCTCATGTGTGTGCATGTGTGGGGGTGCATATGTGTCTGTGTATATCTGTATACACACACACACACACACACACACACACACACACACACACACACACACACACATTCTCACTCTCCTAGTCATACTCCCATTCAGAGAACCGCATAAAATCAGATGCACACAACTCTCACATCGGTAGATATCTAGATGAATTCTGACAGCTGTAAAAGCAATTGTGAAATTACAGGGTAGGCCAGTCTGACACTGTAGTGGTGATTGTTAGGTTGTAGGGGGTTATAGTCACACACACACACACACACACACACACACACACACACACACACACACACACACACACACACATACACACACACACACACACACACACACACACACACACACACACACACACACACACACACACACACACACACACACACAATATGAATTCCTGTCCCTGTACCCACACACACATACATAGACTCACTCCTATACACACATTCAGTTTGCAGCTTGTGCAGGTAAAGCTGTCTTATTTCCTCTGTGCAGATTCCCCCATTGAAATGCATAGGTGCCCATCACTGCATAGCCTTGAATAAGCCACTGATTTCTGTCAGTGTTACTATAGCTTCTTAAGTGCAGATCATTGAAGCTAAATGCTAAGACTTGCTCAAACTCTTTTTCATAATTTTCACTGACATGGTTTAATATTTCCCTGCATCTGCTTCATAAATACTCCTTTTTTCCTTTAGCAGTGTCCTTTAATCAAGCATTTTAGTTCTTAACGGGGTAAGCCCACTTGGCATATGTGTTGTACTTCAGGGGTAGCATGAGAACACTGCTTGGTTATGTGATGTGTTCAAAGTGACACAATTTACAAGTGGAAATTGAAGGCCCCCAATCCAGGACTTCTGGATGAAGGTCATTAGTAGCTCATAGCCTTGTCAAAGAAAGCTAAGGTGCTAGACATTTATTCCCAAGTGAGTCGCACATGAGACTCTCATAGAAATAGCATCCTTTGCAAGATCCTACTTGTCAACTAGACATTCTTTTTTTGATTCATGTATGTATTATTTCCTTCTTTGTGTTATGCCTTTTTATACTTTCTCTAATTTCCTGACTTATATTTTTAAATAATAATTGCATTGCTTCTTGAGTAACAAAGAAAGCATTTTAAAAGTGTCAGATTATGCAAGAGAATTGTTCCAGCATATTACACATTATCAGACAGAGCACACAAGTACCTGCTTTGCTTTTCTGACAGCAAGATAAAAATATTCTGTATGCAGCTTGCAATCTTACTTAGCAGGAGCTTAGACTACTTTGGCTCATGTGATATCATAGAGCCTTTTTTCCCTTTATTATTTTTATTTTTCTTATTTCCCAGGTTTATCAGCCAACATATCAATATTATGCATACAAATTAACATAGCTTACACATTCCAAGTTAATTAACGCTTCTAAGATTTTTTTCTGTCATAATTAAAATGCAAATATCAAACCATTATCTCTGTTGTCTAATTTTCCCCCTCCATTCTGTATCCAATATGTCTTTATTTATAATATTGTGGAATGTTAATATGTAGTTTGTTGTATAGTTAGAAGCAGCTATGCTGGAATAGGGGTGGGGGTAAATAATGACAGGATGAGACAGTTCTGCTGCAGCTAGGTAATCTAACTTGGAGACAATTACCAACAAATGTTAGCTGAAGTTAACAGACATAAAATGCAGAGCAACACATTAAAACATCTTAATTTTTTGTTTTACTTAAGGGCTTTAATCATCTATTGTTCATTGTTTTTTTATTTCAGATAATACTGCATGGATTCTAACGAGAAGGTCTGGTTTTCGACAACAAGAGCAGCACACCTATTATCTCCCAGTTGTGATAAGTGATAACGGACTGCCTCCCTTAAGCAGTACAAGCACGGTAACAGTTCGTGTGTGTAGCTGTGACATTGATGGAGATATAATGAGCTGCACTGCTGAGCCCTACACACTGCCTGTCAGCCTGAGCAGGGGAGCACTTATCGCAATACTGGCCTGCATCTTCATTTCACTAGGTAATAGTGTGGGGGTGTCTGTGTGTGCAAGCAGGTACGTCTGTCTGCATGTATGAGACTGTATGCATGTGCATGTTTGTGTGTGTGTGTGTGTGTGTGTGTGTGTGTGTGTGTGTGTGTGTGTGTGTGTGTGTGTGTGTGTGTGTGTGTGTCTCTGTGCATGTATGAGACTGTGTGCAAGCGTATGCTGGTGTGTGTGTGTGTGTGTGTGTGTGTGTGTGTGTGTGTGTGTGTGTGTGTGTGTGTGTGTGTGTGTGTGTGTGTGTGTGTGTACATGTGTCTATGTCTATGTTAATGTTGTACATGCATGCCAAGGAAAGGTCTACTTCTGAAAGCAATGACTTTGCAAGTTGCTTATTGTTTTATTGAAGGGGTATGATTTCTTGGGCATTACAGGCCAGACTGATGTAAAGGAACAGATGAGAATGATTAATAAAGCACCGTCAGCATGATTTTATCTGGACATCAATCAGGTAGAGGCCAGGGAAGGCTAAGGAGGGTCTGGTAGACTCAGCAACTAAAATGAGCAGCTGTCTACAGCTGAAGGTCAGCTACAGGAAGCTTACACTGTATGTATATCTATGTCACTCTGCTACAGCCCATATTTCCTGTGTAGATGGACTTCAATCTCTTACAACTCATATTCCCTGCGTAGATGGACTTCAGTCTCTTACAACCCATATTCCCTGCGTAGATGGACTTCAATCTCTTACAACCCATATTCCCTGCGTAGATGGACTTCACTCTACCCATATTTACTGTGTAGATGGGCTTTACCCTCCTACAACCCATATTCGCTATGTAGCAGACCTAACCCTCCTAAAACCCATATTCCTTGTGTAGATGGACTTCACTCTCCTACAATCCATATTTTCTGTGTAGATGGACTTCACCCTCCTACAACCCATAGTCCCTATGTAGACAGACCTCACCCTCCTAAAACCCATATTCCTTGTGTAGATGGAACTTACCCTCCTACAGCCCATATTCCCTTTGTAGATGGACTTCACCCTCCTACAACCCATATTCCCTGTGTAGATGAGCTTCACCCTCCTACAGCCCATATTCCTTGTGTAGATGGACTTCGCCCTCCTACAGCCCATATTCCCTGCGTAGATGGACTTCATTCTCCTATGGCTCATGTTCCCTGCGTAGATGGACTTCACTCTCTGACAATCCATATTCCCTGGGTAGATGGACTTCACTCTCCTACAAACTATATTCCCTGCGTAGATGGACTTCACTCTCTGACAATCCATTTTCCCTGCGTAGATGGACTTCATTCTCCTACAACCCATATTCCCTGTGTAGATGGACTTCACCCTCCTACAACCCATATTCCCTGTGTAGATGGACTTCACCCTCCTACAGCCCATATTCCCTGTGTAGATGGACTTCACCCTTCTACAACCCATATTCCCTGCATAGATGGACTTCACTCTCTGACAATCCATTTTCCCTGTGTAGATGGACTTCACTCTCCTACAACCCATATTCCCTGTGTAGATGGACTTCACTCTCCTACAACCCATATTCCTTGCGTAGATGGACTTCACTCTCCTACAGCCCATATTCCGTGTGTAGATGGACTTCACCCTCCTACAACCCATATTCCTTGCGTAGATGGACTTCATTCTCCTACAGCCCATATTCCGTGTGTAGATGGACTTCACCCTCCTACAACCCATATTCCCTGCATAGATGGACTTCACTCTCTGACAATTCATTTTCCCTGCTTAGATGGACTTAACTCTCTGACAATCGATTTTCTCTGCATAGATTGTCTTCAGTCTCCTACAACCCATATTCCCTGTGTATGTGGACTTCACTCTCCTATACTACCCTACCTAGTTATAATCACCTCCATAGTTATAACTCTTAGTCTACTAAGAAAAGAAATGTTCTGTTGATTCTATTTTAGTCTTTTTTATTATGCTATCCAAACAAGGATCTTTATATTCCTCCAGAATAGTAAAGTGTGGTTCACGTGAATGTCATGGACGGAGTGAATAGTAACTGTGCCACGGCATAACTGTAGATAAGAGCTTAGTTGGAAATTCTATGTGCAGGGTTGTATGTGGTATTGGATAATATGTAGGGTCCATGAAATAAGGCTTTAATTTCTTTGACAAATACACAAATGGTTAAATCCAGAAGGAGCTGACAGGGGTGGGATGAAGTAAACCTTGATGGTAATGGCACCAATGGATATCCAGAAAATATTACTTGTATTACACACTGATTAAGCCCTTTCATTTGGTTATATCTACAGACTTCATCAGAATCTAATTTTAAATAATTAAAAACACACTATTTATATATCCCTCTCCATAGTCACATTAATAAAAAACAATCAAATACAGGTGGTGCCAACCTGTTTAAAACACAACCTAAATAGAACTCATTCTTTTAAAGAGACATTGTAACAAAAACAGTTAAAGTATAAAAACATAAAAACACTACACCATTTTTTCCAAAAAACATCACACTTTCTATGAATAAAGCCCTAAAATACTGGTAATTGTTGTGTTCTCATTCAATCCAGGGGGTGAGAGTGCAATCAGTCTAACTTGCCACATGAGTTCCCTAGCATTAATTAGCTCTTCCCATGAACCCCCCCCCCCCCCGAGGTTTTTGGTAACAGTATCTAAACCAAAAAAACTAAATTAATGGGTTGGGTATTTTAAAATATGTTTAGATAGAGCATTATGCTCCTTTTTATTTCTAATGTCCAACACATGCTCATAAGTACGGTCCCTCAAATGCCTTTGTGTCTTCCCAATGTAAAACCCACTGCAGTGTTGGCAGAGTGCAAGATAAATCACCCAACTGAATTACATGTGCAGTGAAATGTAGACTTGATCTGAACCTTATTAATAACTACCACTCCTTCTCCAAAATGTATTTACACTGTGAGCAGAAACCACACCTAAATGTGCCCACCCTTTTATAAGTAAAACTCATAGGAACTACTTCTGTCATTTTGAAAAGCTGCTTTAATGATTTCCCTTTTCTATAGATGTGGGGAATCTCCCCTGTAGTTTCAATAACCTTGTCAAAACAGGAGAAAATTCTCCAGTTTCTCTTAAGTATGTGTGAAATATTAGAAAAATCAGTAGTGTATATAATAGTTTAAGAGTAAGGGTAAATGGTTTAAAATACCATGTCTTCCTTTGAGATCAACCTCCTCATGAATTTCCCAAACTAAGCTACTTGGATACCCCCAGGACAAAAACATATCAGCCAATTGTTGTCCCTCTGCAGCAGACAAATTATCCTCTGAAACCATCCCAGTGAGTCTAACATATTGACTCTTAACAATCCTTTCTTCTGAAATTCGAGATGGCAACTAGAGCAATGCAGCAGGCTATTTGAGCACATGGCCTTTCTAAAAATATTGTTGGTAAGTCTCATATTAGAAGAATCCTTGCTAATTTCTATTTCCAAATAGCTAATTTTAGTAGGACTACAAGAATGGGTAAACTTCAAAAATGAGGTAGTGGAGTTTAAATAATCAATAAAAATTTCAGTTTCATCCACTGACCCATTCAAAGCAATAAAAATGTTGTCCAAAAGCCAGACATACATTTTCCAAGGAGGAGGGTTAAACTTGGTAAATACAAACTTCTTCTCCGATTGTAACATTATGATGTAGGCAAAAATGGGGGCGCAAGAGGCCCCCATCACCACACCCATCTTTTGAAGAAAGTATTGACCATCAAGAAACACAAAATTATTCTTAAGTACTGTTTCCATAAAAGTATTTATAAAAATAATTTCATTACTACTTTATTCAGTAGATTAAATCATAAATTCATAAAACCATTGTAAACCTTCTGAATGTGGAATGACATTAAACAAGTTAACAATGTCAATGATCAAAAAAATCAAATTTTCCTTGAACCCCACACTTCTTAACTTCATTAAAAAGTCCCAGGAATCACAGCACAAATGACTGAATGAATTTAAATAAGCTTTTAGCTTAATATCAAATAATTTGGCTAATGGGTGAATTTTGGATTTACCAGAGTCCATAATAGGTCTCATCAGGGAACTATATTTTTATGTATCTTCGGTATTACGAAGCTCGAAAATACTGTAGGAAATTTTACTGTGAGGAATGCAAGCATTCAGGACTTATCTGTCCTTAGAAAACCATGTCTTGTAACATGTAATCAATATGTTTGTAAGAAATATTAACACAATTAAGGGATGATTCTTCATAGAAATCATCATCCAACACATGTTCATTCATCCGGTGAAGCCATTTTATACATAATCACCACACACACACCCCTTCTCAGGTTTCATAACCCTCAGATTTTTATCTGCACTTAGTTTCTTTAAAAATCACAGAAAGAAGTAATTTTTTTTCTCTGCTGGCCCATATACCTCAAACTTTGTCTCCTTCTTCTGTCTTAGCCTCTTCAGAGGAAGACTGCTGGATTTCTTCTTTCATAGTCAGCCAGGCCTCAGGCACAGAAAATTGTTTTCCACAGCTAGATGCTGGTGTCCATATCCATTGAGCATAGCATTCAAGTTGTGTAACTTCACAGGAACTGTTGTCTCACCCAAATTTGCTGATAGTTCCAGCTGAGCTCTGACATTTTTTAACGGTTAATGAGAAGGGGTAATACTATTTTCGGGTCTAATTTCACCACTTGCAGAAAGACAGTTGTCTGCAGAATGGCATCTGCCTGACTATTGCTTGCCCTGGCCTCCCACCTACTTTGACTATGCATTAATCAGCTAGGAGCTCACACCAGTAACTGAAGCCCCCTATTTCATGTGCAGCCTCAGTGGTCGACAGAATTTACACTGCCTGAGACACTAGCACCACACTCACACAAAGAGGAAGATCTGGGCTACTAGAACCAGTTGCACATCCCATTACACCATATTATATATGATGATGATGATGATGATATTTCCTCTGGCATCCTTTTGGAAGATGTTTTGTCAGGGTAAACATGCAAACTAGTAAGACATAATTTCATACATAAACTTAGGGAACTCTCACACTTTCATAAGAGATATCAATAACTTTTAATGAAATCAGAAGCCAAGGCCAACAGTCATTCACTGTAAGACAGACTTTTGTAAACACATTTGGGAGAGCACTAACTGAACTGGATTCTCATCTTTCTGCTCCTAAGATCTGGGAAGGTATTACATAGTTTAAGAAAAACACATATATTTATTCAAGAACTCAATCAATAACTCAGCTGGGTGTCTGCATGCAGCAAGGGGCTAGAATTGACACTACAGTTCATCACCCTCCATGATGGCAGGGGATGTGGGGTGATGGGAAGGTATGGCAAGAAAATGTATATTTTTCCCACTCCAGGGATGAAAGGCATAAGCTGCCAAATGCTTCTAATAACATGTGATTGAAATATCCTAAAATAAGTAGAGAATATGACCAGTGAACTAGCAAAAAAAGCCTTGAGAGAAAGGCTTTGCAAATTAACCCAGACTACCTTGAAAGTGGAGGAGCTTGCCATTAAGTGTCATTGCAATGTCAAAGATACCAGCGTTAAGGGCATCTACATATACGTGGTACATAGGTATATCTAGCTGAGAAGTGAGAATCCAGTCCATATGAAGCAATGCTAAGGAACAGTTGGCAAATGTTCCTATGGATAAGAAGTTGCTGTGTTGACCTCCTTGCCAAGGTATTTGCCTCTACAGGACATTGGGGGCACACTTGGTGATATTTTACCCTAAATCAAGAGAGGAATATGTTGTGAGCTTCTCTTCCTTTTCTATTAAGCATTATACTGCTATTCTCAGCATAAGAAAGAGACCAGCTCTGCTCTGGGGATGTCTCACAGCTCTTTAAATCAGGCCAGGAGTATGGGCGTCTTCCTGCTGCCAAGGCTGACTGCCACGTGTAATACGTTATACTACAGCATGATCATGTTACTAGAACATGTACTCTTCTAATGAGTGGGTAGATTTACACAAGCGTAGGTACACAAAACATACTTGTCAGAAAACATGACTTCTAAACAAAATATGATATTTTCCAGAAAGTTTTGCTTTTGCCAGAAAGCTATCAAAGCCAGTAGCATTAGAACAAATGATGTATCTTTTAAGTATAATAACATTGAATGACACATATGCTACACTTCTTGGAGTCTTTCTTCTTCCATACAAATCTTAGTTGCTTAGCACACTGAGCTAATTGGAAGAAGTCGGAGGAAGGGCTCTGAACTAACTAATCTGTGATATATAACATTACGTATCCTGTTTTTTGCGTATTTCTGAGTTATTTATAGCACTTTTATTTTACTCACTGTGTGTGAGGTATTAAGTAGAATTTTCTACAATTGTTAAGCATCTGGTTGGGTTTGTTTGTTTTGATTTCCTGCTCGGAGTGTATCATATAACTTGTTTGCATTTAAAAGCATTCTCTAAAGTCTCCTTGATCCTTTATCTGTTTAAACATTTCTGCAGTTTTTTCTACCTAAGTAGTGTTGGCAGTGTAACATTGTCCATATTCAGGCTTGTGTTTTGGGCCTAGTTGTTTGTTAGTAGAGGCTGTGTGTCTGAGCACATGTCCCAGGCCATCATAGCTTAGTCAAAGCCAGTACAGCATTTCAGTGAGAGTGAATTGTTTGTGGTCATTGGCTGTCTGGGGTTGCCTGGACTATGCCTTGGAGTAAGCACCTCATTGGTTCTGTCAAGCTTTTTTTAAAGTTGTTTCAGGTTTCAACTTTGTTACTGAAGAAGTTAACTTGTGACTGTTTCTGCCATTTCACACTGAGCTAATCAGAGGAAGTTGGAGGAAGGACTCTGAGCTAACTAATCTGTGATATATAACATTAAGTATCCTGTTTTTTGCTTATTTCTGAGTTATTTATAGCACTTTTATTTTACACACTGCGTGTGAGGTATTAAGTAGAATTTTCTACAATTGTTAAACATCTGGTTGGGTTTGTTTGTTCTGATTTTTGTTTCCCACCCTCTCTACCTCTTGGTATCGTGTTTTTATACTTGGTGGCTTTGCAGTTGCCCGCCCCTACTGTAAATTTGATCTGGGACACTCCTCCCAGTCTAGTGTCATTACCTCATTCTACCTGTTCCAGGGAGAACATTTGCGAAGGCCAACCCGCTTAGCTTCTGCTCCTCCTTTCCCCTTTCCACTTTACAAAAAAAATATATATTTTTTCTAAGCTTGTTTCCTGCCTTTCTTATAAATTGTCTAGTCCAGATACAGATTTGCTGTATCCAGGACTGTTTGTAAGCGTCTGAGCCCCCAATCCTTTCTGTGTTGGAGGGAAGCCTTCTAGCTTAATTTTGTTTCTTAGAGCTAGACAGTTTTCTAGCTTCAGTACTCAAATCTGTTTCTTTGAGCTCAGCACTTGTTCAGAACTCATTGTAAGCACTAAATAAGCTACAAATTACTACAGCACTCGCCTTTCCTCTCTTGTCTAGAGGAAAACAGTGTTTAGTACTTAATAAATAAGTACCTATCCAAGCATGTCTAAGGGTCAGCTCCCAGTGTTTTCTCCTGTCTACCTGATGAATCTGGGCATCTTGGGGCAATGCAGCAATTGCCTCATGTACACAGACAACCCTCTCCTCCTACCACCCAACACTACAACTTGTGAGAGATGCACTTATATAACCAAACTGGAAGCAAAGCTCTCTTCACCCAAGACTGGACTAGACAGTCAAGAGGAGAAGGTAAACACTTGCACCACATCACACTCATCACATAGTCCCTCAAAACCTACACCACCAAAACACACTTATAGAAACACAAAACACACACCTACATTCGCGGAGGCTCTCAAAAAAAATCTACTCAAGCAACAGGGACCTCCAAAGCAGAAACGCAAGCAACCTCCACCCCCCCCCAACACAACCCAAATGACACATAGCCTACAAACTCAGTGTGGTGCTCAACCATAGCCCATAACGCATAACAACGTACCCAACACTCTAGTCATAGGTGACTATAGTCAGGCACACTGATGTTCCACTCACCAGGCTAAACAAGGAGAACGTTACTGTCAGCTGCTTGTCAGGTGCCAGGATCCGCCACATAATGCATGCACTCAGGTCACTCTACAACAAGTACAAATATGACTCTGTCATTGTCCATGTTGGTGTGAATGACCTAAGACGTACCTCCCTGGACTACATAAAAAGAGACATGGTGGTGCTTTCTGATCTTGTAGCCCAGGCAGGTATGACCCTAGCCCTGAGTAGCATCCTGCCATCACCCAGAGTGATACCACATTACAAGGACAAAATGATTGACTTACACAATTGGCTAAGCTTCTGGTGTCATTCTAAGGGGATCCAGTATCTGTCTGCCTGGGATGACATGATCGACAAACCACGATGCTTTGCCAGAGATGGCCTGCACCTGTCGCCCTTGGGATTCCGGATACTGGCTAAGGCTCTTGCCACCCCTATAGTGCTTTTTTAGGCAAGATTCAAATGACAAATTCACCACCGTAACAGGTACAAACAAGCAAAATCTGAGGGTAATGCTACTTAATGCTAGAAGTCTAAACCTCAAAATGCACTCACTTGAGGCACTCCTTAAAATGGAGAACATCGACATCTGTGCAGTGACAGAAACCTGGTTCAAGGCTCCAAAGAGCACCCCTGCATTACCGGGCTATAATTCATACCACACCTTTCGGCCACCTAACCTGGACCGAAGCACTAAAGGCAGAGGCGTGTCCATATTCATTAAGGATATCCACACCTCCAGGCTAGTTGCTCAGCATAATGCATCTGAGATTATCCAAGTGCAACTAACTCTGGGCAAGACAGCAATGGAAATTGTAGCTTGCTACAAATCCCCCACCATGCCCCAGGATTCTCACTCCTCATTTCTTGATACACTCTGGAAAATATTAGGGTACAAACTATACCCCACCATTAACTGGAAAAACTACTCATGTACCAACTCTTGTGCTCAACGTTTTCTGGAATTCATAAATTCCAATGCCTTGGATCAACTTATCCACACCCCCACCAGGGGCAGCAATATCCTAGACCTGTTCATTACCAACATGGGCAATCGGTGTTCCACACCAGAGGTTAGTTCCTCGTTGGTCAGATCCAACCACAAGCAAATCACCCTAGACATCCACATCACACCCCCACCCCCCATTAGGGAAACCACCGTAAAAAATTGCTCTAAAGCCAACTTCACGCTTCTTAAGACAGAAGTGGCAAACTTCACGACACACATGCTGACGGACAATAGAGATATGACTACTGAATCCTATACAATTGCACTTTATAAGCACTTACACGAGTGCATGGATTGTGCAATCCCTAACAGAACCAAGATGCTACACTCCAAAAAAGGAAGCCAATCTGGTGGTCCCCTTCTATAAACAAACTCTACAACAGAAGAAAGAAACTGTTGCAAAAAAGAATAAAATCCCATGATTGGAGGAACTCTGTGGTCAGCCTCAGTAAGAAGCTGAGATTCCTCATAAAATCCTCCAAAGCTAGTTATGAAAGCAAAATCTCCACTGATTCTAAAGGCAACCACAAAGCATTCTATAGCTATGTCAAGAATCTCAATGGCAACACTCAGATCTGCTCTGAGTTACAGCAAATGGCACTAAATATACAGAACCAACTAATATTGCTAACATCCTGGCAGATAGGTTCAGTGCTAACTTTACCCCTCTCTCATCCCCTAAAGGGCCCATCTCTATACCGGAAGAATGCAAAGTACCTGTAATCACGGCTGCACAGGTAAAAAACACACTCTCCAAAGCCAAGAACACAGCATCCATGAGACCTAACAATATCCCAGGCTGCATTCTACATGAACTACAGAATGAACTGGGTCAGCACTTAAGTACCATGTTCAATCAGAGCCTCACCTCAGGCTTTGTGCCCACTGAATGGTGCACAGCAACGGTTATCCCACTCCACAAAGGGCAAGCCACCACGGACCCAAGGAACTACCACCGCATTAGCCAGACGAGCCTGCTCTGCAAGGCTATGGAGTGTATCATCATGGAACTTATAAACAATGACATTGGTAATCTCCAAACTCTGGACCCTACCCATTTTGGGTTTGTAAAAGGCAGATCATGTCTCCTAAACCTGATAGATTTCTTTGAAGTGGTCACCAAAGCCGTAGATGAGGGTAAGGTGGTTCACACAGCCTATCTAGATCTTGCCAAGGCTTTCAACACCATCCCCCACTCTGGAATTATAGACAAACTCACTAAACTAGGTATAAATCCCTATGTCACAAGAAGGGTTGCCAAATGGCTCACTGACAGAACCCACACTGTGAAAGTAGCAAACTCTAAATCCAACTTCAGACCAGTGACAAGTGGAGTACCACAGGGTTCAGTCCTAGGTCCTCTCCTGTTTGGTACCTACTTCTCTGAAGTACAGGCTAACACAGATGGTCTTTGGCTAACAAAGTTTGCAGATGACTGCAAACTAGGAGCCATAATCAAAACTCCTAACGATGTGGACATCCTACAAAAGGGCCTTACTGAGACAGATGCCTGGTGTCAAAGCCATGGCCTCAAGCTCTTTGCTAAAAAGTGCATTGTCATCCCTTTTGGTAAAAACTCTGTACCCATAATCTACCACATAGGCGGTAGTTTACTTAACACCAAAAGTGTGATAAGAGACCTTGGGACACAGGAGGACAGTAGTCTCTCCTTTGATTAATCACATTACCACAGTAGTCAGGAAATCCTTCTACGTGGCACACCTCATCACAAAAGGTTTCTCATCCAGGAAAAAAGAGGTCATTGTTCCCCTCTACTCATCACTCATTAGACCCATTATAGAGTATAATGCCCCTTTTGGTATGTACCTCACAAGACATCTACAACAACTGGAAAGGCCACAGAAAAACCTCACAAAGAGGATTACTGGCCTCAAACCATTGCCCTACGTAGACCGTCTCAAAAAACTCCAGCTTTACTCTGTCACATATCGCCTACTCAGAGGTGATCTCTGCCTAACATACAAAGCTATGTCAAACCCAGAGCTGTTGGACATGCTCCACGTAAAGAAATCCCAATCCCTTTGAGCTACATGCTCTAGGGACCTAAACCTTGTCACCAAAATAAACAGAACATGCTGGAGGGATAGATTCCTGTCCCAGAGACTTTCCATACTCAAACTACCTATCTATATCAAACAAAGCTCCTCATTAGCACTCTTCAAGAAACATCTTGATGATTGGATGGGAGATAGGAAATTCACCCCAGGGATCACTTCTGTGGCTCTGCTTGACAGGGGCACAGGGAAATAATTTTCTTGGGTGGCAAAAGCCAGGGTACCGTTTGGCTAGGCTTATATAGGCCCTAGGGCCAATAGCCCAGTACCTATTTATAAACCTATGAACCTATGAATGTAAATTATGTGGTTTACTAGTCGAAGACATCTGATTTTTGGCCTGGTGCTTATAAAATGGTAGAATATCCCCAAAAAGGATATTAAGATATTGTGTGCATCATTTAAATGTGTGATTTTATTTTCGAGGGAAAATTACTTTTTACCTTCTCATACTGGTACACTGTTGTATGTTTTATAGTATACCCAGACATTTTATAGCATTCTTGAAAACTTAGTCAAATCTAGTGTTGAATAGCACATCTGTCATCAGATGAGAATATTACACACTTGCAGCTATAATCATTTGAAACAGAATATGTAATGTCCTTCTATTTACTTGCTGTAGTATTCTTAACCTGAGTATCTCCCACCTGAAGGTGACCTGCTGTTGACCAGTGTACAACTGTAGGGTACGTGGGATCCCACACTTAGGCTGCTGATGGACATAGGCCATAAAAGTGACGTACACACATACCATCCTCAAAACTTTTCTGTCGCCAGTCAGAACTCCATTCCAACAATCAGTCTGATTGTTTCAGCACTTGTGAATTCAGTCTTTTGCCAGATAAGCTTTTTCTCTTACTACTGTTTTGGTTATGTCACCCAAGAAGGGCAAGTGCCAGTGTGGAAGACAAATTCCACATAAGGACAGCCATTCTCAGTGTCTCTTTTGTTTAGGCCCTAACCACAACCACAAGTCCTGCAGCATTTGGCAGTCATTCATTCCAAAGACCTTTAGAAGCAGGCTTTCCACTCTTGCTATATATTTAGAGAACCAACGGCTCAAGCTACTAGCTAAGTGTATGGAGGGTACCTCCGGGTCCAACACTAATTTGGTGAAGCACAAGGCCAAGAAACCTTGGCTTGCAGCTTCTGCTGCAACTCCAATGTCCAACATTTCACCCAAGGTGATTATCAACCCGGAGGTTTGTCCAACTTCAGGCAATTTTTACAGGCCAAGTGCAGTTCTGAGGCCGCCTCGTCTTTGGCCACAAGCACATCTGTGGAGGCCAGAGGAGCCTAGGGGGTACCTCGCACCCAAGCAAGAAAAGAGTTACAGTCTGATACATTCAAATGTAGGTCTTTGTCCAGTCTTCTGACATTGCATAGAATAGTTTTGCCTGCAAAGAAAAAACAAAAGACTAAGCATTTGTCCCCAACCAAGGAGGTCTCTTCAAATTGGCAGGCCTTTTCTCAAAGTTTATTTCAAGCCTCCATGGCACTCAAACAGCCTTCCTCTCAGCCTGCTCCTACAGCTGCTTCCCAACCTTCTCAAAAAAGAATTAGAGACAATGACTCACCTCAAGATTTTTTTTTCATCTGATGAAGAGGAATCTGTGGATTATTCCACACAAATCTCTTCCACCAAAAATAAGTTTCCCCTGAAGAGGAGTCAGTAGGTGCTGACTTCCCAGTGGAGGAGATATCCTTTGATGAAACTCTCCTGAAAATGGGAGAACATTTCAAATGGGATACTTCTGAAATTTCAAAAGTCCAGAAAAGATATTATCAACTACTACAAGTTGATGTCCCTGGTCCCTCTGCAGTTCCTCCTGAGCAACTTTCCTTTAATCTTCTTCCATCAGACAAACAGAGTAGAACCCCAGAGAGACTGGGTAAAAAGGCCTATACATTATCCACCTTGGCTTTCAGGGCCATTAATTACCAGACAAATATAACAAAGTACTCCTTAGAGCTTTTGTCTCGGGTATCTAGTGTCATTGCAGATGTTCCACACTTAGATGGAAAAGCCTTGGTTCTATCTATACTGGGATCTTCCTCCCAGGTAGCAACACATTTCATTAAATGCAGGTATGATGCTGCAGAGGCTTGTGCCAGGACAGCTGCTACTGACTCAGTTATGAGATTTTCCTGTCAAAGGCTGCAACCCCTCCAGGATGACATCAAATCTAAATTAATGGATGTACCACTAGACAATTCAGCCTTACTTGGTAAGGCAGAAGCCTCTCTATTTAAGTCCCTACAGGAAAAAAAGGAACTCAAGGAGCTGAAACACATCCTGGTTTGTCCTGTACTGAGGTTTCACAGGAATTTCCCTTCAAAGTCTGTTTTCGTCCATAGCCACACTCAACACCCCTCCAGTAAGTCTTCCAGAGGAGGCAAGAGACAACAGAAGCCTAGAAGCTCTCATCCATCTTCACAACAAAGGCAGTCCTTTCTTGACCAAGCAAGGAGTCTGTGACTATCTTGCAGATGTTCACCTTTCCCCACATTTCCTTTGCCTGTCCAGTGTTCATGGGGTCTGGAAAAGCATCACCCAAGGCACCTGGATTCTTTCCATAATCAAAAAAGTCATGGTCTGCCACCTCCCCCTTCCCAAAACTTCTTTTGGAGTTTCAGCAACAGGGCTCCATTCAAAAAGTCCCTTAAGCCTCAAGGAGAAAAGGCTTCTATTCAAGAATGTTCCTGGTACCCAGAAAAGATGGCTCCTGGATACCAGTACTGGATTTAACCCATCTCAACACCTTCCTAAAGGCTCCTACCTTCAGAATGTTAACACTCCAAACATCATTTCCCCTTATCCTTCCACAAGGATACATGGCATCTCTAGATATAAAAGATGCTTACCTTCACATCATTCACCCCAGTTTCAGGAAATTCTTACTCTTTTCTGTGGATTCCTGACATTTTCAGTTCTCTGCCTTGCCCATTGGTCTTTCTGTAGCACCAAGAGTATTCACTAAACGCCTGACTCCAGTGATTGCACACTGCAGACTTTTGGGCATCCAGATTTTCCCATTCCTAGATGATCTGCTTTTACAGTCCCCAAATTCACACACTCTACTCCAAAACTTGGCTATCACCGTTTCTGTCCTTGGGAAACTGGGATTCACCATCATCTACAGGAAGTCGGTCCTCACTCCTTCACAGGACTACATTTTCCTGGGTTATTGAATACAGACAGAAATTATGAGAGTGTCACTCCCACCTCAGAAGGTGTAAGACCTTTGGTCATTCTTCTCTTCTCCCCTTAAGTCAACTCACTGCCACAGAGTTCCTCAGGATGCAGAGATTCATGGCTTCCACCATTCCCATGGTACCAATGGCAAAACTCCACATGAGGACATTCAGTGGTTCCTCAGATCATTGTGGACCCAGCATTCTCAACTGCTAGCCTACCAAGTCCCCCTCATTCCTTGCCTAAAGAGGGAGCTATTCTGGTGGATACATCAAATAGACATAAATCTAGGTCTACCCCTGCATCCTCTCACCCCAATCCTAGAACTCTACACAGACACATCAGATGTGAATGGGGAGCAGCCTTGAGCAAATTCACAATTCAGGGAATTTGGACCTCTTTCCAAAAATCAGAACACATAATCATCAGGGAAATGTGAGTATTGCTACTAGCTCTACAAACATTTCAACCTCACCTTTGCCCAGGCTCTCTAAAACTTTTCACAAACAACATGACAGTCCTCTGGTATGTGAACAAGCAGTGGGGACCAAATCCTATGTCTTGTGCAGGTTTTCTCTTCTGGTATGGGAATTTCTGGCCCAGTACCACATGACTGTTCAGGCAGTGTACATTCCCTCCAACTGGAATCTTGTGGCAGGTCCCTGACTCAATCACACAAATGGATGCAGGGACATGTTCCTGGATATAGTCCACCAATGGGGCATTCCTCAAATAGACTTATTTTCCTCCCTCCAGAACAGATAACTTCCAAAATTTTGTGCCAGAATCCCAAGTCCTCTGGTTTGGAAAGTAGATGCCCTCTCCTTCTCTTGGACGGGAGTGTTTTAGTATGCATTTTCCCCCCTTCATCTAATACCAAAAGTCCTGTTCAAGATTTAACAAGACCAACCAGAAATCTTGCTGGTGACTCCCTTTTGGACAAGATAGCACTGGTTCCCCCTACTTCTACATTTAGCCAAGGGCCATCATCACAAGTAACCTGACAGAGTGGACTGACACAGAACAAAGGATCCCTATTACACCCACACCTGTCTAATATCCTTCAGACACCTGTTCTCAGAGAATGTACTCAGGGTTTTTCAGGAGGCCAGAAACCCCAATACAAGAAAATCTTACTTTTCCAAGTGGAAAAGATTTTCATTCTGGTGTCCCACCAAGAATTACTGACAGTGAGAATCCCAGTGGTTCTGTCTTACTTGTGTGAATTGCTCTCTGCTGGCTTGGCTTACTCCTCTGTCAAAGCACACATCAGCTATTTCTGCTTGTCTGACACCCCCCCCCCAGCATCCAGATTTGAGGTGAAACAGTTCCTTAAGGGCATCCTTCAAATTAGGCCTCCCATGAAACCTATTCCTCCTCCTGGGGACCTTAATTTTGTCCTAGAAAAACTGACCTAGGCCCCTTTTGAGCCTGCATCCTCAGCCTTCCTCAAACATTGCTATTGGAAAACTGTTTTACTAGTGACTTTGACCTCAGTCAGAAGAGTGTTGGAGCTTCAAGCCCTTATGGCAGTGCCCCCTTCTTGGTATTTCATAAGGATAGGGTATCCTTAAGAACAAATCCTTCCTTTATGCCTAAAGTAGTTAATGTGTTATCCCTTAACAAATCCATCCAATTACCTACCTTCTTCCCTTCTCCGAAATAACACAGTAAAGAGGTGCTACACTCCTTAGATGTACACAGACAACTTAGGTTTTATCTGGACAAGGCAAAAGCTATCAAAAAATCTGATCAGCCATTTGTGAACTTTCATCCCAGTGCTCTGGATTTACCTATTTCCAAGCAGCCTATTTCTTCTTGGATTTCAAAGACTATTTATCTTTGTTGCACACTCAATGGAAAGAAACTCCCTTCACAAGTGAAAGCCCACTTTACCAGGGCTATGGCTTCCTCTAAGGCATTCTTCAAGGGCCTAGACAAAAATGCCATCCTTGAAGCAGCCACCTGGTCTTCTGTCAATACCTTTACCAAGCACTACAAACTGGATGGCATTTCCACATCCAGAGCTGGCTTTGCCAAAGCCATTTTACATGGCTTCATTGAGAGCTCCTCTGCTCCTTCCTCCTCCCTTCCTTCTTGAGCTTTGGCACTCTCCCTCAGATTAAGAATACTGCAGCAAGTGAATAGAAGGACATAGAATAGTTGTGTAAAATCTTACAATAACCATAGACATCCTTCTCTTCACTGATGCAGCTAAGCAATTTGATACTTTCTTTGTGCTGTACACCAGCATTCAAATTCATTGTCTGACATCCCTTTAGAAATAGCACTGTACTGACATGATAAGATATGTAGGTATCATGAGACTCTATAAGCCCTGTGGCATGCATTTTTTGTGTAAATATGATATAAATGTTATTTTTTCGGTACAACCACCTGAAGTTATTAGAATCTTCCCTATCCTACAATCAGATATTTATATTCACTAACACTGATTACAGAATTTATAATACACTCCTCTCCCCAACCCAAAAAAAAAAAGACAGAGATGTAGATTCACTAACACTGATTACAGAATTTATAATACACTCCTCTCCCCAACCCAAAAAAACAAAGACAGAGATGCAGATTCACTAACACTGATTACAGAATTTATAATACACTCCTCTCCCCAACCCAAAAAAACAAAGACAGTGATGTAGATTCACTAACACTGATTACAGAATTTATCATACACTCCTCTCCCCAGCCCAAAAAAACAAAGACAGTGATGTAGATTCACTAACACTGATTACAGAATTTATAATACACTCCTCTCCCCAACCCAAAAAAACAAAGACAGAGATGCAGATTCACTAACACTGATTACAGAATTTATAATACACTCCTCTCCCCAACCCAAAAAAACAAAGACAGTGATGTAGATTCACTAACACTGATTACAGAATTTATAATACACTCCTCTCCCCAGCCCAAAAAAACAAAGACAGTGATGTAGATTCACTAACACTGATTACAGAATTTATCATACACTCCTCTCCTCAGCCCAAAAAAACAAAGACAGAGATGTAGATTCACTAACACTGACTACAGAATTTATAATACACTCCTCTCCCCAGCCCAAAAAAAAACAAAAACAGTGATGCTTCCATTGCTATCAAACAAGGATGGCCATAACACTGACAACAAAATGTTTTTGAGTAATGCATGCTTGCTTCTCCAAGAATATAATGGAGATCTTTCCTGGAAATCAATATAGATGGAGCTGACCACAAAGAACAATTGATTCTGGAAGTCAAAGCCAGTAACTCCATAGGGACATAAGCAGCACAGAGCATATATATCAGTTCTATAAACAGCTAAGCAGAGCATTTTGTGCTCGTCCTAGTTTGTGTTATTTGCCATAAGAAGACAAACCTGTCTCCATGACACCCTCTGATTTCTGCACCCATAGAGTCCTACCGTAAATAATGTCAGAGTGAGGGAACTGGCTCTTTTGTCTTGAATACTGTAAAATGAATTTGGTTTTGTCCATTTAAATCCTCATACTCAACAGCTAAGTAGTGTAACTGTCATAAGGGGATATAACATTATAAACTAATGCATATTAAGTCCTTCTCCACTTCTGATTGTGACTCAAACTATAGTGAACCTGCTTTTATCCAAAAACGTTTCAATAAACTACATACACATAAACACCTCCTAAGGAGGAGCAAGGCTGTAGCCAACAGTCCCCCCCCCCATATGAAGACAGATGCCTACTCTCAAACTAAATATAACTTATTACAATCTTGTAAAACTTCAGCCTAAGTTATATTCTTTGGCAAAATTGCTTTGAAGTCTGCAGAGCTTAGTGGAACATTTTAAGGGAATAGTAATTTCTTCAAATTGTAACTCTGCAATTCTTCATTCTACACCTTCATCCACAACAGGAGTCAAGGTCACCTGATACTAAAATTGTAAGCACGTTTGCCTTAATTTTTCCAATTTAAAGCATGCCCCAAATATCACCTCTGCATCTTTACTGATGCAAAAAGTCATTACAGAGCTGTATGTCAACTGTTACTTATGTGGCTGATGTATTTATTTTTTGTTGATTCTGGCAAACAATCAACCTCCTTCTCAACCCAGGAAAACTCACTACCCCAACCCAAATTTTGACCTACCCAAATGATTCCATAGCCACTCAGTTTAACTCCCATTTTATTAACTCAATAACCTCTCTACTAAACAGAACCCCTAATGTGCCTCTGTCCATACCTCAACCATCCAATAAAAAGTATACCCTCTATCTCAAACCTATCCAAACAAGTTATGTAAAAAATCTCCTTTCTAAATTAAAACCTTGCACACTAGCTGCAGACCAGCCACCTGGTGATTTTCTACAACTAGCTGCTACTTCCATCACGTACCCTATATCTATTCTCATTAACTGTTCTATCTCTGAACAGTATGTACCATTCCTCTGGAAAATATCTCACGTCATACCCTTACATAAAAGTGGTCCCTCTACTGATGTATCCAACTACAGACCCATAGCCATTCTGTCACCATTAGCCAAAATCTTAGAAAAATGTATACACAAACAGATCTCAGACCATTTCCTGTCAAATAACCTATTATCTAATACACAACATGGCTTTGGACCTAGGCAAAGCACCAGTACAGCTCTAATTAGCTTTACTAATATCATAAATCAACTCAAAAACAAAACCAAACTAGTCTCTGTTACCTTCCTAGCTATATCAAAAGCATTTTACACTGTATCTCATCAAATACTTCTCAATAAACTGGCTTTATACCACTTCAGCCTTGAAGCCTTAAGCTGGTTTCATAGCTACTTGTCAGATTGGAAACAAGACACTTTATGGGATAATAAACTCTCCCCTCAGCTCCATATATGTGTAGGAGTCCCACAAGGATCAATCCTTGGCCCACTTCTATTCACAATTTTTACCAATGACCTAAACTCCTCAGCAAAATCTAGCCTCAATCATACAATATGCTGACGATGCTTCCCTAATCTGCTCTGCCCCCTCTATCAAGGAACTCCAAGAAAAAAATACTTAGGCATTCCTCCACAGTATTGAAAACTATTTAACAGCACATCAACTCATACTTAATCCCAATAAAACCAAGCTTAGGGTCTTCTATAGTACCTCAACAATAAACAACCAAACACATATTTCCTCCTCCAATGGCACAAAAATAGAACCCATTGAACATACAAAACGTATTGGTGTCACAATTGATAGTGGACTTAAGTTTGACAAACACATTGTACTAGCAATTAAAAAGGTTCATGTCAAACTGGGTCCTCCCTATAGGGCTAAATTGTATCTTACTGACCATGCCAGACTCGCAACAGCCAGAACCCATCTCTTATCTTCCCTGCTTTACTATTTGCAAATATTTACCAGTCTTCATAAATCTGAACTAAATAGCCTTGAATCTTGCTCCAACAAAGTAGCCAAATTAATCACTTTCAAAGATCACACCATTGCACTGCCATTCTCCAGCTGAACTGGTTAGAGCTCCCCTCACCTGCATACTCTAAATTAGCTATTAACTGCCCATACAGTCTTATATAAACCTGACAACTGCCCAGCCCTACTTGACCTTGTCTAACCCTGCACTAACCAAAAGTCTCTTAGGTCTGCTGCTATAGTATTGTTCAAACTTAACAAAACTCAAAACTCTCACAGTGTCTCCTTATACTCCCATATCATTGCCAAACAGTGGAATTCTCTAGCCCAGCACATTCTGTCCATCCATGATACACATTCATTCAAACAGTCCCTAAAGGAATATTTCACCAAACATAGGCTTCGCTCCTGTTCTCCCCCAGGCTAACTAATCTAATCCCCTTACTGTCTACCTTCTTTCTCTCCACCACCCACTGTCACTATTTATTGGCAATTGAGCCTTCTTACCCTCAGTTTGTGATACTTTTATCCAAAAAAATATATATATATTATTGTTTTGTCTGTATGAATAGTATAAGCTCATTGTGCTACTGTTGTTACATGGTCTAGATACAATGTCAAGTAACTTACATTTGAACTTCTATTGTTTATTTTATGCTTCTACACATACAAATGTCATATGTACAAATGTATAAATATGTAATGTTTCTTGGCGCTTTTCTCCCTGGGGCTGTGCTAAAAACGGGCTTCTGGCACAGTTAGATACTACCCGGTTATCAAATGTAAATAAATAAATAAAATAAATAATTGTTTTGTTTTAGAAATAAATTTTTATGCTTTAAATGTAAGCTTTTGCTTCCATGTAGTAAAAAATGACTTTATTTTTAAGAGACGAGTTACTAATCAACTTCAGTACTGACAAACGTGATTAAAACTAGTATTCTGGAAAGTATTGCTTGATAGTTTCCTTCTAGTTAAGACTTGCTCAAGGGTTACAGAAAGAGCCATATATATGTTGACATTTGTTCATCACGGAAAGGAACAATAGCTATACAAAAATACCCCCGGAAGCAAAGACAAATAAATAATGATAATTTAAATACTAATTGCACATATTATGTTTAGAGCCTCATGAATGAAAATGTTGGCAAGGTATGTAGATAGCATTTTATGTAGTCATAACTCAACTATATGTCTATATTTTCCAAGACAAGTCACATGCCTGTCATTTCATTGCACGCTTTACAATTGTGCAGTGTTGACTTCTTATCTTCTTATTTTCAGTGATGATTCTGCTGATTCTGTCGATGAGGAGACACAAAAAGCAACCATGTATAATCGATGAAGACGAAAACTTCCATGAGAACATCGTAAGGTATGATGATGAAGGAGGTGGGGAGGAAGACACAGAGGCTTTTGACATTGCAGCTATGTGGAACCCTAGAGAAGTCCAGTTGCTGAAAACTAGACAGGATATGCTACCAGAAATTGAAAGCCTTTCAAAACATGTTCCGCAGACATGTGCAGTTGATTACAATGTGCATAGCTATGTACTTGCAAAGCTGTATGAAGCAGATCAGGACCCTTGTGCTCCTCCATATGACTCATTGCAAACTTACCTGTATGAAGGAAATGGATCTGTAGCAGAATCACTCAGCTCCCTGCAGTCAATTACTACAGACTCTGACCAGAGCTATGATTATCTCACTGAATGGGGACCGCGCTTTAAAAAGCTTGCTGATATGTATGGTGTTTCAAAAGACAGTGGCTCATTATGGTAGTGGATGAATGATACCTACATTTTGTATAAGACAATAAACAGAGAGGATTATAATTAAATCCTTCTGTGAACTAAAGTGTAACATTTCTGCAGATAAGTGGTCCACTGAAGGAAAGAAACATCACTCCTTTTCAAAAAACATAACCGATTTGCAACTGTACAATGCTGAATGACGGAAAGAGACATATGTATTTTTAAAATGCAGCCTTTCTTTGAATTGAGGTCACCAGATAAAACTGTATATTCAAGTGACCTCCTTCCTTGAGGAAACAAATTTTACAGATCCAATGTCAACATGAATTTCAACGCAAAATGTGCCATATTAATTTTATCTTTTCAACCACCGATTTTTTGAAAATCTAGATAAACAACATTCTGAAAATGATATTAGAAAACATGAGACAATTTTGTAAGGTAGATTTATTTTAATGAATCACTAACCCAGATATTTTTATGAAATATAAAGGGTAAAAGTATTCCAACTTCCATTTTATTAATGGTAATCACTTCAGTTTTGAGGATTTCAAGTTTACATTTTACATATTCTGAGATGTCTAAGGAGCAGATGACAACACTGTTTGTTGTGCTTCTTCTTCTGTTAGCTATAATATTGCAGCATTGCTGACTGTTAAGAACACTGGTAGAAAATCTGTATTATTTTGGCACAGATTTTTGCCAAATGAAAGAGAAACTCTATAAAATGAAAGCCAATGAAGTATGAAGTATAAAATATTACACAAAGAAACAAGATAGGGCTTTACTAAAGTGGTTTGTCTGTTTTAGTTAGATTTGCATAGATGAACTACTCAAACACTGCAATAGAAAGAATGGTAAATATGTATGTCTGAAAAGTAAAATGTATACATTTTGCAAATATGGTAATTTTGGTAATAAAATATTGTGTATTCTTTTACAGTTGAAGAAACACTCCCTTTAATAAATTCACAACATAACAGCCATAATAAGCATTAAAGAGAAGAGTATTCTTCAAAAATAATAGTAAACAGTATACTGGTGTAAAACTTATGCTCTATAAGTGGCTCAAGAAATATTACTACTACGATTATTCATGCAAAACAAAAGCAACAGTGTTTAATGTATTGTCATAATCTATAAGATTTTTCTAGTTTATGGATTGTAGTGATTCCTCCAAGGTTATCAGTATGTTAAGCCAGTTATACTGTTTTGCAGTATGAGAACTGATCAGAACAACTTTCAAAGAAGCATAACAATTTTATGGTGGCTGGAGCTCTAAAACTGGGAAAAAAGCAGGCTTATTAAGCACCTTTCTGATGCTAGAAAGATGCTTAACAATCTTTTGTTAAACATTCCTCAGTGCTATTAATCTCTCACACTAGAATACATGTTAGCCACAACAAAATAGTGGCCAGGAACCACAAAGTGCTTAACAACATATTCAAACACTTCATTAGTTTTTTTTTCACCACCATTCTCTGGTGACTACACTCTGTGTGGCAGTGGTATGTGGTGGTTAAGAGACAATGCCTTCCTGCACCACCATATTAATACATGCTACCTTGCTCTTAACCCTAATCCTGCACCTCAGCTTAAAGAAATACCACTACACAAGAAAACTCAGATGTAAGGTACATGAAGATGTATACGTGCACAGCACCAAATCTATCCCCTTGCCTAACCCTTATTTTAATACTAACAGGCAAATACTCAAAACAATACTAAATCTGTTAGCGTACCTTTCCCTTACTCTGACCCTAATACAAACACTCATACAAGCATTCCTAAACCCTAATACAAAAACTTTTGGAATATACCAAAGAGGTCCTCCTATTCCCATGTTGTAGTATTCAACATATGGGTTTATTCCTTTTGCTTCGCAAATGTCCGGCTAGTATACAAAAGTTTTCAGTCAGTGTATGGTGTGTGGGACATCTGACATGGGTCACGGAATGTGGACCATAAAAGTGATGTCTACATGCACCAGCTGTCAGAACTTCTCAGCCACCAGTCGAATGCCAGATGTTCCTGCCTTCATGGCCATTGGATTCGAGAAATCAGATAAGTGCCCCATTGGGGAATCTTTCAGTCTTTTTCTTTCATTTAATGCCTGTTCATGTAATCCAGAAAGGGCAAGTGTAAGTGAGGCAGTCATACACCTCACAAGGACTACCACGATCAGTGCCTCTTTTGTTTGGGACGGTCACATGATTACAAGGCCTGCTCCATTTGTCAGGCACTTGTGCCCAAAACATTATGCAGCCATCTGCATGCACTTAACCTGTATTTAGAGAATCAGAGGTTAAAACAAATAGCTTTAGGGATGGAAGGTTCATCCACCGTAGCTACTGAATTGCCTAAAAAGAAAGCCAAGACTATACAGCCTACAACTACAGCTGCGCCTCTTGCGTCCAACCCTAAGCCTGTGGCCATCGGCCTGGTAAAGGAATTGGGCTCCCCTGCTCCAGATATAGTTGGTACCTCCACAGAAGCCACACAATCCCTCATGGAGGGCATGCCCGTAGAGGCTTTACCAGTGTTGGTTTCCAATTCTGGGGGATCCAGTGATTTCTGTAAGTTCATCAGATCTCTCCGGTTCCTTATAGTCTCCAGACTCCGGGCCTTCCTCCCTTCAGATGCCCACCAGATCTCTAAAAAAGAAGGAAAAAAGGAAGCATATCTCTACTCCCACAGAAAGCATGCCTGACTGGCAGGCTTTCAGCCAAAGTCTGTTTAATGCCTTCATGGCCTTACATCCTACCTCTGCAGGGACTGCTAACATCCCACCTCCAATTCTGAGTCCAAGGCCTCAAACCACAAACCCAACCATGAGGGAAGAGGAAGATCTCTCTGATTCTTCATCTGAGGAATTACTTTCATACACTTCCCAGCTTTCTTCTTCCTTGAGGTATGGTTCACCAGAGGAAGAATCTGTTGATCTTCACTCCCCAGCTGAGGATTTGACTTTTGGGGAAACCATTTCCAAGATAAAATAGCATTTTAAGTGGGAATCCTCTGAAATGACTGAGGTCCAAAAAAGATATTATGACCTCATTCAGATAGATTCCCTAAGCCCATCTGCTGTTCTCCCAATTCTGCCTACCTTCCTAGATGCCTTCTCCTCAGCACTCAAATCCTGACTCACAACCACCTGCTACACGCAGATCTGATAGACTTTATAAAGTCCCTGAGACTGCCAAGTATCTCCTCAAGTGTTCATCAGCAGACCCTGCCACCATCTCTATTTCCACAGATAAGGCATCCAACTTTTACCCACCACTACTATCCTTCCTGCTGACAAAGACAGCAAAATGATGTAGAGTCTGGCTAAGAAAATGTACACCTCTGCTACTCTGGCCTTCAGAGCTACTAACTACCAGATGCACATGGCTAAATATGCCTTATCACTCCTGGAGAAAGCCTCCAAGGAGTTGGCTGATACACCAGATTGTGATACCATAGCTTCACTGTCTTTCCTTCTGGCTCTCACCTCCCAGGTTACCAGGTACTCAAAGTGCAAATGTTCTTTGTGTTTCACTGTTGCAGTCATCACATTTGGGTTATCTGCCTGTAGGAAGCCCTCAGCCAGCCTGAATATCAGAGTCTTGGATTCCTTCTTCGGATGCTGTCTCTTCTTCCATTGAGTCAGGTCATCAGGGGTATAAAACATGCAGCTGATGCCATTACATCAGTCTTTCTTGCCGCGCGGTGCCCAAAGCAGAAGCAGTTCACAAGTGCTGATCGGCCGACTTCTGAAATTTTCATTTTCGAGTTTCAGAACAGAAGTCTTCAAAAAAGCTAAGTACCCTGTTGAGGATCCTTTTTCTTGCTCTTAACCGATGTCAGTAAAAGTTAACAATTGTATTACCTGTGGAAAGCAAATACCTCATAAAGATTTTCATGGTTTTGTGCCTTGTTCAACCCTCGAATTATTCATTGTCAGGCTACACTTGCAGCAAATTATTTTGGTACTCGGTATAACTATCCAGAAATGGATTTGGTAAGCCATCTAGCTACCGATATTCCAAAAAAAGTAAGGATAAAGACAGAGACAGACCGCATAGGTCCAAAACTGCTGACGATGCTTCTGTTAAGCTAGTCGCCAGTCCACGGTACTCAGTGAGGCACTTTCGCAGCCCCTGATACCCGCTACCTCAGATTTGCAGGCCTCTACTGAGACCCATTCAGAATCCGGTATGCCACGAGATGCTTCTTCGACTATGGTACCTGCGGATGTCTCTACCTTGGATGGGTCCAGAGCCGCTGTGCAGGCACCGGCTTCTGGGGGTGTATTCAGGCCTACAGACTTGCATTTTAAACCGATGGCATCTTCTTCAACCAGGCCTAAAACTCGACCCACACCTAGAAAACCAGCGTCCAAACCGCATGCTCAGGCCCATATGCCTAAAAAACAAATGCTTAGAATGGCTGAAGACCTTATTACCTTAATTAGGGGAAGCCAGTCTTCCTCCTCTACGAGACCTATAACTAATTTTCCTTCTGATTCTTCTGATCAGGAATCTGATATTTCTGATTATCAGGACTTGCCCTTATTTACCTGTGAAATTCTGATGCAGAGGATTCCATTCCCTCTGCTCCCCCTCCAGAAGATTTTTCTTTTGGTGAAACCTTGCACTCTCTTAGGGAGCATTTCTGCTGGGAAAGCCAGGATTACCCTGACTCCAAAAAGAGGCTTAGGGAATTCTTACTCCTCCCTCAACACAGGTCTTTAGCTATCCCTCTTGTTCTGGACATTGTAGGTGATGCTTTCTTGGAATCTAGCCTTTCCCCAGATGCTTTACCTCCAGCTCCCAGAAAACCTGACAGGTATAACAGAGTACCTGACTCTCACAAGTTCCTCTTCAAGAATCCTACTGCAAATCCAGAGACTATTTCCCAGGGGCCAAAGGGCATTAAGGCTACTGCTGCCAAAACCCTTACCCCCTTCTGATAGAGATTCTAGAGCCTTGGACAGATGGGGTAAGAAGGTATATACTTCTGCTACTTTGGCCATTAGGGCTTTAAATTGCCAGTTTCATATGTTAAAGTACCAGCAGCATATTATGGGACTACTTAAACAGAAAATTATGTTGATTCCTGACTGTGCTGAACACAAAGAATTACAGGATTTAATACATTCTGCAGAACACGTTGGTAAACATACTTTGCAATGTGGTTTTGACTCTTTAGACGTATCTTGCAGGGCTGCTGTCACTGGGTCTGTACTTAGAAGGCATGCTTGGCTTAAGGAGCAAAACTTGCCAGATCATGTTAAAGCTAAATTACTGGATGCTCCCTTAAACCAACACTGCCTGTTTGGCAACAAAGTAGAATAAGTCCTCAAAAAGATGGAGGACAAAGCTAAATCTATGCAAACTGTTAAAGATTTCCTGCAAGTACAGCCTCCCAGATTTAGTAGGCATTGGCCTTCAAAGAATTGGTCCTTTCCAGCCTCTCTCAGGCCTTCTCAGTCCAAATCCAGGAACAGCAGACCACCTAGGTTATAGTCCCAGGCTACGCACAGGCCTAAACAGTGGGGGACTACCACTTCCAAAGCAGAGAGTAGTAAGACACCCCCCACGGAAAAATGGCACAATGACTTAATCTTAACCCTTCCAAGCCCTGCTCAACTGCCTGCTCCCTTAAGAGGAAAGCTCGGCCTACATGCAAAAAACTGGGAACTCATTACCCAGGACAAATGGGTTCTGAATATAGTTTCCCAAGGATACAGATTCCATTTCCACACCCTACCAACCCCAAACAGTTGGCCAGATCTACCCCCAAATCAGTAGGCAGAGGCTCTACAGCAGGTTCCCCCTCTTCTAAGTATCAGGGCTACTCAATCTGTCCCAGCAGAAGAAAGGGGACAAGGTTTTTATTCAAGACTTTTCCTGGTACCCAGAAAAGACAGCTCCTGGCATCCTATGCTGGACCTCTCTATTCTAAACACATTTTTGGTAATCCCAAAATTCAAAATGCTAACACTTCAACAGCTGCCTCCTGTGCTAGGCAAAAATGCCTGGTTGGCAACCTTAGACTTAAAGAAAGCTTACCTGCACATCCCAATAAGGGAATCTTGCAGGAAATACCTACGCTTCAGGGCAGGCTCCATGCACTATCAGTTCTCTGCACTTCCCTTTGGCTTATCTACTGCGCCCAGGGTATTCACAAAGTGTCTAGCTCCAGCCATTGCATTTTGCAGGCAGAGAAATATTCAAAAATCCCCATACTTGGACGATTGTCTGATTCAGGCAGAAAGCCAGGACTTACTATTAAAACATCTGGCATTCATAAAGAAACTTCTAACCTCACTGGGGTACACCATAAATGAAAAGAAATCTCACCTAGTACCCTGCCAACAGATTATATTCCTGGGAGCAAGCTTGAACACAACTTCCCAGATGGCTTTCCTCACTCCAGAGAAACTAGTTTTTGACAGCCTACTTCAAACTACTGGCCACAAAGACCCAGCTATCTGCAGGGAAAATTCTGCAAGCCCTGGGGTTCATGGCCTCTTGCATTCTACTAATTCCATATGCAAGACTGCATATGAGGAAACTGCAATGGTATCTAAAAGGCCTATGGTGTCAACATTCTCAGGACCTGGAATCAATGACTCCTATCATTCCTTCTATAAAGACAGAGTTCCTTTGATGGGCAGAGGCCTGCTACCACAACAAGGGGCTCCCTTTCACTCTAGCCCCTGCTGCCCAAACCCTAACAACAGATGCATCAGACTATGCATGGGGGACTCACTAGGCAGGGCATTGCATTCAAGGCAAATGGAACCCGAGACAGATGCACCTGCATATCAACCAAAAAGAAATGTTAGCTGTGCAGAATTCCCTGACAGCCTTCAAAGACCACATTCTTCCAGGACAATTATTGGTAAAGACAGACAACACCACAGTTATGTGGTGCATAAACAAGCAGAGGGGAACCCACTCGTACCCTCTCTGCAGACTAGCCATGACTCTGTGGAACACAGCCTTGCGCTACCAAGTGCACCTACAGGCTCATTTTCTGCCAGGCAAGCGAAATTATCTGGCAGATGACCTAAGCAGAAATCTCATGGACCCACATAAATGGAAACTGGAACCAAAAATATTCAACCTCTTGAGGAACAAATGGGGGACTCCAGAGATAGACCTGTTTGCCTCCTCTCCGAACTACCAATTGTACAAATTCTGCACAAGGACTTCCCACAGTCAAGCTTGGAAAGTGGATGCCCTGTCCTTTACCTGGGAAAGCCTCCAATTAATGCCTTTCCCCCTCTGCCTCTCCTCTCGAAGGTTATGCTAAAGATCAAACAGGACAAGTCAAGGACAATACTGATTGCACCAGACTGGCCACGCCAGCACTGGTACCCCCTCTTGTGCAGTATGACACTGCTGGAACCATGGCACCTGCCTCAGAACCTTTCCCTGCTGTTCCAGCAGGTGGGCCAGATTCTGCACCCTCAGCTTCAAACCCTGAACCTTGCAGCCTGGCTAATTCCTTGAGCTCTCCGATAGCATCCCTCAGTAAGCATGTGCTAGACGTCATTCTGGAGGCCAGGAGGCCTAGTATTTGAAAATCCTATGCTGAAAAGTGGAACAGATACTGTTACTGGAGCCAGACTAAGAGGATGGGCACAACAGTGCCCAGCTTACCTCATATACTTCAGTACTTAACAGAAATGCTCCACAAGGGCCTATCCTTCCCATCCATTAAAATTCATGCCTCTGCCATTTCAGCACATTATAATACTGAACCATCCCTCTTCTCTCACCCCCTGCTAAAGCAATTCCTCAGAGGGGCCAAAAATGTAAGACCCCCCCCCAGGAGAGCCCCTACTCCAGCCTGGGACCTTAACCTTGTATTGGAAAAGCTCACCCTCCCTCCTTTTGAGCCAGCTGCAACTGCAGAGTTGAAATTCCTTTCTTGGAAAACAGCCTTCCTTCTAGCCATCACTTCAACAAGAAGAGTGTCTGAATTACAGGCCCTCATGGCTGTGGAGCCCTTCATTATCTTCCATGCAGACAGAGTTTCCCTCAGAACCAATCCTTCCTTTATGCCCAAGGTGGTTTCTAGTGTGGCCCTTAATCAGTCCATTCATTTGCCTACCGTTTTCCAGAATCCAGAAAACAAAGGAAAATTAATACTGCACTTTTTGGACGTGCACAGACAACTTAGATTCTATTTGGACAGAACTAAGCCTCTCAGAAAATTTGAACAACTGCTAGTTGGCTTTGCTGCAGTGGCAGAGGGGAAGGCCATTTCAAAGCAAACCATTTATAAATGGATAGCCCATTGCATTCATTTCTGCTATAAGCACCATGGAAAACCTACCCCACAGGGGATAAGATCACATTCCACCAGGGCTGCATCTACCGCTACAGCCTTTCTCAGAGGTGTCCCTACATCCTAGAAACTGCTACCTGGAGCTAGTACATCCCTTCACCAAGCATTACCACATGCCTATTTTTTTCTAAATCCAGAGCTGGTTTTGCCACTGCAGACTTGCAGGGCTTAATAGCTGGCCCTAATGCTCTCTAAGTTCCTCCTCCCTTCCTTAGCTTTGGGAATCAACCCAAATGTGATGACCACAGCAGTGAAACATGAAGAACATAGTACAGTTGTGTACACTTACCATAAATGTAGATGTTTGAGTGTATTCACTGTTGCAGTCCTGGTTACCCTCCCTCCAGCCCCCTGACTTCTCTTGGCTCAACCTTTCCTTCTTGTCTGGTGTATTTGCTTTTTGATGGAGGGGTATCATAACATATATTTGCTTCCCATTGTGGGAGCACCTGACATCTGGGGCAAGAAAAACTGATGTAATGGCATCGGCTGCATGTTTTATACCCCTGATGACCTGACGTCATGGAAGAAGAGACAGCATCCAATGCAGGAATCCAAGACTCTGGTATTCAGGCCGGCTGAGGGCTACCTGCAGGCAGATAACCCAAATGTGATGACTGTAACAGTGAATACATTCAAACATCTACATTTATGGTAAGTGTACACAACTGTACTTTATGGTACTGCTGAAGCCTCAGCATGGTCAGCAGCATCAGCAGCTGCCTTAAGAAGGTACTTCTGGCTGTGCCACCAGCCCCTTCCAGATGATTTCAGCGCAAAGCTGATTGATGCCCCCTTGGACAACACAGCCTTATTTGGTGCAAAAGTGGCTGATTTGTTTAAGTCACTTCAGCAAAAGGGGAAAGAAATGCAAAATCTGAAACACCTGCTAGTCTCCCTTATTCCTAAATTTCAAAGGAACTGCCCAGCTAAAACACAGCTTATTAAAAAATATTCTCACCCTGCTGCTCCCTCAAGGTCTAGATAATCTACCAGGAAGCAACCCCCTCTAGCTAGAGCTACACCATCCTCTAGCCAGAGGCTGCCCTTTCAAGACAGGGAAGGTAACATCTAACTACCTGCCAACCTTACAACCCACTCCTCCTCCCTCTCTCCCTCTGTTGGTACATCTCTCTCACTGCCTCCCTGTGTGGTCATCCATCACCTCACACAAATGGGCCCTTTCAGTCTTTCAAAATGGGTATTTCATGACCTGGCTTATGCCCCAAGCGAAAAAGCCATCCAACAACCTCCAAAACAGCAGTGACACCTCCTGCAGCCAGTGCTACAAACACTGCTGGCTCAAGGCACCATTGAACCAGTGCCTCTCACAGCAAAAGGAAGAGGTTTCTAATCCAGGATTTTTCTGTTCCCAAGAAGAGATGGTACCTGGAGACCATTTCTGGATCTCTCATATCTCAATCTATTCCTAAAGGTCCCAGCCGTCAGGATGTTGACCCTACCAATCCTTTTTCCCCTTCTGATCCCCCAGGGGTTTATGGCTACCTTAGATATAAAGGATGCCTATCTTTACATCCCCATAAAGTCCACTTTCAGAAAGTACCTGAGGTTCTTGGTGGGCCCCTCTCACTTTCAATGTTCTGCCTTACCCTTTGGGCTTTCCATTGCACCCAGGGTTTTCACCAGATGTCTGGCTCCAGTGATTGCCCTCTGCAGGATAAAAGGAATCCAAATATTCCCTTATCTGGATGACCTTCTGATACAGGCAGGCAACAAGGAGACCCTCCTGCAATATATACACCTTGTAGTTTCCCTCCTACACTCTCTGAGATTCCAGATAAATTGCCCAAAATCCCACCTGGAACCTACTCAAGACATTGTCTTCTTGTGGTGCAAAATTCGGACAGATGTCATGAAAGCCTACCTTCCCCTCCAAAAGGTAGAAAACTTGACAGAGCACATACTTCTGGTCCTTCAGTCAACAGGATTGACAGCAATGCAATGCCTCAGGCTCCTGGGCTACATGGCAGCCACTATCCCCCTGTTACCATTAGCAAGACTTCATATGAGAAAGTTGCAATGGTATCTTCTCTCAGTCTGGATCAACACTCCCACCCCTTGGAATACAGGGTTCCCCTCCTACCATGCCTCCAACTAGAAATCCAGTGGCAGTTGATACAAGTGAACCTCAATCCAAGTCTTCTCCTTCAACCACCCCTAACTACACAGATCATGGACACAGATGCCGCAGACTTGGGCTGTGGAGCAACTCTGGTCCATCAAAAAGTGCAGGGTCTGTAGCCAAAGCCATACAAATAAGAACACATCAATGTTCGAGAGATGAGGGCAATTCTCCTGGCCCTTTGAGCTTTCCAACCATATCTACAGCAAGGTCCACTAAAGATTTTCACAGACATTACCATAGATGTTCTTCGTGTTTCACTGTTGCAGTCATCACACTTGGGTTATCTGCCTGCAGGTAGCCCTCAGTCGGCCTGAATACCAGAGTCTTGGGATTTCTGCATCTGATGCTGTCGCCTCATCCATAACGGCAGGTTGACAGGGGTATAAAACATGCAGCCGATGCCATTACATCAGCTTTTCTTGCCGCGCGGGAGCCTGAAGCAGAAGCAGTTCGCAAGTGCTGGTCGGCAGCTACCTGAAATTTTGTTTTTCGAGTTTCAAACCTGAAGTCTTCTAAAGCTAAGTACCCCATTGGGGATCCTTTTTTCTTGCCTAACCGATGTCAGAAAAAGTTAACAATTCTCTTGCCTGTGGAAAGCAAATACCTCACAGCGATTTTCATTCTTACTGTGTCACCTGTTTAGGCGCAGACCACGACGCCCCTCGCTGTCAGTTTTGTGCCTTGTTCAAAGCCCAAACTATTCATTATCGGGCTATTTTTGTCTCTAAATTCTTTTGCTGTAATTCTCCATATTCCAAAATGGCTTCAGTAAGCCATCCGACTACCAATCTTCTGAAAAACCACAACGATAAAGACAGAGACAGACCACATAGGTTCAAAACTGCCGACGATGCTTCCATTAAGATAGTCACCAGTCTACCAGTACTCAGTGAGGTGCTTTTGCAGCCCCTGTTACCCACTTCTACAGATTCGCAGGCCTCTACTGAGACCCATTTGGAGTCTGGTATGCTGCTAGATGCTTCTCTGACTATGGAACCTGCGTATGTCTCTACCTTGGATGGGTCTGAAGCTGCTGTGCAGGCACTGGCTTCTGAGGGTGTATTCAGACCTTCTGATGTCCGTATTAAACCGACTGCTTTGTTAATGACTAAATCTACCGAATTTCTCAGGCCCAGAGTTTGCACTACTCCTAGGAAACCAACGACCAAAGCACATTCTCAAGCTGCCATGCCACAGAAACAAATGCTTAGAATGGCTGAAGAACTTATTACTTTAATTAGAGGAAGCCAGCCTTCCCCCTCTAAAAGACAAAGAATTGATTTTCTTTCTTATTCTTTAGACCATGAGTCCGATGACTCTGACCCCTGTAATTACCAGGACATACCCTTATCTACCTGTAAGGACTCATGTGCAGAGGATTCATTTACATCAGCCTCCCCCCAGAGGACCTTTCTTTCGGTGAAATCTTGCATACCCTAAGAGAGCATTTCCGCTGGGAATACCAGGACTACCCAAAGTCCAAAAAGAGACTCAGGGAGTTTTTAGACTTGCCTCAGCATAGGCATCTAGCTATTCCCCCTGTCCTGGATATTGTAGATGATGTCTTCATGGAATCCAGCTTTACCACTGACACTTTACCACGTGCTCCTAGAAAGCCTAACAGATAGTATAGAGCACCTGACTCTCACAAATCTTTCTTTAAAAGTCCCACTGCAGATCCAGAGACAATTTCTCAGGGACCTAAAGGTATTAAGGCTTCTACAGCCAAAAACCCTACCCCTTCGAACAGGGATTCTATGGCTCTACACAGATGGGGTAAGAAGGTATATACCTCTGCAACTCTTGCCATCAGGGCTTTAAATTGCCAGTTTCACATGTTGAAGTACCAGCAGCATATTATTGATTAAATTAAACAAAAAATGCTGTTGATTCCTGATTGTGCAGAAAATAAGGACTTACAAGAGTTAATGCATTCTGCAGACCAAGTTGGAAAACATACTTTGAAGTGTGGTTTTGATGCCTTAGAAGCATCTTGCAGGGCTGCTGTCACTGGGTCTGTTCTGAGAAGACATGCTTGGTTGAAGGAACAGATCTTGCCAGACCATGTCCATAGGTTCATAGGTAGGTACAAGGCTATTAGCCCTAAGGCCTATATAAGCCTAGCCAAAAAGGTACCCTGGCTTTCGCCACCCAAGAAAATTATTTTCCTGTGCCCTTGTCGAGGAGAGCCATAGAAGTGATCCCTGGGGTGAATTTCCTATTTATTCGATAAAGCTTTCGGGTCTACACCCTTCATCAGTAAATCAGTGAATTTCCTATTTCCCATCCAATCATCAAGGTTTTTTCTTGAAGAGTGCTAATGAGGAGCTCTGTTTGACATATATAGGTAGTCTGTTCCAGAGTATGGGAAGTCTCTGGGACAGGAATCTATCCCTCCAGCATGTTCTGTTTATTGTGGTGACAAGGTTTAGGTCCCTAGAGCCTGTAGCTCAGAGGGATTGGGATTTCTTTATGTGGAGCATGTCCAACAGCTCTGGGTTTGACATAGCTTTGTATGTTAGGCAGAGATTACCTCTGAGTAGGCGATATGCGACGGAGTAAAGCTGGAGTTTTTTTTAGATGGTCTGTGTAGGGCATCTGTTTGAGGCCAGTAATCCTCTTTGTGAGGTATTTCTTTGGCCTTTCCAGTTGTTGTAGATGTCTTGTGAGGTACATACCAAAAGGGGCGTTGTACTCTATAATGGGTCTAATGAGTGATTTGTAGAGGGGAACAATGACCTCTTTTTTCCTGGATGAGAAACCTTTTGTGATGAGGTGAGCCACGTAGAAGGATTTTCTAACCACTGTGGCGATGTGATTATGAAAGGAGAGACTACTGTCCACCTGCGTCCCAAGGTCTTTTATCACACTTTTGGCGTTAAGTAGACTACCACTTATGTGGTAGTTCATGGATACAGAGTTTTTACCAAAAGGGATGACAATGCACTTTTTGGCATTGAGCTTGAGGCCATGGCTTTGACACCAGGCATCTGTCTCAGTGAGGCCCTTTTGTAGGATGTCCACATCATTAGAAGTTTTGATTATGGCTCCTAGTTTGCAGTCATCTGCGAACTTTGTTAGCCAAAGACCTTCTGTGTTAGCCTGTACTTCAGAGAAGTAGATACCAAACAGGTGAGGACCCAGGACTGAACCCTGTGGTACTCCACTTGTCACTGGTCTGAAGTGGGATTTGGAATCTGCTACTTTCACAGTGTGGGTTCTGTCCGTGAGTCAGTTGGCAACCCATCTTGTGACATAGGGATTTATACCTAGTTTAGTGAGCTTATATATAATTCCAGAGTGGGGGATGGTGTCAAAAGCCTTGGCGAGATCTTGATAAGCTGTGTGAACCACCTTACCCTCATGTATGGCTTGGTGACTGCTTCAAAGAAGTCAATAAAGTTTAGGAGACATGATCTGCCTATTACAAACCTGAACTGGGTAGGATCCAGAGTTTGGAGATTACCAATGTCTTTGTTTATGAGTTCCATGATGATACGTTCCATGCCCTTGCAGACCAGGCTCATCAGGCTAATGGGGCAGGCTAATGGGGCAGTAGTTCTAGGGGTCTGTCGTGGCTCCCCCTTTGTGGAGTGGGATAACCATTGCGGTGCGCCATTCAGTGGGCACAAAGCCTGAGGTGAGGCTATGATTGAACATGGTATTTAGGTAGGGTGCCAGTTCATTCTGTAGTTCATGTAGAACACAGCCTGGGATATTGTCAGGTCCCATGGATGCTGTGTTTTTGGCTTTGGAGAGTGTGTTTTTTACCTGTGCAGCCATGATTACAGGAACTTTGCATTCTTCCAGTATAGAGATGGGCCCTCTAGGGGGTGAGAGTGGGGGTAAAGTTAGCACTGAACTTATCTGCCAGGATGTTGGCAATATCAGTTGGTTCTGTATATTTAGTGCCATTGTGCTGTAACTCAGAGGAGAACTGAGTGTTGCCATTGAGATTCTTGACATAGCTATAGAATGCTTTGTGGTAGTCTTTAGAGAGTCAGTGGCAATTTTGTTTTCGTAACTAGCTTTGGAGGATTTTATGAGGGATCTCAGCTTCTTACTGAGGTTATCCAGGGTGTTTCTCCAGTCTTGGGATTTTACTCTTTTTTTGCAACAGTTTCCTTCTTCTGTTGTAGAGTTTGTTTATGGCAGAGGACCACCAGATTGGCTTCCTTTTTTTGGAGGATAGCATCTTGGTTCTTTTAGGTATAGCATGATCCATGCATCCATGTAAGTGCTTATAAAGTGCATTTGTGTAGGATTGAGCAGTCTTACATCTACTGTCCATCTGCATGGGAGTCATGAAGTTTGCCACTTCTGTCTTAAGAAGTGTGAAGTTGGCTTTGGAGAAGTTTTTTTACAGTGGTTTCCCTAATTGGGGGAGGGATGTGGATGTCTAGGGTGATTAGCTTGTGGTCGGATCTGACCAATGAGGAACTGACCTCTGGTGTGGAACACCGGTTGCCCTTGTTGGTAATGACCAGGTCTAGGATATTGCTGCCCCTGGTGGGGGTGTGAATAAGTTGATCCAACATGCTAGAATTTATGAATTCCAGAAAACATTGAGCAAAACAGTTGGTACATGAGTAGTTTTCCCAGTTAATGGTGGGGTAGTTGAAATCGCCCATTATTAGAGTGTTGGGTTGTACCCTAATACTTTCCAGTGTATCAAGAAATGAGGAAAGGGAATCCTGGGGTATGGTGGGTGGGGTCTGTAGCAAGCTACAATTTGGATTGTGGTCTTGCCCAAAGTTAGTTGCACTTGAATAATCTCGGATGAATTATGCTGTTCAACTAACCTGGAGGTGTGGATATCCTTAATGAATATGGACACGCCTCAACTTTTAGTGCTTCATTCCGGATTAGGTGGCTGAAAGGTGTGGTATGAATTATAGCCTTGTAATGCAGGGGTGCTCTCTGGAGATTTGAACCAGGTCTCTGTTACTACACAGATGTCGATATTCTCTATTGTAAGGAGTGCCTCGAGTGAGGGCATTTTGAGGTTTAGACTTCTAGCATTGAGTAGCATTACCCTCAGATTTTGCTTGCTTGTACCTGTTATGGTCATGAATTTGTCATTTGAACCTTGCCTAAAAAAGGCACAATAGGGGTGGCAAGAGCCTTAGACAGTATCTGGAATCCTAAGGGCAACAGGTGCAGGCCATCTCTAGCAAAGCATCGTGGTCTGTTGATCATGTCATCCCAGGCAGACAAATATTGGATCCCCCTAGAATGACACCAGAAGCTTAGCCAATTGTTGAAGTCAATCATTTTGTCCTTGTACTGTGGTATCATTCTGGAGGATGGCAGGATGCTACTCAGGGCTAGGGTCATATCTGCCTGGGCTACAAGATCGGAGAGCTCCTCCATGTCTCTTTTCATGTAGTCCAGGGAGGTACATCTCAGGTCATTCACACCAACATGGACAATGACAGTGTCATATTTGTACTTGTTGTGGAGTGACCTGAGTGCATGCATTATGTGGTGGATCCTGGCACCTGACAGGCAGCTGACAGTAACTTTCTCCTTGTTTAGCCTGGTGAGTGGAACATCAGTGTGTCTGACTATAGAGTCACCTATGACTAGAGTGGGCTGTGGTTGAGTGGTACACTGAGTTTGTGGGCTATGCGTCATTTGGGTTGTGTTGGGGGTGGAGTTTGCTTGCGTTTCTGCTTTGGAGGTCCCTGATGCTTAGGCAGGTTTTTATTGAGAGTCTCCATGAATATAGGTGTGTGTTTTGTGTTTCTATGTGTGTGTTTTGGTGGTGTAGGTTTTGAGGGACTATGTGATGTGTGTGGTGCGGTGCAAGTGTTTACCTTCTCCTCTTGACTGTCTAGTACAGTCTTGGGTGAAGAGAGCTTTGCTTCCAGTTTGGCTATATAAGTGCATCTCTCACAGGTTGTAGTGTTGGGTGGCAGGAGGAGAGGGTTTTCTGTGTACATGAGGCAATTGCTGCATTGCCCCAAGATGCCCAGATTCATCAGGTAGACAGGAGAAATCACCAGGAGCTGACCCTTAGACATGCCTGGATAGGTACTTATTTATTAAGTACTAAAAACTGCTTTCGAATAGACAAGTGAGGAAAGTTGAGTACTGTAGTAACTGGCAGCTTATTTAGTGCTTACAATGAGTTCTGAACAAGTGCTGAGTTCAAAGAAATAGATTTGTGTGCTGAAACTAAAAAACTGGCTAGTTCTAAGAAACAAAATTAAGCTAGAAGGCTTCCCTCCAACACAGAAAGGCTTGGGGGCTCAGAAGTCTACAAACAGTCTAGACCACTTACAGGAAAGGCAAGAAACAAGCTTAAAAAATTGTTTTTTTTTTCTTTCCCAGATGCACTCTTTGTACACAATAGGAGTGCCTGAAGTCAGAATATGATCTCACTGTACTCAGTTGAGTGAGCAAATGAGATGGGCCCAGAAGGAGTATCCAAACACAAATTTACAAGAGGGGTGGGCAGTTTCAAAGCCACCAAGATTAATACCAAAACAAAACCAGGGAGGGTGTGTGGAGAACTAACTGAAAAAATAAAGTCAAAACTTCCAGTTCAGTTAATATTCAATACAAAACAAATAACTCAATTACAATGTTGTATTATTTGACAAAAGTGCAGATAAAAGGTACTTAAATTCTCTTATACATCCAGTTGAATACAGCTAGATCTTAGCCAGCCAAAGCTCAGGTTTTAAGCAGAAAATATTCCAAAATGTACCACTTAAATAGGCAGTAACAGAATATCAATGAATGAGACGATCCCCAACTGGAATTACTGTCTCTGCAGGAATTCTAACAGGCATCTAGCAAGCGCAAACTGAAAAAACAGAGTCAAAACTTCCAGTTCAGTTAATATTCAATGCAACACAAATAAATCAATAAAAATTATGTATTATTTGAAAAAAGTGCAGATAAAAGTGCTTAAATTCTCTTATACGTCCAGTTGAATACAGCTAGATCTTAGCCGGCCAAAGCTCAGGTTTTAAGCAGAAAATATTCCAAAATGTACCACTTAAATAGGCAGTAACAGAATATCAATGAATGAGACTTCCCCCAACTGCAATTACTGTCTATGCAGGAATTCTAACAGGCATCTAGCAAACACTAACTGAAAAAACAGATGCAAAACTTCCAGTTCAGTTAATATTCAATGCAACACAAATAAATCAATTAAAATGCTTTATTATTTGAAAAAAGTGCAGATAAAAAGTACTTAAATTCTGTTGTCTTATACATCCAGTTGAATACAGCTAGATCCTAGCCGGCCAAAGCTCAGGTTTTAAGCAGAAAATATTCCAAAATGTACCACTTAAATAGGCAGTAACAGAATATCGATGAATGAGACTACCCCCAACTGCAATTACTGTCTCTGCAGGAATTCTAACAGGCATCTAGCAAGCACTAACTGAAAAAACAGAGTCAAACTTCCAGTTCAGTTAATATTCAATGCAATACAAATAAATCAATTAAAATGCTGTATTATTTAAAAAAAAGTGCAGATAAAAGTACTTAAATTCTCTTATACGTCCAGTTGAATACAGTTATATCTTAGCCAGCCAAAGCTCAGGTTTTAAGCAGAACATATTCCAAAATGTACCACTTAAATAGGCAGTAACAGAATATCAATGAATGAGACTACCCCCAACTGCAATTACTGTCTCTGCAGGAATTCTAACAGGCATCTAGCAAGCACTAACTAAAAAAACAGAGTCAAAGCTTCCAGTTCAGTTAATATTCAATGCAACACAAATAAATCAATTAAAATGTTTTATTTGAAAAAAGTGCAGATAAAAGGTACTTAAATTCTCTTATACATCCAGTTGAATACAGTTAGATCTTAGCCAGCCAAAGCTCAGGGTTTAAGCAGAAAATATTCTAAAATGTACCACTTAAATAGCCAGTAACAGAATATCAATGAATGAGATTACCCCGTCTGCAATTACTGTCTCTGCAGGAATTCTAACAGGCATCTAGCAAGCACTAACTGAAAAAACAGAGTCAAAACTTCCAGTTCAGTTAATATTCAATGCAACACAAATAAATCAATTAAAATGCTGTATTATCTGAAAAAAGTGCAGATAAAAGATACTTAAATTCTCTTATACGTCCAGTCAAATACAGCTAGATCTTAGCCTGCAAGTCAAGGCAAAATTACTTGATGCTCCATTAAACCAAGAATGTTTGTTTGGCTCTAAAGCAGAAGAAGTTCTTAAAAAGATGGAGGAAAAAGCTAAATCCTTGCAAACTGTTAATGATTTCTTACAGGTACAAAACTTCATGGCACAAATAACTAGTAAGCACAAAAAGCAGGTCTAAACGAGAGTAGAGTCAACACCAAGGTTTAATGAAGACTTTAAGCTCTTTTCATTTGCCATATGTGCAAACTTCTTCAGAAGTAAAACCATTGACCATGCATAGTCCTTTTAAATCACTTAAACAAACATCACTTAATCAAAAAACGCTGGACAAATTAGCCAACTGTTACTACTTAACTTACTACCCTTAAAGTAATTAACTAAATCAACAAACTAAACAAATAACATATAATCAAATATTAATAAATTTGTATAAATTTCTTATAGGTACAGCCACCTAGTTTCAGTAGGTATTGGCCTTCAAAAAACCTGGTCCTTTCCAGTCCCTTCCAGACCTTCTCAGCCCAAACCCAGGGACAACAGACCACAAAGAATACAATCTCAGGGTATGCATAGATCTAAACAATGGAGTGCTCCCTCCTCAAAAACTGGGAGTGGTAAGCCACCCCCCTATGGAAAAAGTTCACAATGACTTGTCCTTAATCCTTCCCAGCCATGCCCAAGTACTTACACCCCTAGGAGGAAAACTCACCCTGCATGCAAAAAACTGGGAGTATATTACCCAGGACTGATGGGTCTTAAACACTGTATCCCAGGGATACAGATTCTATTTCCACTCTCTGCCAACCCCAAGCAGATTGCCAGACCTTCCTCCAAACCAGTGGACAGAGGCCCAAAAGCAAGTACTTTCTCTTCTCAGTATCAGGGCTATCCAACCTGTACCAACAGAGCAAAGGGGACAGGGTTTCTACTCCAGGCTGTTCCTGGTGCCCAGGAAAGAGAATTATTGGTGCCCTTTTCTGGACCTGTCAACCCTAAACACCTTCTTGGTGGTACCAAAATTAAAAATGCTTACACTCCAGCAGCTCCTTCCTATGCTAGCTAAGGACTCCTGGCTAGTCACCCTAGACTTAAAAGAAGCTTATCTGCACATCCCCATAAGAGAATCTTGCAGGAAATATCTACGTTTCAGGGCAGTTCTCTGCACTTCCCTTTGGATTATCTACTGCATCCAGGATATTCATAAAGTGCCTGGCTCCAGCCATTGCTTACTGCAGACAGAGAAATATTCAAATTTACCCATACTTGGACGATTGCCTGATTCAGGCAGACAGTCAGGAATTGCTACTTCAGCACCTGACATTTGTAAAGAGAATTCTAACTTCTCTGGGTTACACCATCAATGAAAAGAAATCACATCTGGTACCCAGCCAAAAGATTGTATTCCTGGGAGCAAACTTGAACACAACTTCCCAGATGGCATTCCTCACTCCAGAAAAGCAGGTTTATTTGACAAATTATTTCAAACTACTGGCCACCCAAACCCAGCTATCTGCAAGAAAAATACTGCAAGTCCTAAGGTTCACGGCCTCATGTATTCTACTGATTCCATATGCAAGACTGCATATGAGGAAATTTAAAAAGTGTCTGGTGTCAACATTCCCAGGACCTGGAAACAGTGATTCCTATTATTCCTTGTCTAAGGACAGAGTTTCCTTGGTGGGCAGAGGCTTGCAATTACAACAAGGGACTCCCTTTCTCACAATCCCCTGTCATTCAAACTCTGACAACAGACACATCAGACTATGCCTGGGGGGCTCACATGGCAGGCAAATGCATTCAAGGCAAATGGAGCTCAGGACAAATTCACCTGCATATCAATCAAAAAGAAATGTTAGCTGTACAGAATGCACTGACAGCCTTCAAATACCTTATCCTGCCTGGACAACTCCTGATAAAAATAAACAACACCAGAGTTATGTGGTACATAAACAAGCATGGGGGGAACTCACTCCTACCCACTCTGCAGGTTAGCCATGGCTCTGTGGAACAAATCTTAAACAACCAAGTGCACCTGCAAACTCAATTCCTGCCAGGCAAACAAAATTCACTGGCAGCCAACTTAAGCAGAAATCTAATGGGCCCACACGAGTGGAAACTGGAACCAAACTCATTCAAACTTCTAATACACAGGTGGGGACACCAGAGGTGGACCTCTTTGCGTCCCCACAAAACCATCAACTAAATACATTTTGCACCAGAATTCCCCACAGCCAAGCTTGGAAAGTGAATGCCCTATCCTTCACATGGTAAAACCTCTCCATCTATGCATTTCTTCCTCTGACCCTCCTTCCAAAAGTACTCCTCAAGATCAAACAGGACAGGGCAAGGACAATCCTTATTGCACCAGACTGGCCACACCAGCACTGGTACCCACTCCTATGCTGTCTGAAAGCAGTGCCACCCTGGCACTTACAGCAGACCCCAGCTTTGCTGTCACAACAGGAGGGACATATTTTGCATCCTCAGCTGCAAACCCTGAACCTGGCAGCCTGGCTTATTCCCTGAATACATCACCAGCAACCCTCAGCAAACAGGTGCTGGATGTTATCCTTGAGGCCAGGAGGCTCAGTACTAGGAAATCCTATTCAGAAAAGTGGAATAGATGTTACTGTTCTTGGAGCCAGTCTCAAGGGAAGGACACAGCCGTACCCTCCTTGCCTCAAATCCTAGATTACCTAGCAGAGCTGCTCCACAAAGGCCTATCCTTCTCATCAATTAAGATTCATGACTCTGCCATCTCAGCTCATTACAATACTGAGCCACCCCTCTTCTCTCATCTTCTGATCAAACAGTTTCTGAGAGGAGCTAACAATTTAAGACTCCCTAGGAGAGCTCCCACTCCTGCCTGGGACCTTAACTTTGTACTAGTGAAGCTCACACTTCCCCCTTTTGAGCCTGCTGCTACAGCAGAGTTAAAATTCCTCTCTTGGAAAACAGCCATCACTTCAGCAAGAAGAGTGTTTGAGTTACAGACCCTTATGGCTGTGGAACCCTTCATTATCTTCAATGCGGACAGGGTTTCCCTCAGGACTACCCCATCTTTCATGCCCAAGGTGGTATCCAGTGTAGCTTTAAACCAATCCATCCATTTTCCAACCTTTTTTCCTAATCCTTAGAATAAAGGGGAAAGGATCCTGCACTCCTTGGATGTGCACAGACAGCTCAGGTTCTACCTTGACAGGACTAAACCTTTTAGTAAATCTGACCAGCTGCTAGTCAGCTTTGCTACAGTGGCAGAGGGCAAGTCCATTTCAAAACAAAACATTTCTAAATGGATAGCTCACTGCATCTATTTCTGCTACAAACATCATGGAAAACCTACCCCACAGGGGATTAGGCCTCATTCCACTAGGGGTACCTCTACAGCTTTTCTCAGGGGAGTCCCTACCAGGGACATCCTGGAAGCTGAAACCTGCAGTTCTGTTCATACCTTCACCAAGCATTATCACTTACCTATCTTTTCTGAATCCAGAGCTGGATTTGCTACAGCAGTCTTACAAGGTCTGCTAGCCAGCCCTACTACTTCTTGACTGCCTCCATCCTTCCTCAGCTTTGGGAATCAACCCAAGTGTGATGACTGCAACAGTGAAACATGAAGAACATAGTAGAGTTGTGTACACTTACCATAAATGTAGATGTTCGAGCGTATTCACTGTTGAAGTCCTGGTTACCCTCCCACCAGCCCCCTGTCTTTCTATACTTTCTACCTGTCCTCTTTTTTGGCCATATCTTATGGAAATTATATTTAATTTTTACTGGAGGTGTTCCACGCCATTTGATTGCTTCATATTTTAGGGTCTCTTGACATCTGGGGCAAGAAAAACTGATGTAATGGCATCGGCTGCATGTTTTATACCCCTGACGACCTGACGTCATGGATGAGGCGACAGCATCCGATGCAGAAATCCAAAGACTCTGGTATTCAGGCTGAATGAGGGCTACCTGCAGGCAGATAACCCAAGTGTGATGACTGCAACAGTGATTACACTTGAACATCTACATTTATGGTAAGTGTACACAACTGTACTTTCTGTGGTAACTCAACAAACAGGGAGGGACCAAGTCTTGCTTACTTTGCAGACTAGCTCTCCTAGTATGGGAATTTGCCACCTCACAGGGAGTGACCCTGCAGGCAGTCTACATTCCCTCCCTACAGAACTCCCAGGAAGACTATCTCATGAATGGATGCTTCACAGAGATGTCTCCCTGAATCTGGTCCACCAGTGGGGTACACCTCAAATAAACCTATTTGCCTCCTCCATCAACAGACAACTTTCTGGATTCTGTACCAGGATACCACATCCTCAGACATTGGTAACAGATGCCTTCTCAATTGCTTGGAATGCATTCCCCCCTTCCCATTTGTCCAGAAAGTCCTGCTGAAAATCTAGCAGGACAGACCAAAGCTCTTGGTGACTCCCTACTGGCCAAGACAGCATTGGTTCCCCCTACTCTTACAATTATCCAAGGGCAATCACCACAAGTTACCCCTCAGAGTGGACCTTCTCACACAGCACAAGGGATCCCAAATACACCCACAGTGGCAGTTTCTCCACCTCACCCTGTGGCTGATAGGATTCTGATCCCCTTCAGACACCTTTACAATGAGGACATGCTCACTGTCCTGCAGGAGGCCAGGAAACCAAATGTAAGAAAATCTTACCTTTCAAAGTGGAAGAGATTTTCTATATGGTGTCACAAAAGAGAGTTGGACCCACTTGCAAGTGAGACTCCTCTAGTTCTGTCTTACCTGTGTGGGCCACTGCAGACAGGATTGGCCTACTCCTCCATTAAAGCCCACTTGTCTGCTATTTCAGCATGCCTTCCTCTGGACCCCCCCTCTAGCATCCAGACTACCAGCTATGCTTTTTCTGAAAGGGGTTCTTCACCTGAGGCCCCCAAGAAACCATCTCCACCCCGTGGGACCTTAACTATGTTTTGGAAAAGCTCACGCTTCCTCTATTTGATCCAGCAGACAAAGCTTCCCTAAAATACTATACATGGAAAACTGTGCTACTCATGCCCTTAACCTCAGCCAGAAGAGTATCAGAGCTGCAAGTCATCATGGCTATTCCACCTTTCCTAGTTTTCCACAATGACAGGATTACTCTTAGAGCTAACCCTTCATTCATGCCCAAGTTGGTGAATGACCTGTCCCTGAATCAAGCCATCCACCTACCTATCTTCTTCTCTAATCCACAGGGGGACAGTGAGAGAATACTTCACTCCCTGGATGTTCACAGACAACTCCGGTTTTATATGCATAAAACCAAGCCCATCAGACAGACTGATCCACTCTTTGTCTCCTTCCACCCCAGGGCCCTAGGGAAGGCAGTAAAGAAGCAAACTATCTCTACCAGGATTTCCAAAGCCATGACCTTCTGCTACAAATACCATGGGAAATCCCTGCAAGGTACTGTTAAAGCACACTCCACCAGAGCAATGGCCTCCTCAGGAGCCTTCTTCAGGGGTTCGGATACCTCTACCATTCTTAAAACAGCTACATGGTCATCAGTGCACACCTTTACTAAACATTAAAAGTTAGACCACATTTCCAGAGCCAGGGCAGGTTTTTCCAGGGCTATCCTTCACGGATTCCTGGAGACTGCCTCTAGACCACCCCCCTTCACAGTGAGCTTTGGCACTCACCCATATGTTGAATACAGCAACATGGGAATAGAAGGACATAGAAAAGTTGTGGTAAAATCTTACCATAATCATAAATGTCCTTCTCTTCCATGTTGCAGTATTCCTTCCCACCCTCCGTCCCCTCCTGTTAATCTGCATTTCCCTTTCTGAGTGGCACAGGACTGGACTTGGCCTTACTAGGACTGGTTCCAACTGGGGCTTTCAGTTCTGAGGCCTGGTGCGTGCAGACATCACTTTTATGGCTCACATTCCTTGAGCCACATCAGATGTCCCATGCACCATACAGTGACTGCAAACTTTTGCATACTGACTGGACATTCACGAAGCAAGAGGAGTAAACCCATATATTGAATACTGCAACATGGAAGAGAAGGACATCTATGGTTATGGTAAGATTTTACACAACTTTTCTTTTTAGCATTAACCTCAAAAGCCCACACTTACCTGCCACAACACATCTTACTCCATTGACAACTGCAATATTCAATTAACATTATATTTGATAACACAGACATGCAAGACATTTTCCACACACTGAAAACTTTCATGAAAAGAGACTTTTGATGAAATATGGGAGAATCACTCTCAGACACTGGCAAGTGAAAGTTAAGTTGGAACTGGGAAATGTGCCATTCAAAACAGTATATGTGGTATGAATGTTAATGCTGCATCAGAATATACAATGGCTGATTGCACCAGATTCACTAAAATACAATTCAACAATGCAATTAACTTAAAATGATCTCTGCAAAAAACAACAGTGACATATGCACACAATCTGCAACAGCCTTGCACTGTTTATGGATACTTTCAGAGCTGTGTGTCTCTCAAAAGCACACGTGTAGTGTGGAACCATAGGAGTTTTTCCAACAAAATGTGTTTTCTAAGCAAACTGCATTTCATAAACAGTGACTTACTGAATATGACTCTGATAAATTGTACAACTACCAGTGCAAGATGGAAACAAACGTTAGTGGTGTAGAACTCTTGTTAGATCAAGGAATATTGTCTAAGTGAAAGTTGGAATAGATGTGTAATGTTGTGGTTTTTATGTGCATGTTAGGGCATTTAAGTAGCAAAAGGTATTAATTTCCAGGAAAAAAAATCAAGAGTTTAAGTTGTAGGTAAGTGCATTTAAAATGTAATCCAGAGCGAGTATCTATTTGTGAAGGTACATATGGGTACAGCACTTGAAAAATGTGCTATGTAAATCATTCAGAAACGTTTAAAGATGCACCTTTACGGACATGCATGCACCATTCTGGATAATGCCTTGATGAAATTCAAGACAAAAATTTGATATGATTTTGTAAGAGATTATGCAGAAGTTGAGGCATTTAATGCAGAAAAAAATACTATGTGTCATATCATTGTCATATTGCAAATGTTACTGTTGAACAAGATTAATTCACATATGTTCACTAATTTGATTCATTTTCTTGACATTTTAAAAATTAATTTATATTAAAATGTATGTCAAAACATAGTCTAGGTCTCAGATAAGGACCACATAACTCATATAGCCTTCTTCTTATAATTGTCCAATCTTTATAGTTTTAAGGATGGCCATACCTTGCCTTGCATGCAGTGGAATCCAATCACAAACTTTGATCTTATCAATTGTTATCATTGGTTCCAATAATCCATGTGTGAAAGAAAATTTCCATGTACCTCTTATTTCTCACTGACTTTCTATACTCACTCTGTGTTTTCATGTTCCCATACATCTGTAATTTGAAGAAAAAGTGCTTGTACTCATCAGGACTCACGGATTTTTGTAAGGTGTATAAAAGTTTCACTCATATCCCTAAACAGCCTCTTTTCTTAGTTCATGTTGCACTTCTTTTGTTTTTCTTTGTATGGCATTTGATGAAGACCATACACAATTTTTGTAGCCCATATCACTGTCCTTTTGACATAATTATGTTGATGAAGTCTTGGTAATGGCACATAGTAATATGACTGCCTATATGAGGTAAACTGCCTATGCAGAGATAAAACAGCTCTCATTTTCTACTTAGTATGTTTCTTCAGGCATATTTCAGTATCTCACAAATCCTACTTGCCGCTTTCCCTACTGTTTATTTACCTTTGGCTCATCTAATATGGCTACCCCAGAACTCTTTTCTTTTTTCATATGCCTACCGCTTTTCCCTTCTAAGCACCTCATTTAAATACCTTTTTGTATTTCCTGATTTACTGATTGCCATATACTTCATTTTTTATGTTGGTACTGAATTTGGACTACAGTGTCTTAGATCATTCATCCATTCCTGCTAAAGAACACCCTCACATTTCCTGCATCTTCTTTTCCATCAAACATATGGCTTTACTTTTTGTTTCATCAGCAAATAGGCAACCTTTTCATTCTGGTCTTCTGCAAAGCCACTTAGAAAGATATTTGATTGGCTGGATCCCTGTAGTGAGCTCTCCTATACCTTATAATTAACCAACCAGTGATGGGATTAAAATATATTGGCTGTCATTGTGTCTGCCCCACTGAGTAGGCAATATTCATTCAGTCTACTACATTGTAAGCCAAGCCTACCTAATTTATTTGACTCCCTTTGACAAGTATTTAATTCATTTGTGATTATTTCACATAGTTGCAGTCATAAATGAACAAAGCTTCTGAATGTGAGCAGCATTCAGAAGCTAACAAATAAAGCATTTTTGCAGGAGGGGATCCCTCTGCATTTCCTGTTTTGAGAGACTTCACTTCAGCGCCCTTACTACTTATATACACCAACTCCAAGGCTGTTTCCAGAGAAAAGCCAGCCATTCGAATACTATGGCTTGCACAAATACATGTCAATCACCAGTGTTTCACAAATATACCTGTCTCTCAATTTATTTAGCAACATTTCATGTAGTACCATGTCAAATGTATGTTTAAAGTCTAAGTAGGTCACATCTTCTTCCTTCAGCAATGATTCCTTCATTTTCCTGGAAATGGTTATTTTATTTGTTCTTTTTTTAACCACATATATTGTCTGTTCTGTGCAGGCCATTTTCAGCTGCTGCTGTAGCAAAAATAATACAAAATGTAAAGACATATGATTTGTAAAATGAGCATGTTTATAATAAATAAAAAATAGCAAACAATCTGCAAACATACATTAGTATTATATCCAATAAAATTAGCATAGTAGAGTTATATTGAAATATGTGCAAAGACTAAAGTTGTGCTGCATTTTCATGCCAGCAGAAATAGTAAACAAGCAGGTTTACCTTTGATAATGTGATTACTGTATCTTACCTCTGAGAGAAGGTATCATTTGTAGCAGAGCAACTGAAAGATCATGGAGATGAGAAGGCATCACCTCCAGGGTGAGCTTTTTATATTGTTTTTCTTTTGACCAAGTACCATGAAAACACACTGGTGGTATTTGAACAGGAGAAGTAGCAGTGATGTGTTGCACGTCCTACAGCTGCTGAGTACCAAGTGATACTAGCTACTTCAGCTACTGATAGAACATGGAGTTTGATTGGTGAGTATGCCCTTCAACTCTTCTCTTCAGGCTCTTCTTCTGCAGCTGCATATTTAGCAACTGTTGCTTACTTTTGTGTTGGAGTGGAACTAAACAATAAGGCTTATATTGTGTGAACATTGAAAATGCCATGCCAACACACATTCAAACAGTATGGAATGCATTGTAAGGTGTGTCAGACTGGGGGTACATAGCTGCCTGCTATTATACGGTATATACGTGCTGAAGAGGGATTCACATTTTGTGGAATTTGTTCTCCAGCTCAGCTCAACACAAATTATAGGGTCTACCACAGGGGATTACCATGTTGTTAATTTAATGCCCTGGTCAGTGCCAACCTGCTGCCTATCCAGTTATAAGACTGCCTTTCTACAACAGATTCTGACAACAATGAATCTGACTGTTTCATTTCACAGCTGTGATATGGTATTTTCATTCACTCTGTCTTACTTGTGACATAGCATCTAGGTGTTTGGTCATTGCATACATGAAGTAATATTCTTTTAGTAGTGTCTTACATACAGCACCAGTTTTACAAATCAGCAGTTTTGTGTGAGATAAAGTTAACATCTGCCAATTTTAGTTACTGTTTTATATTTATATTCCATGTAGAGTCATATACTTGTTACTAGTGTGGATACCCTTCAGCATCATGGTTACTCAAGTACTGATGTCTGTTACTGTTGAACATTTTTGGTTCTAATACTACTTGACTGCATTAACTGTAAATCATACAATGCATTCTATTACAAGGGACAGCCACTAATAAATACAAGTTAGGCAGGGAGTGGGGAATACCATTGGCTGGTATTTTTACTAGATTAATTGTCAGAAAAGATATGACTTTAATTTAATTTATAAATTTGTAGTCTGGTTGCAAAACACTTTTTAGCCATAACCCAAGCCAGAACAAGACATGTAGCATATGGTTTATTTATAGGAAAAGTAAACATAGTGATAATGTATAATAAAAAATACATGGCCATAGTGAATAGCAAACATTAACACTGGGTAATAACAATTATATAGCAATAGTAAATAAATCTGAAGCTCATTGCTAGATGTTATAAGATAATGTATACTTAACATTAAACACAAATTACTTTCATTTTCAAATTTGGAGAGTAAGGGATATGTAATACATGCTGAGGCATGATTCCTCAAAAATACAGAACAGGTACAGAAGGAGTAGTAAGGAGAAGGTAAGTTAGAAGGTGAGGAAAGCATACACATAAGAATAGAGAACAAGAGAGATATAATAGACATGAAGAAGAGGAGGAATAGAGAGAACAAGAGAGAGAGAGAGATAATAGACATGAAGAAGAGGAAGAAGAGGAGGAATAGAGAGAACAAGAGAGAGATAACAGACATGAAGAAGAGGAGGATAGCAATGATTAAACAAACAGAATGAGTTGGTACAAAAACAGGAAGGAAGAGCAGGGGAAGAATGAAGTTAAAAAGAATCCTTGAAGAATTTGTAAAGTTCAGAAGGAAAAAGAGAAGGTCGTCATAGAGTCTTCACCTACTTTCCAATAGACCTACGTGAAATGATGTGACTTCTTTTACTGTCAATTATATCTGCCTAATGATGTTACTTCTTTGATGAAATATAAATTTTTTACAAATTATACCTGCATTTTTTTATCTTTGGGGCTTCTTCCCACATTTTATAAGTTTTATATTTATATTAATCTCACTGTCACAATATGCAGGGTAAAGCTTACTGTAGATATGTTCCTTTTAAACACTGTTTAATTTAAATATATATAGCTTTTGTTTATGCTTTTTTTTATATCTGTACATTTCAAATGATATAATTGTTTTATGCCAATATCCATACTTTTTGTCTCAGGTCATAAACAAAAAGGGTTTTCAAGCTCACCCATCTGGATAACAAATGCCAATAAATTAAATAAATAGATAAAATAAAATGACCAATGGAATGCAGGTGTGCAAATGAAAGCATTCTTGTACTGAAGAGAAAGAAACAAAGTCAATTATACTGGCTTGAATTTGCAAGTGGTTTCATTGTGCTGTATGAAAGCAAAGATTTCTTTAAAGATTCATAAACTGTGGTGTCCTTAACAGTCAGTGGTAGAATGTTGCTTGCAGAATGTTGCTTGCAGAAGGATGGCTTAAATTAACTCTTGGACCTTTTAGTATAATAACAGTACTGTCTTCTGAATGAAGCATATGGTAAGGTAATGTTATGTTGAGTTTGTCTGACAATAGGAAGACCGTACTCATGGAAAAGTGTCTTATGTGTTAGTGCACAGAAGAGCTGAATGATATACAGTTCTGTAAGAAGGTATTTCACATTTTCAAAACAGGTGTAGTTGTATCTCATGGACTTGACAAGAGTTACAAATCAGCATTTTTCACTGGGTATCCATTGGATAAAGAATAAAAGGTTATGTTTCAGTTATGACAGAAGGATTTTTGGCAGTACAGAATCTGGTTTAAGGTGTGTGTCATCTGAGAGTTTTCCAGAAGAGTTTAAACTTTCTGCTATTTTGGTGATATAGTGCATGGCATGGGAGGTTGTTGTTCAGGAAAGAAGAGAAAAAAAAAAACAACATAAAGATTACTTAAATTCTGTTTGCATAAATCAACCCAAACATATCATCTGGCAAAAGTAGTTGTTGCTGAGACTTTTGTCTTTTCCTGGTTAGGGGTCGCCACAGCGGTACTCCGGTCTGCTAATGATTGGCAATAGATTTTTACGTGCCGAGTTGCCAGCCCTGACGCACAACCTTCAATGAAGGTACTCCCATTCATGCATGTCTCCACACAGAAGACGCTCTAGCTGAGAATCGAACAGGACAACGTCTTACTGTGAGGCGACAACGCTACCGCAGCACCACCAAAGTAGAATGAAATAAAATATACCACTTGCTAACATGCTGAAGAATCTAAATTGACTATCCACATTAAAGTTCAAATGAAATACTTAGCAGATGTTTGCAACTTTCAGCAGATTTATAGAAGGTGACTAGCACAAGCAAAACCAGACTAGCCTTTGAATAAATCATCATATTCAGGCAGGTAATTTCAGAAGCCATTACTTTAAAATGAGAACTGCAGATTTAAGACTTATCATAGCTGGCTATGGGATAAACGCATAGAACATCTTGAGGAGCTACACCTTATAAAAATCAGGAAAATGCACTTCTCAGTAGAATGTTCATGGTTCTACCTGATTTCAGTAGATCTGGATATGTATATGTTGCTTTGAATATTTTCTGTAAACCAGTTATTGATTGTTTACTTATTTTTGTAAATTATAATCTGTAGAGCATGTGGAGCTTTTCTCCACGGGCCTCTGCTGAAAAAGGGCTACTTAGCTCAGTTGGACAAATCCAGTCAACAAATGTAAAATAAATAAAAAATAAATATAGACACCCAGGAGCATTAGAAAAATATCTGAAAAGAGATGTAAAAGCAACATCTTGGAATGACATTTACTCCGCTTAGGTATGTTATATTTCATGTGCAAGATCAAATAGGCATTTGGCTTAGTGCCACAGGGTTGCACCTAAAAATGTATGTTCTTTAATAAAAACTCATTCACACTGCTGAATCATCCCACCCACCAAACAAAGAGCAAACGTATTCATTATTTTCAGCTGTTGCCATTACAGTATAAAAGACTTGTAGAAGAACATTTTATGTCAAAGCATTTTGTTTATAGATGTGTAAAACAGACACTAGTTTAGACATTTCTAGACATTCTGGTTGATGTGAAACAAAATATGGGAGATGCTTAATAAAACTACTCATTGGAGATCACTGGGTATCCCCAGATGTACCATTACATGACATTGATTTTGGCAGACTCATTAAAGGACACTCCCTATGATTTAATAAAATCAGTGTAGGCTCAGTGTAGAGCCTACACAGAATGTACACATGTACACAGCCACAGTTCCCCCTCAGTAGCGCACCGTGCATATAAATCATGGCGCACTGCCAAGGGAAAGCATAGTAACAGGGATATTGAATCCATGTAGGCAGAAGTGTAGAGGCTGGTCAGATGCTATGTACATGGTGAGGCTGCCTGTAGTGTTCCCTGCTACTGTTGAAATGTGGTGTGTATTAATATTGTGTGTTTTAAATTATAAATTATGTTGTGTGTGTGTGTGTGTGTGTGTGTGTGTGTGTGTGTGTGTGTGTGTGTGTGTGTGTGTGTGTGTGTGTGTGTGTGTGTGTGTGTGTGTGTGGCACAGCACTGAGCACAGCAATGCCAAGCTAAGCTTACACATAGACAGTTGACACCTGCCAGACATCTAAATATAGAAACCAGATGTAATTAATTATGTATGTCTGCTTATGTTGAAGCCCACTTAAGCTCATTTGCGCAGTGCGCCACAATTGCTTAGTAGTGTATGTGAAGGTAAACTACTTCATATACTATCCAAATAGCTAAATGGGTGGAGTGACAGTTTAAAGCTTTGTAGGTCGTGGGTTTGAGTCCCTAGCACACATATCATTTGTTGAATGCAATGTAAAATGTCTTTTAAATTAAAATCATTTTTTTTTTACATTTGGAAGAGCTGCACAGTGCTAAACACTGCTTAAACATGGTTAATGGCTAATATTGTTTAGGCATTGCTAAGTTTCACTAAAACCACAGTTGAGCGAGTTTTCGAGATGCTTAGCTGGTTTTTGAGATGCTTAGCACAGTGGCACTTTTTGAATACTGCTAAATGACATGTAAGGGTGGGAAAACAGCCTATATTAAGGCCAATAGGCAGGAAGTCTGCACCATTTGCTGGAGTCTGCTTATCTGCTGATATGCCAGGTGGTGGTAGAGTGGGTGCGTGGATTCAGGTGCAGAGATGGGGTGTGCAGGAGTCCAGGTTTTTGTTGGGCTCTTCATACACAATTATGAACCTAGGCTGCTGCAGGGGTGGTTACCATGGCTCAGAATGTAAAGCTGAGGCCTAGGATCAGTTGGCCAGGGAACTAACCACTGCTACTGGTATCCCCCACACTAGAGATCAGTGTCGTCACCACTATGATGATCTGAAGTGGAGAAAGAGGGGAACATTGGATACCTGGGTCCAACAGGCTAGGGCTGGGCATGCTCCACAAATATGTAAGTATTTTTTTTCTACTGTTTTACCAAAATGCAAGCTGAATGTGTGCAAAAACTGGTATGCATAATGCTGTGCTTCTCTCCCAACAGCTGCAGCTGAGAGGGCGTGCAGTATTCAGTCCCATGCCGGGCCCCCAGCCAGGTTGTGCCATGAGTAAGTATGGATATATTATGCTAACTGTAGTGCAATAAGTAATAAAAAATAAAAATATGTAGTGCAATAAAGAATAAACAATAAAAACTGTAGTGCAATAAATGGAAAATTAGAACTGTAGTGCAATAAATGAATACTAACAGCTGTATTACAATAACCAATAAAGAATACCAATAACAAGGAAAAAGGTGTAAAGCAGAATCGTGGTGTCATATCATAATTGCACTACAGCTGTATGCATTGCATGTCTATGTTAAGATCACTACAGTCAAGTGTACAACTGTAATAGCTGTAAATGCAAAACTAATGGCCTGAAAAATGTATCGATCAACTAATAGTACAGTTTAGGGTTGTCTCCAGGCCAATTTCAGTCTCATTTTCTTCCACTCCAGGTAGCCCACTTTATGAACAGATAGTGTGTGTAGATTTCACAGAAAATTATCACCAATACCAATTACGTGTTAAGCAGCATTGTGGGTTCCTAAATAAACCTGCCTTAATATTTGCAATAGGGCTGTAGTCATTGCATGTCTGTTCTACGTTGCTGCAGTCAATTGTGACATTATTTGCAGATGCTCAATGCAGTCACATCACAGCTATTGGGTTCTACTCCCATGCCTGTCAACTAAGGCATGACACCTGTCTAGTTGACTTAATGTACACAAACATGCCTCTCAACTGTCATAGGTTCATAGGTTCATAGATTAGTACCAGGCTAACTGCCCTTGTGAGCCATTTTAAGCCTAGCCAATTATCCCTTGTGAGACTCAAACCCTGCACTTTGTATTTATAAAGTAAACACCTTAACCATTAGGCCACCCTCCCATTTTTTGATATATAATTACAACTGCCTAAGCTGTCTGTTGCATGATTACCACATAAATGATAACCTGGAATGCCATATATTTTCAAATCCATTTACATAACACCTTGGTAGTTATGTAAGTCCACATTATGTGAAACTGGTCTGTGTAGTTATGTCTCTGCATTTGTTACTGCTTGGCCCATACTGTCCCATGCTAACAGCCTGAGAGGTATGTATGTGCTGCATCAGCTATAGAAGAATTGTAGTCACTGTACTCATAACTGACACTGCACACCTGTAGAAGTATGTACTTGTACTCTGTGTAGTAATATTACCTGTGATGTAACTAATGGTATGTTCTTCTCTCTCTCCCCACACCTTATCTTCTTTAATTTATTACTGCTATTTATTATTATGATTTAATATTAACATATTTTGTTACATTAACTGTTTTACTAGCCTTATGGTTTAATTCACACTGGTTTGCTGTTAACATACTTACTGTTATGTTACTTAATGTTGTGTTACACATAATATACCTTAATATGTATTTGGTTTAATAGGTATTATGTTCCATCCTGTTAATACTAACATTGGTTTGGTTATTACTAACTGTAACTTATTGTTATAACTACTTTACTACAGCATGTCAAGGTCGACCAGTTCCTCGTAATCCATATACCTCGCCTCCTCCTGCTGTGGCACTAGGTCTCAGCATGTCTGGAACCCAGCCTGGTGGTTCCCCCTCTACTGCCCCTGCACTACCTGTGGCATCAGATGGTACTGCCCCACGAGACAGGGACAGGCGCCCCTCTGGGAGTGTGGTGAAGATGGTGTTGTCACCCTTGATGAAATGCCGGGTTTGGTATATAGGATAGTCTATTGTGGGTTTGGACAATGCCTGCATCAGATGGAGACCATGCTAGTCACCTTGGTGGGGTAGGATCACCCCGGAGCCCAGCCTCCACCACTGCCACCATTGGGGCAGTGACGGAGCAGTACGGACAGTCCCATGGGTGGGGATGTAAATCATGCTGCTACCTTGTGGAGGCACATTGGACTGAAATTCCACAACACCCTCCTCATCCAAGGTGACTACTCCCCTCTTGTGTCACACACCACCCCTGTCTGCTGCCTTGTCTATGTTGTCTTTCTACAAAAGCTTCCTCACCTACCCAACTTACCTCCCCTACACATACTTATGGCCCTTCCCCAACATTCCACTCTCACCTTAAACAAAACAAAATAAATAAATGGGCACCTGTCCCAAAAAAAAATATTGTCCCATACATAGCTTCCCATTTCACACACATGGTCACTGGAGACATATAATTTGGTCCAACTGGCTTAACAATGCGATTATGTTGTCCTCACCCCTCTCTCTGAGGGTTAGAGTCCACAGTCATCCACAAATTCTGCCAAAGTGCACAGTTGTTGCTGTACAAGAAATAGATAGCTATGGTTCTTTCCTACACCCTTCCTGCACATACCTATCTGCCTTTCACTATGTTTTTCCCTCTGCTTGTACTGCATTTCACCAATTTCCTATCTCCCTATTTTTCTTTTCTTTATATATTTTTAGTGCGATGCTGCACGTCACCCAGCTTTGCTAAGCTCAGCTAAATGGAACTATATTCATATGTGTGTTTTAAATAATAAACATGTACAAAATAAAGACCTGTCCCCTATTTCAAACCCAACACTATTCCACCTGTAGGCTACTGCATTAACCTGCTGTGCCACACAGATGTTAATTAAAACAGGTAGTTTAAACAAACATAGTAACTGTAAGCTACAGTCATTAAGTGTATTTCAGCAGAGCTGTGCATCACGCTGCATCATGCATACTTGCTTAAAGAGTAATGGAAAAACTGGAAGTGCACCTTGTAAGATTATGCTCAACAGGGTTTTAAGGTTGAAAGTAATTCTGTTACAAATATGTAACATAAATAAGGTATAAAATAAAGCTTGCTTAAATGCAGAAACAGAGTTTAGTAATATGTGATCAGCATCCATACTAAATGACTGTGGCTTGAAATATAAGGAACTTGCTGAATGGACATCTTTCCTTACAGACTTAAAACAGGATGTATGCATTTCATTGTCAGTGAGAGCAAAAATGTAAAGTATGCTTTTTTAAAGAATGGACAACATGACATGTTTCTATTATATGACACTGTTACAATGTGTTTCCTTAAACAACTTGCTTTTCTGCATTTATCAGCATTTGCACAAGAACAGATGTTCTTATACAAAGATCCAAATAGAATACTAAAGACAAAAATAGGATGTTCATACTGTCAGAAATGCTGGCCTTTTATAAATTCAGCAAAAATGTGACAGGACATTGTTAAACAAGGAAGCTTAAAAATAATATTATTAAGTCAGCATTTGCGTCAACATCTGCAACAGTCAGTATTGTTTCTACAGGATGAGCAATTCTCTAAAATAGAATACCAAGAGGAAATGTATATGTGTGTGCATGAGTAAAATTGTATATAAAGATCTGTATTAATCCAGTTATGTTAGGGGTATTGGTAGGGACACATTTGTCCCGAGGTAAATGTTATAACATCCATGCTGATTGAGAAGTAAAGTAGAACAACAACTAAAAGCTGTAACATTTGTACGTGTGGTTTATTATAAAAAGTTATTTGTTAGTGCTCTAAGTTGATGCTACAAAGTATATTCTCTCATCAGTGTATATTTTGCAAGTTTCTGTATGAAACAGACTGTGAATGCAACTATAACCAGACTTTGATTTCAGCAGAATCGAGCCAGCAAGACTGAGTGCCTTAAGAAAACTTCAAATCCATCACAGTAAGCAACACCATATAAATTTTCAGTGGCAAGCTAGCCTGCATTCGAACACAGAAAGAGTGGTAAGCCCTGCAGAGGGTCACTTCAGTCAAATTGCAGTAACTAACATTCGTAAGTATGTGTAATTTCTAAACAGAAGTATTCCAGTTTATGCAGCTTGCAGTAGTAAAGTTTTTTCGGACGTCTGAATCCAGATTGAGCCAGCAGTGCAGGAAAGTCACAGTGCCATAAATTCTCCACGAAAACGTGGATATCTACTTTGTACAGCAGTCCGCTGCCTGTTGTGCTTCACCAGCTTCTCAAGTGACTTTGAAAAATTTCCAGCCATCTGCAACAACAGCCTGATTACCTGTTTTCTTTACTCACTGGTAAGACTTTTTTCTGTGTCACATTTTTACTATGGATGCTAGTAAACATAATTCGTGCAGGAGTAAACCAAGCTTTAGTAAATTGCAATGTTGGTATACACAGCACATTAGTAAATGTAACACCTCATCAGGGCAAGTTGATAGTAAGGCATTATGCAAATGTATTACAATATTTGACTGGTATCTCAAAGAAAACCATGTGGGGTATGACAAATGTTTATTGTGTGATTCAACAAAAACTGCATTTTGTGTATTATGCCATAAAAAAGTATTGCATCATATTGCTAAAAAATAGACTGTGAAAACAGATCTGTTCATGATACAGAATTAACTAAGGGTAAAGTGTTTCTATTTTATTCGGATGTTGAACAGTTATGTCCTGTCACCACATATAAGTCAAATCAGTTACTGATAGAACCTCTAGTACATTTTGTTACAAAAGAATGTAATAAACTTGTAAAAGACAGACACAATGAGTTCAGGAAGCTTAGACAAGTTATACATACATCTTTTCAAAAGTGCATAGGAGTTTTAGATTCAGCAGAACAGGTTCCTGAGACATATCAGGTAGACCATGAGGAAACTCTTGAACAGCAGTCACAGGATAAAGAAAATAAATTAGCTGAGCTTAAGAGAACATTGGAAAAGAGCAGGAAACTACAGCTGATCTGTACAAAAGATATATATTTTTAATATGTTTGTGTTTTGAAAATGGTTAAGCATACATGGTAGGATGATAGAATCTGGACAAATCATTCTCAAATGTTCAAAACTTATACTCAGTTAAAGTAAGACATTTATCAGTACAACAGTAAAGTAGAGCATATAATTGCTGTTTTAATAGCATAGTCAAAAGGTACACAACAGTTTTAGTGTGTAAAAATCAAATAAAAATAGTTACTAATAAGAGTAAAGATTTAAAGTCACAAGACTGACATGCATGTATTTTCTTTTCATCTAAAATACATCTGTTACAATGCACAAGGATAACAGGCAGACAACAGCAAATATAAATAATGTAAATATAAACATATGTTAGTTAAGCTAATATCTACTTGTTTTTACAATTTTTTATAATTGTATAGTAACACCATACCAAACAGTTAAAGTTCTGAATTTTAAAAAGAAATAAAATCACTGATGGTATTAGTCAAACAGTTTTTGTAAAAAAATTAATGGCAGGACAGTTAAATAAATAAATAAAAAATACTGAAATCCATGTAAGCTAATTGTAAAATAATGTCTATTTATGTAGTATAAATGCATAGTTATGCAAATCACAAATACTTATTAACTGAAATGTGAGCTCAGACCTTCCTAGACTAGATGAATAGTTACAGGAAATGTTGTGAAAATATGATCAAAAGCAAGACTGATTGCCAGACAAGTAGCTTGAGTTTTTCCTAAAGCATCATTGTTATTAAAACATAATTGTTAAAATGTTTACAGGCAACCCTATTTGGTAATTGTAATAAATTGTCACAATTGTGCATAGATGTCCTTGATAATCTGTTTGCAAGTAAATGTTAAAAAGGAAAAAAAACTCAGTTGCATCAAGTACAGTCAGCAGATGGGCTATAATATACATACAGTTCAAATCAATTGTGCAGGAGGGTATAAATACCTACTAGTGGTAATAAATAGCAAAAGCTTTACAAAAAATTATCAAATCAGACAAAGGTCTATAGTTTAGTAACCTAATAAAGCAAATGTATAACCAAAGTATTGGGCTGGTATACATTCTATTATCACAGCATAAAGCAAATAAACAATACTGCAGTATACTACAGGGGGAGGGGCACTCTCTCAATTTTACACTGACTGTATAAGCAGTACTGCACAAGGGTCTAAAATAAAGCTACAGGAAGAAATATCTCATTTCTTCTTGACAATACTCTTTTAGGGGGAGGGAAAAACAGGTATTAGTGTATTAGAAATACTGGTAAACTGGATTAAACCTGACAGGATAAGATATTTTACAAGTTGTTAATAGCTATCATAATGGTTATCATTGTATTGTTTAGTATTAAATTGTAAAGAGAAATGAATCCACTAAATGAAAAACTGCATGAACCCCAAGCACCTCACTGTTGTTGTATTAAATTGTATTTACAACCTGTTAAACTGTAAAGCTATACAAGAGATGGTTTAAAAAACAAGAGATGGCTTAAAATTGCTTTATTGCAACTATAAAAGAGAGAGTAAAGATATGTAAAAAAATTAACAAGACTGGTCACTAATTTAATATGTTTTTGGCAAAACAATGTTGGTATAAAAAAGTATGAATGTTTTTAGTTGCTGATTATGTAGTTTAAAATAACAGGACATATGCTTTTGGTGCCAATTCCACTAGATATTTCTAAAGAGACATAAACATGTTCCAAGATTTTGCTTAATATTAATGTTATTAAATTTGTAAAATTAGACTAAGTGTACTTTACAGTCTTTGTATGTACAAATGCAGAAAAATTCATTATAAATGATAGTCTTTGTATGTACAAATGCAAAAGAATTCAGTACAAATGGTAGTCTTTGCAGAAGAATTCAGTACAAATGAAATTAATGTCTAGTAATGAATATGTGTGAAAAAACATGTTTAAAAAAATGGGTCCAGGGTACCTACTAGATTGAAATGCATGAATAGCAGTCTGTGTAAATACATACTGTACATGATACATTGTAATAAGTTCAAAAGTAATTTGTCAAGTTGTAATATTATCACTGGTTTCAAGTTGCAGTTTTATCATTGGTTTTTGGACCACCATTTTATCTGTATCAGTATTGGTTATACCAGTTAAAAATATATATATTGTATTCATACAGCTAATGGACTAATATGTAAACAGCATTTTTCAGAGTATATTTCACTGTCAATTAAAGTTTATGGCCAGTTCAGAAATATGACCACAATGTTATGGTTAAAATGACATTTAAACTGTATATTTTCAGCAGTGTATAAATGCTTGCAGTAGCACATAGTTCTTGTCTCTTATAGTTAATTCAACAGTTGCAAAGAGTTAATGGAACAGTTCTTAGTCATAAATTAAATTTTGTAATTGCAAAAGAATAAATTATTCTAGTTAAAAAATAAAATTAAAGCAGACACAGCCCATAATTGATTAAATATTTTCACAGAATGGTCTGCAAAAGAAAAAGTTGTTAAATACATTCAGTTTTGGTAGTAATACTTTTATATTATTGTAATAACAGTGTAAAATTGCATTTTGACTTGTATCAAAAGAAGACTAAAGGTTTTGTTTCTTAATGTGTTTTCTATATAATGTGATCAAAAATACATATCAGTGTAAAGTGTTTGAGTACATTAAAATAAAAAGAGGGAATTGTAAGAGTATGCTCAACAGGGTTTTAAGGTTGAAAGTAATTATGTTACAAATATGTAACATAAATAAGGTATAAAATAAAGCTTGCTTAAATGCAGAAACAGAGTTTAGTAATATGTGATCAGCATCCATACTAAATGACTGGCTTGAAAAATAAGGAACTTGCTGAATGGGCATCTTTCCTTACAGACTTAAAAACAGGATATATGCATTTCATTGTCAATGAGAGCCAAAATGTAAAATCTGCTTTTTTAAAGAATGGACAACATGACATGTTGCTATCATATGACACTGTTACAATGTGTTTCCTTAAAAAACATGCTTTTCTGCACTTATCAGCATTTGCACAAGAACAGATGTTCTTACACAAAGATCCAAATAGAATACTAAAGACAAAAACAGGATATTCATACTGTCAGAAAAGCTGGCCTCTTATAAATTCAGCAAAAATGTGACAGGACATTGTTAAACAAGGAAGCTTAAAAATAATATTATTAAGTCAGCATTTGCATCAGCATCTGTAACAGTCAGTATTGTTTCTACAGGATGAGCAATTCTCTAAAATAGAATACCAAGAGGAAATGTATATGTGTGTGCATGAGTAAAATTGTATATAAAGATCTGTATTAATCCAGTTATGTTAGGGATATTGGTAGGGACGCATTTGTCCCGAGGTAAATGTTATAACATCCATGCTGATTGAGAAGTAAAGTAGAACAACAACTAAAAGCTGTAACATTAGTACATGTGGTTTATTATAAAAAGTTATTTGTTACTGCTCTAAGTTGATGCTGCAAAGTATATTCTCTCATCACTGTATATTCTGCAAGTTTCTGTATGCAACAGACTGTGAATGCAACTATAACCAGACTTTGATTTCAGCAGAATCCAGCCAGCAAGACTGAGTGTCTTAAGAAGACTTCAAATCCATCACAGTAAGCAGCATCATATACTTTTTCACACCATGGAGTCTGGTGCAATAGTACTCCACTAGAAAGTCAAACACACAAGAATGGATGTAAGTGAGGTCTCTAATAGCAGGTAAATGTCCTCTTTTATCAGCAACATTTACAAGTACATCTGCTAAGCATTGCTGGCAAAATACATGTACAACAGGGTCCTCGTTGCAGAAATACATCCATATAAAGCCATGCACATAATGATGGCTGTAAAAAAAGTACATCACAGCCTGTGTGCGTGTTCTTATATCTTGCAAATACACCTGTTTTAACAGTGGCTCAGTAGCTCAGTCTGTTAAATGCATTGCAAACAGTACATTTTGCCACACACAATTTTGGGTTTAAATCCAGTGGTGTGTAGCAATTAAATAACATTATTGTGATGTCAGCAATTAATTACTGAGTCATGAACTCTTTATCCACACAATGCATTACAAATGAAATATCTGCTTGCCACTAATGGAAGTCACAGGCCTGCAGATAGGAACACACTTCACATATCCCTATAGCAAAAGTATAACTGCATAAAGTGTCAGGTCAAGCATTAGTATGCATCCACAGAAAAATTAAACTCAGGTAATGCAAATGAGGCCAACTACTATCAGAGTGCAGTACACAATCCTTTCAAACTCACAGTGCAGATTAGCATACTGCACAACTAACATACACATATAAAGCCCCTGCTTGTAACAAGAACTGCCAGCATACACGTTCGTAACACGTGGCCTGACAGTTGCCCAAATGGTGGACATAGTGTTATATTTATCCACTATCTTGCTCAAGGGCACAACAAACATGTAGCCTAGTACTCTGTTTTTTATTTTTTTTTGTTTATCATTTGTTAACTGGGAAAGTCCGACTTGGAACAAAGCCAATTTTCAGTAGAGGCCTGGGGAGATAGGCTCCAGATGCATGTCTTTGTAATGTGGGAGGAAACCGTAGCACCCGTCAGAACCCCACACAAATGGAAGGAGGACATACAGACTCCACACAGAAGGCACCCCAGCTGAGAATCGAACTGCAGAACCTCTTGCTGTAAAGCAACAATGCTACCACTGCACCACTGTGCTGTCCAACACCTAGTACTCTGTTAATGATACCATTGCCTAACATACTTACCTATTAATGATAACATTGTCTAACATACTTATCTTAAACACATGCCTTCATTGGAGTGAATGGCTACCCTTACTCTGGCGCTGCCTCTACTACAAGGCTTCCACAGCTGCCACAGTTACTCCTACAGCTTGTTGTCCTCCAAATATTTACACTCTCTGCCTAGGCCTATTACCTGTAGCAGCAGCTGCAGTCTGTAGCACACACATCTCTATGTAACAGTAGCTGCTACAGACCTACCCTTTGTGATGATGTAGGCTCCTCACCCCAGTAACGTCCAGCACGACATATCAGAAAGGGGTTGTAATCTACATGGAGGCCTTATATCTTGTACAGGCTGATGATAATGCAAATCAGCTGTTGTTGTTTGTCTTTTCGGCTTTTTCTGGTTAGGGGTCGCCACAGTGGAACTCCGGTCCACTGATTGGCAGTCGATTTTTTTATGGTGCCGAGTTGCCAGCCCGACGCCCAACCTTCAGCAAAGACATGCCCATTCAAGCATGTCTTTCGGAGGCCACTCGTCTGCGGGGAGTAAATGCAGACACCACACAGAAGGCAATCCAGCCGAGAATCAAACAGGAGAATCTCTTGCTGTGAGGCAACAACTCTACCGCTGTACCACCGTGGCTCAATGCAAATCAGCTGTGATGGCTGCAATTAGCATTTCAGAACCACAGATTATTTAAGAGGCAATCACTTGCTAATGAGAAGCATGTTAAAAAAGGTAAACATGCTGGCTATGGGGATCCATTCTGTATGAGACTTTCTACACACAGAACACACATTTGCAAAAACTTAAATATCACCACATATCAACAGAGGAGTTTTGCACTACAGCAGGTATGTAACCTTTTTGTTTACAACAGGATGAAGATGTGTTACTATAATTACAGGGAATAGGGATTACAGCATTAAGCCTTTCTTAGAACTGTGATAATCACATGTCATTGATATCCAGATTTGTTAAACCTCCAGAAGACATACAATACATCAGTGGTCGAGTGCTTTTTGTCAGTGTGGCTCACTGGTCTCTTGGGACTGTCCCTTTATAGTGGTTGCAATATTACAGTGACATTTGATTGCTACTGTTGTTTTGACATATTATCAGGGGGTTGCCCCTAGGGGACATACTAAAATAGACTCCAGTGTTGGGTGTATGATCGTACAGCAGTATCTGTCATGGCACACACACACGGGAATAACTGCCTATTGCTAGTATCTTAATTGTATCCACACACTTAGTATGTTTGCGCACTGTGGAATATATTGTGTGATTAAGCAGTGGATACTGCCAGCCATTCTGTTCTTGCTGTATCTCTACATAGTGTACTTCCATGTATGTGATCCTGTCGTGTGTTCCTATTCTGTTGTCTTTCAGTACACATGTACCAAAGATGTCATGTACCTTTCACAGATGCTGAGAATGAGATTATACTTAAAGGCCTTCGGCAACACCAGAAACACCTACTGTCCAGAGGAAGGCAAAACAGGGAATAGTGGCCAGTACTGTGGGCTGACCTTGTCCTTGAAGTGAATCCTACAGGTCATCAGAGCAGAGCATATGAGCAGGTTTGACACAGTGCAATGGACATGATCAATGCTGCATGCAGAAGACCAGCAGATGTAGCCAGGGATTGTGGCATTACTGGTGGAGGGCCTGCAGCAGAACAACCACTCTCAGCCACTATGGAATTCCTGGCAAGCCTAGGCACACACGACAGCTCTCAGGTATCCATCACACCATACATTGTGCATGTGGGTACCACAGTTTCCATGGCAGAAGAGCATCCAGGTAAGCTTAGTTGGATCACCATTGCAATACAGTAGCATTCAGTGTGTCAGGGTGTACATTCTCTTATCTGGGTGTCAGGTCTGTGTTCTTTGGGGGGAGGGTTAACTTTCCTCTCGTGCTCAGATGTTGAGTGATATAATTAACATAGTAGCTACAGTAAATGTGAGATATATGGATGTATTATCTTGTTGTGGTGCAACATGTGGTGGTACTGACATTACCTCTCCCTCTACTTTACACAGGTCCATCGGGTATCAGACAAGGTCATGGCCCTACTTCTGGTAAGCACACACCACTGTTTTGTTATTGATGTAGGTTTACAGCAATGTAATCCCTAAAGTGTCATCCCAGGCCTGCTGCCTGGAGTGCTGTACTGTCAGCATGATTGCCAACTGCACAGATATTTTATGACTGTACATATGTTACAGTCAAACGTATGCCTTGTAGCTGTCAACACACTGATAGATGTGACAGCATTGTCAGGACATTGCACATTGCTGTATGTGTCAGCTGTGCAGAGTCTTTACAAATGTCAACAGTGCACTTCATTTTTGCTGATGTGATTGCTGTATAAAGAGCTTTTATTTACAAGTAATTACAGCTGTTTGTGGGTATAGTAATGTCCTACTGCCCTACTATATGAGGTTGGGGTTTCAACAGGTCGTAATAGTGCCAACAGTGTATGGAGATGTACATTTATTGCAACATAGTACTGCAGAGCACACTAGTGTAAGTAGTAATGTACTGCTTTTTCCTCTCTTATCACAGGTGACCAGGGTTGTTGGTCTCTGTCCCCTACACAACCTGATGTTAGTGTCTCTTCAGACTCTGATGATGATGGTGGCCACAGTGAGGCACAGGTGGAGGTTTCAGGAGCTGAATCTGTCCCAGAGGTTGACATCACTCTTCTGCCCTCATTGTCACTGCACACAGTCAGCATGCCTACATGTACCCAGTCCCCAGAGGCCACAGATATTGGACAGTCAGAGGGTATGGACATTGAACAGGAAAGTGTGGCAACTATAGCTCCAGTGAATGTAGACACTGGCCATAGCCAGAGAGCTGGCAAAGATCCACACAGGCAGATTGATACGTGTGCTCATAGGAGGCCTGCTGTCCTTTTACCACCTGTTACAGGTGTCACATCACTCTTCACTTGGCATATGTTTTGGGACATCATGGAAGCTCAGACACATTCTAAAAGGAACTCCAGACGTATGCTCAAGGTTATAGATGCAGCACAGTCTGACATCCATGACTGCCTCCATTGCATTGGTGACACCCATGAATTTGTTCACTGATATACTGGACAGAAGATGGGCTGAGACAGTGTCTGTCTTGGAACGCACAGTGTCTGTGCTGGAATGTGTGGTTGGAGTTAAGCATCGGCCTCATTGACATAGGTCAGCAACCCAATCTGCTGAGAGTCCACTGGCCATACACAATCATACTCCCGTAGTGGCAGTACATCCAGCGCTGCAGAGGCGAGTGTGCTCTCCACACCAAGACATTGAAGGCCATGGGCTCATGGTCCTGAGCATTCCCATGGAGGACACAGTCCCAGCAGACTGCAGTCACTGTCAGGTACTAACTCCACTTCTGACCTTGGGCATGGAGGTGCCACCGCAACACCTGGCAGAGCCAGTTCACATGTTTAGGGCTGGAGATGGTGAACTGTCAGCTCTACCATGCGTGGTTCAAAGCTGTCCAACATACACACATGTAGGGATAGCACAGAGCTTGACTGTGTACACACATACACTCACACACCACTGTCAAATGCAGGTCACCTACAGACACACACTGCACAATTCCATAGTTCATCTTGTCTGCTTCCCTTCCTGACTCACACACATGCTGTCAACCTTTTGGGTCAGCCTAGGCCTTATGTACCCCCCCCACCCAACACCCAGTGCAAGGGATGATACCTGTGCCACATCCCTGTCATCCTCATCATTGATGCAGAGAAATGAAGCTATGTGTCTGATGCACAGGGTGACTATATAAATCAACATGTACTTGTGTAATGCATTGTTTTGCCATGTCACTTGTAGTAGTTACTGACAGATACTGTATGCTTACATTTGTAATGATTAAGCCACATAATTTTGTGTACCTTATGTTTTATGACGTTGTAATGGCTGTATACTTACACAATGAAAGGTGTGTCATGGACCTGTTTAAGTTTCTGTTTCAGGATTCTGTTGGGGACACCTAAGGATACACAGCAGCAATAAAGCCATAGAAGTCACAGCACAGGATAGAATGTCAGCACAGAAGAAATATGTCCTCAGCAAGGTACAGCACTATAGGTGCATGGCTCCATAAGTCCATATGTGTGTAACAGGCTAACAAGGACAATGGCATTATTCAGCGTACTCATGCATCCCTAATTTGCGAAAAGGTGCCACCAAGGTTTTGGGAGCTAACACATCTACAACCTTTGGTGCTGGTGTTGACCTGTCTACAGATTTCCTGTGTCCAGCACAGACATTTGTCTGACAGTAGCTATGATTGTCATGTTCTGCATCCCATGGTGTAACCTGAACATGATGTGTGTCACAACAGATGTGTGCTTCACATGCATGGGGGGGGGGTCTGTTACATATAAGGAGTACTGCCTGTGTTACATACCTGTCTCTCCAGCATGTACTATTTATACTGCACTGACGGTGTAGGTCAGGTAAGATGTGTTAGTCCTGATATGGATGTGCGGGAGATACACAGTGGGATATGGCAGCCATACATATCCCCTACAAAGTATTTATGAGACAGACTACACATGTATAGTCTTGACACAGACTACCTAGCACATGTTATCTGCAATATGTATTGCTGTACCATGGAACCTGTGTAGCTGCTACAGTTGTAAGACATGCCTGTGCAGTGACATAGCAAGGGTGCCATTGTACACAATGATAGTTGTGATGAGTGCCACATTCACTATGCCAATGACAGTCTGGGAGTTACATCACAGACCTGTCTGTTTAGGTTGTACAACATGAAATGCATCTCCACATCTCACTGATCACTGAAATTCAAAGGTTATATTTCTCTCTGTGTCTATACATCCATGAGTAATGGTTCAACTGTGTGTGGTGTGTGGACACTACTATACTTCCCAGGGGTGGATGACTTTCCAAAGGATAGTATTGTGCAGTCTTTGCCATTTAGTATTTTTCAGTGGTTCAGACAGCAACTGAATGTGTGTCACAGGCCATCCTGGCTAACTGTTGATTCTGTTTGGGATTCAGTGACAGTTCCTGATATGCAATCACCTGCTAATGTAACCAGTCAGAGGGCACTGACAGTGGCTGTGACTGCAGAGAGGGAATGGCTAGAAGGGGTACGCCATCAATGATGTCTGGGGAAATCCACTGGTGACTGAAATCATTGCAGCATAGGTCTCGAAATGTTGTCTTCCCAGATTATGACTGTCAGACACTTGCCTACCCACCAGCTGACATAACACTCTCTAGATAACCTACACAGCCTCCAGCAAGGCCTGCTAGCCTAATATTGTCAAACACCTTATCAGGCCATGGTAGGTAGAGTGAGCAATATTCCCATCATCCATTGCATAATGTAACACTCAATGGGGTCCACCAGTTAGAGTCGGTAGGCCTGATTTGGCCTTGAGCATAACAAACAGTGTGTGGTCCAGTGTCAGTAGGTGTACAATAGTGTTACCGCTCGTATCCATGCTAACTCCTTTCGTGGCATTTCATGTCACATGACTTAGAGATCTGGGGGCACTGCTTGGCACTATGTAATAGCTGTCCTTTGTGCAGCTAAGTATTGCATTTTCTTCCAGCATGTTCCAAGAAGAGAGTCATCCAAGGTGTGTGTACAGATCATAGACAAACACGTTAAGGAAGTGTAATATGTATACACTTTGAAAGTAAGGTGGGGATTTTACACAGGTATTCTGCAGTTGGACACTACCCAAGCAGTGCGTACAGGAAGGACACAATTACCTTGTGAAGACTGTGAAAAGCAGGGGAGTCCACAGAATTGCTGGTGCCTGGGAACTACTAATGCTCTTCTCACCGACACCACTCTCAAATAGGATATCATGCTCTGATACGTTTTCTGTCATCACATGCAAAACAGTACTATGAAGCCCATGATGACAAGCAGGACACAGCCTGCTTGTTCATCCACATAGCAATCCCACATCATGAAAGGCTCTGTAGGCTTCACATATCCTTTTCCAAGTAGATGCTTTGATTAGGGTTGGTGGTATGTCACTAGGGAACTGCTGTAGCACCACAATATAATGTATAACATCCATTGACATAGATGTCCAGTCTTGGTGTAATAATCAGCACACTGATGGTGAGTCATCATAGGTGACACTTTCACAGCACTTCTTGCATCCTGCCCTTCAAAAAATTACTGGTGCATATCTGCATGACATGGCTGTGAAGCCTACTGCAGCAGACTGGCCACCTTTGGCCAATGTGTGTCCACCTGTTACATGTCCTAGGCATGTCTTACTGTACAGTTATGTACCTGATGCACAAGTCTGTGTTCCCACATAGTTGCTTGACAGGCATTGTATGCTTGCCAGGCCAACATAATGTCAGCAAAGTTGAACAAGTCCACTATGCATGCACAAGCATCCACATCTTCACTGCAAGGTGTGCCTACTAACACTATATATCAGGTTGTCAACCCCAAGGGTGTGGCAGCATGACTCTACCTTTGCAGGACCTGCTGCTGAGTTGTTGGGAGTGTGCCCAATCCTCTACTTCTATGACACACAAACACAATATGTGACAGATGTAACAGCATTTCAAACCTTGCTGCCATGTTGTCTCCAACAGCAGTCATTACATATGGCAATGAGCATTATGCCAACATGCACAGCTCACATCCTGCACCACCTAGACCCACATCACACACATCTGCATGTGTGCAGCTCCTTACCAGACACATTGCAAACAGACACCTCAGAACATACTGCCTCTGGAGTGCATAACACTGCATGCACCACTCTCTCACCAGTCAAACACCCAAGGCAAAACATAAAACCACACCTCTTCATCAGAGGTGATTACATTGTGAGACACATTGACGTCTTTGTCAAGTGGCTACATATTGGACAGATCACAAATAGCTGTCTGTGGGTAGACACAATAGGCCTTACCACACATTGCCACAAATCAAGGAATATAAGTTAACATAATATTGACATCATAGTTCCTGCTGGTGTGTATGACTAGAGACAAATGTCATCAGTCTGTATGCAGCCACATGACTGTGCTTAGCCAGTCTGTGTCTCTTGCGGGTATATGCAAACCTTTCAGCTGTGGTTGACACTCACTTGGAATAATAGCTCCATACACATGGAAACTGATGAAAGTCAATAATTGCCTTAGCATGTGGTGTCATTGTCAGGGGATCTACTACATTTCTGCCTGGGATGCCTTCCTCAACAGACATAAATGCTTCATCAGTGATGGTGTTCATCACTCACCCCTGAGAACTGGAGTAATGGCCATGGCTACTGACACCCCCATAATGCATACTAAATGCACTGTCCAGGGAAAGGTTGGCAGTGAGAACACCATCTTTATACAACATAGTTATGCTGCTACACAGTGGGTATGGCAACACTGAACCCCACTCTGAAGAATGTGTCCCCACCCTGGATTATGCAGACATGTGTACAGTCAATGACATCTGGTTCAAGGCTGTGGACAGCACCACAGCCATACCAGACAACATGTCCATCTGTATCTTCACACCTCAAAATGACAACAGTCAAAGTAATGCAGGTGATGTATACATACTCATGAAGGATAGATACACATCCAGATTTTGTGAAACACTGTGATTTCCTGGAGACAATGCAGGTGCCATTCAGTATTGGAGGGGCACATAATCAAGCAATAGCCTGCTGCAGGACCAGCCCCATGTATCCAGACACCCATTGTGTGTATTTGTATGTACATGTGTATATCACGATATAGCATGACACCATATTATAGGGTGACATTAAGTGGTCACCAGCTGTGTTGTATAGTCGTGCTGCAGCTCACTTGCCCAAAGGTTAGTCTATATCCTTAACTACAAAGTCCTGGAGCAGTGCCATGACATCCCCCAAAGGTGAACCAATGTATTACATCATGTGTTCACCAGTATGGGTGACCACTGCAGCACCCCAATGTACGGTCCTCCCTGTTGTGATCTGACCACAGATCATTGTCATTAAAACTACCAGCACTAACTCCCCCTTGCAGACAATACAGATATACTGTATATTTCAATAAAGCCATTTATTACCTCCTGTGGCATGTTTTACATAGCTTGACTGCACCTCCCCCCCATCTGATGTTGTGGCAAGTATGCAGAGCTGTACACCCATGCATTATGGCAGCAGCATTACAACTGCATGAACTTGGCTGTACCTGACAAGGGGAACACAGGCTCCTCATGTCACAGCAGACCTGCCTGGTGGACAACTGACATTATCAAGCTGTACAATAGGAGGTGGACATTGCTGTGTGACAGTTGGGGTGATGGTGGCCCTCAAAATGGTGACACAACCTCCTCAACTACAACAACCACATAGTGTTGTTATGATGTTGTACAGACACAGTAAGTGACAAAATTAGCCATCTACACAAAGCAGAACCACAATGCACAGTGTAGTTACATGTGTAACCTCAACGCATAGGCCCAGATTATCAGTGAACTCATACTTAATGATGCCACATAGAATGGGTCTGTACCCATAACTGACCTGCAGTCCCACTTGTTCTGCTCCAACTCTACTCTCCTGTCCCCACCACATGTGACACATGACATTCCTACAACCTGTTCCATAACTTCCATATCTATAGAGCAGGTCATAAATGGCCTCTCTATGGAAGATACACAGCATCTATTGGACATGCTAACATCCCACGCTGCATCCTACATGGGATGTACCATGGAATAGTAACACCATCAGGAACACCTTGCAATCATACTGAAACCACTGGCTGGACCCCAACTGACTGGACAATGGCAACTGTTATACCCTTGCACAGAGGTGGTGTATGCACTGACCACCAAAACTATAGACTTCTTTGCCTGAGTATCCATATCTGTATGGCCATAGGGGCAATCATCATGGAGCTGATCAGCACACATATATGTGATCTACACAGAGTTGACTGTACACAGTTTGGATGGCTGACAAGGGGATCATGACTGTTGGGGTTAGGAGGGTGGCCTAATGGTTAAGGTGTTTGCTTTACAAACACAAGGTGCAGGGTTTGAGTCTCACAAGGGATAATTGGCTAGGCTTAAAAATGGCTTGCAAGGGCAGTTAGCCTAGTACTAATCTATGAATCTATGAATCTATGAAATGTAGTGGACATTTCCAAGGCAGTCAGCAAGAACCTAGGTGAGGGAACATCAGGGCATACAATCCCCTGGACTGAGCCAGGCCATCTGACTATATCCCCTACTCAGGCATACTTTACAAAAGCACCCACTTAGGCATCCATGATACTATCATTGTACGGGTCACTTAGTGGCCCATTGATGGCACACATACTCAACATAGGGACATCTGCCTCCCATAGCTGATCTGTAAGCAGCAATGTCCAACTGACTCAGTCCTGAGTTCTCTATTGCTAGGAATCCATTTAAACACAATACAAGTGAACACTGACTGTCTGTGGCTAACAATGTTGGCTGATGCCTACAAAGTGTGAGCACTCATGGAGTCTGTGAATTATGTCAATACCCTACAAGAGGATAGTGATGAACAAATGCCTGTTAACATAGTAAGGGCCATAAACTCCATGCAAATATATGCGCAGTATCATTTTCATCACTAACACCTATGTACCTGGTAAGTAGGACATCAGTCGCAACATATGATGTACATGCTCAGGTGTGAAAGAACTGGACAGACAGACCTGGCTACACAGATTTAATCCTAATGTGCCTGAGATCACCATGTCTCCCCAGTGGTATGATGGGAATCATGTGTCATAGGTGAGGCCATGAATTCATAACCTCCATGTACTCTTCCATCAGCATGCCAATATCTGAGTGCAATGGCCATTTAGTAATGGATATGTCCAAGCAGTACTGGCACTTACACACAACAGTATGGTCCCTTGCAAGGGAACTTTACGTCTTCAGCATGTGATCAATGGGGATTGTTTGAAATGAGTGTCATTGTAGCCTATGGCATGTAGACTACTCAGATGTGATATCTGTCTTGCATATGGGGCAATGTGTGACCATGCTTGATTATAAATTATGCATATCTGTAGATGGCATAGTACATGGATTAATCACTGTAAGGACATTAATGTAGTATATGAAGTTAATAACAGATACTGGCGGGAGAGAATTGTCTAGCAGACTTTAATCCACCTTTGCAACAGAACCCTTGCTAATGGCAAGCAGAGCACCTCAGTGCACCTCAGCACATGCCATCTGTATGACTGGCTGGTTGACCGTCATTTCACCACAGGGCTTCTGCCTGTGTCCCTCTTGCACTGGGGCAATATGTGCTGATCATGTAACTAAGAGTATACAGTTGTCTATGATTGTGATGTCTGTACGGCCATTATGCTAGTGAAGTTTAAATATCCCATGGTGCTATAAGCTGATGTACATTGCTCTAACAGCCACACACACAAACATGGTTACATTGAGAATAGCACCACTTCCAATTACTGCTTACAGGACGAGGCACGGCACATGCATAGTGCAAGTTGGCTGTATGCAGATTAGAACACTTACCTATGTAATTGTACACAGTACAGATCACAGTACATGATGCAAGCAACACACCTCATGTCCGATAGTACTGTAGGTTTAGGACATATGTTTGATGACATCAGCAGGCCAAGTTGTGGTCAGACATTTGAAGGGCCACATGACCTGCTACAAGTAAAATTCTGAAAAAACTTACCTATTTGTAAGTTCACCAAGTGGTCTGCTTTAAGATTAGAATTCCTACCTATCTAGTCTTACACACTAGTGATCACAGTACTTACATGCAGCACAGCTTAAGTAAGATGTTACAGTGGTAGCTGGTAGTGTTAAGGCTGATGAAATCATCAGGCTTTGTAGAAGAGGGCAGTTTGGAAGCCGGACCAAAAAGTACATAACCACTGTTGTTTGATAACCAATGAGGGTTTCTTAGTTGTTTGGCAGGGGGATACACACCCACACTTGCTCCAAGTGGTCTGCAGTGAGATTAGAGCCCTTATCTATCTATCTAGTCTTACACACTACAGATCACAGTACTTATTACATGTGCCATGGCTGATGTTTGTTTTATATGTGATTGCAGGCAAACTACTTGTGGATTACACAAACTAGTCTTGTTTTGAACAGCATCTGTGGCCCGCAGAGTGATATTGCTTCATACTGTTATCCGCATCTAGTATCCTAGCAGTGAGATAACTGTTATTATCCTAGCTATGTGTCTACAGCTACCCATATGGCCATATGTGGCTGTTTATACTTGGATAGGCAAGCCTGTGGGCAGGGACAATATGTCCTTTCCATGCTTGTGTAGACAACATTATACATTACACCACCTGCTCACCTGTTGCTGTCTATGTGGTGACACCCAGCAGGCACAGGGTTCTGTAGGTAAGTGCATCATGTACTGTTGAACCCTTACTGTGTATCCTTTGAGCAACATTATGGATATGTGATAGAGCAGCTTTACTCACCAATATTACAGTATGTAGGGCACTACAGACATCCACACACATATTTCTGTATATAACAGGGATGCATATATAATTGTAGCTGTGCATGTGTATATGTATATGTGCTATGTAAATATATGGGGAGAGACTGAGATGTATGTTTTTATATATGTATATAGCTATATATATATGGATATACATCTATTTGAAAATACATAGAGATACATATACTATGTATGTGAGAGAGAGATAGTGACAGACTGATATGTATACATACATACATTTAAGTATGTATGTATAGACATATCTTTACATAACAGGTCATTTTGATCAATTGGCAACAGGACTGCGCTCAGTTTAACTAAGCATATGAGCATGCCCAGTGGGACTGTCAGTACTTATAAAGTGATTCCAGGCCACACCTACCTGTACTCCAGTCTGGGACTTTATATGTTATGGACACTGACATCTGTCCCTGTTTCTGCAGTACTGCACTTCACTCAAAATGCCCACGACATTCTCCAGCTGTCTTATTCTCCAGCTGTCTGATGTAATTAATATGTAACAGAGGTTCATAATGTTACACCGCATGCAGCCTACCAGTCTGTGGCAACACCAACATAATAATACCTCACATGCAAACGATGTGGATACCTCCAGATTTAAACCATAAACGGCATCACTCATGCTAACTTCCTTGGTCCACTGAGCCACACAAGTTGCCATCCAGAGAGTAGACATTCATCACACAATCAAAAGCATACATATGTATGCTGTTATTCCTGCATTGAGGCATAAAATGTGTGGTTGATTTCTATGTTACTGCCCTGAGTTTGCCTAGCCTGCTGATATACCACTGATGACCTACTGTTAAAGTAGTTATATGGGGAAACTGCTGTATTGGGTGTTGGGGAACAACACCACATGTTCTGCTGGGATGCAGTCCAACTATCATGTCACCCCACTGTTTAACATCTGTCTTGACTGATGTAGTGCATATTCCAACCATGGGGCTTAGTGAATATTAAGGAACACATGCTAGTGGACTGGGTAATTGTAGTCCAATGCGGATGTTACTTGTATCCAAATAGCCCACTATATTTACTTGCATAAATGTAGCAAATCCATGCATACAATGCCATATTATAATAATTCTTACAAGTAGTGTGTAGGATATGGACTTACCTTGCAAATGCAGCAGTTAACAGAACTGTAGTTCAGGGCTGACTCTGGTACAAGCAGTACACAGCCAATACATGGATAGGTACAGGTTGTGCGGGTTGCCTGACATCAAGTTTACTATATGTATGTGAGTAGGAGTAAGATGTCAGTCCCTAGGGCCCTAGGTTGTCAGTGAATGCGCTATGGTTTGTCTCTTAGCCAAAGCAAGCCTACGTCTGCCCACAGGGACATAATCAGGGGGTTCCTCCTTGAAGTCCTCCTGTGATTGTGGCTGTGGTGACCTAGGCACTGGTGGATGGCTGTTTCTCCCTTCCCCTTGCTGATCCTGCTGCAGGTGTTTCCACAGGATCATATTGTGTAGCATGGCACATACTGTGAACATATGGCTGGAGAGCACTGCAGGGCTCCAGCAGATATATTGAGGCACCAGATCTGTGATTTCTGAAGCCCAAACACATGCTCTATGATGTTCCTAGTTTGTGCATGTGCCTCATTAAGGTATTCTTCCGTGGGTGTGTGTGCATTTATGATGGGTGTCATCATCTACGGTTTCAGTGAGTAGCCAGCATCCCCCAGTAAATGGCCATGTGGGATGTCCCCCCTAGCAAACATCTGCTACAGCTGTGATGCATGCCAGATATGGGAGTCATGATAACTGCCAGGACTGCCAGCACACACATTCAGGATAATCCCCTGGGCATTGCACACGACTTGGTAGTTGATAGAGTGGTACCCCTTATGGTTGATGTATATTCTACCCTCTTCACCAGGTGGTGCTTTGATGTGTGCTTGAGAGCAATCTATGGCACCCAGTACTTCAGGGTAGTGTTGCATATTGCTGACCCTTACCTCAGCAGTGAGGGGAAAAGAAATATGCTCACTGGCATGTGGCAGCATGGCATCCAGGATCCTAGTTGGTCTTGAAAAGTACCTGTAGCTAGTATCCTAAGGGCTACACATATCTTTCTTTCCACTGGGATGGGTTCCCCCTCTGTTGGCTCTGGGTCTGATTGAGGGCAGCAGAGCTCAGAGAGTTCTTGTAGTATGTCCCTGTCCACCCTATAGTGCTCTACAATCTCAAGCTCATGTAGCTCCTGGAGGGTTACCCTGGGCCTGAACATTCTTTTCCTTGTCTGTCTAGGCTTATTATCAGCAGCAGCAATGACTTCAGAATTTAGCATATACAGGTGTAGCAGACCTGCAACAGCCCATAACAATCTCTAAGTTAAAATTCCCAAGTCTGTACAGCAATGGTCCAGAGTATTGTAGGAACAAAATGAATGTAGGGAGTATGCATACTTTACAGAGCGCTGCTGTAGATACAGAATGTGTGATTGGCTATGATGCATTCTACCTAACTACAGTATAATTAACATAATTTATTGACCCTATTTTAGCTTAAACAAGGGTCAAAGCTAATTAAATACATTTTTTAGACACACTCAGCACAGTGGTACACCACACAAACATGAGCACTGAAGGTAAACAAAGCTCAGAAGTTAGAGGACACATCCCCCTGAAAAGACACTCTCGGCCAGGTGGCGTGTCACACATACAGGCACACCTAAGCTGAAATAAGCTTAGAAGTCAGTAACCCCACCCCCACCCCAGTGTCAGCTACATCCTGTGTAAACAGCAACATGGGTCTAAGCCTAAACGAAGGGGATATGCAGACATGATTACTCCTTTCTGCTATTCAGTAACTCCACTTCATTTGCATAGGTATCCATGCTCACAGCCTGGAAACTACACGCTTCATAGTCCAACCACATTATGCAACATCACCAATGCACCATTGTAAGGACTCCATGTACAGTCCTGTAATACATTTTTGTCAGATAATATTAATTTTATTTTTTTCCAATATATTTTTTTTCTATAAAGCATGTTTGTGCACTGTGGTGCACCATGCAAACATGACCAGATTACAAAAAAAATGAATTTAACTTATTTCCTTTAATTTTTCTGACATTCAGGATAATAGTTTTGTTCATATGTGTATGTAGTATGACATTTATGTCCATATATCACCATTTTTACAACTCCTTTTGCCTGTCTACATGGAATTTTTCCGCATCCAATGGACACTGACATGAGGGTCTAAACAGATGACTATCTGCTTGTTGGATCACTCTACCTGCCTCATTTGCATGGAATTCACCTGCTTATGAGGAGATTTGCATGCCGCAGAAGTTTTCATGTTAGAGTGTACATGCGTCCCACTCAGCAGTGCTTACTGAATCTAAAAACATTTGCACCTATGTAAGCAGCAAAGCACGCTGCCTACACAGAAAAATAAAATGTATAGGCTTTATTAAATTCCCCCCACTGAGTATCCATGCCTATACCCTGTTGTGATAGCAGTGCCATTTGTCACCTAGTTGTTAATAATGTAACATAAAAGTCATCTTCAAGTGAATCACTATGGTACTACAGGTTCTTTGCAATCCATTATGAAATTAAAGAAACAGCTATAGTGCTTAATGTGATGGGTGTCCACCCTGTAAATCACAAAACCATTGTGCAATGGTCCCACTTGCCTTAATATATTAACTGGAGTTAATGGGTATTCACATTAAAAATTATGAATCTGTTGTACAGTGGTCCCACTTGCTGTCTTAATATATGAACTGGAGCTAATGGGTGTTCACATTGCAAATCACAAAAAATATAATATATGAGTAAGACAAAATGCAGATACCCACACATTAATCAAAATAACATATCAGCAAAAGCAGTAAATGCCTTCCTGTGCTAGTAGCTGAAGTGCTAACTACTGCAGCTCCTAAGGCAACTTTGAATAAATGAATAAGTGGAATAAAGAAATATAGGAAGGTTGTAATAAGTTAAATAATAAGCTACAATATTCAATCAGAAAGGGTATGTCAGTAGGCTTTTAGGAGCAGACAGTTGTAGTTCTGTGCATGTAATAAGATATAGAAGGAGAACAACTGTCAGTTTTGCATACGTTAAGATGTATACAGAAACAACTTGAACTCAAGGCAAAGGTAACCTTGTAAAGTAAGAAATAAATAGATCATTTCCTTAAGAACCTGACATTGTGTTAAACAATGTTGTGATATGCCTAAGGTAAAACAGAGTAGACAGTACCACTCCAGAGAATTATCAACACAATGATGGACGGATTGTGATAAAACCACACACTGCACAGTACTTCATAGCTTCAACCTGTCTCTTAAGCTACTAATGTTTCCTCAGTGTAGGTAATATAAAGTGGGACAAGAGTTAGGTGAATTAAGCAAATAAAGATAGGAGGCACAATTATTTGTCATCTTCCATAAAACCAAATGACAGTATTCATTAGCTGTCCCACTTATTTGGAATAAACTATCACATGTACAGCTAGCAAAACAGACACAAGTTGTGGAACCAATGATGTTATAGTTTGAGAATAAACTCAGATGGAAAGCTGGGCAATATTTATATTTTCTTAGTTAATTATTTTCTGCAAGTACTGAATAAGGCCTGCAAGTATTAGAAAATGAGGCACCCTTTCTGAATTAGGTATGCATTTATCCTATTAATGCACATAAAATGCAGTGATACATGTTACTATGAAGTCTGTATGCATGTATTTCCAGAAAAAAAAACATGATAGGCAAATGAAGATACTATAACATGTATTATGAACTCAGTTTTAAACATGTAAATGTAAAATACTATATAATTTAGTTATGGTACTTTGGTTCAGGAGTTTTTTCATTGGAGTGATTGGTCTTAGAAGAAGTAATAGAGTAACATATTTTATTTTATAGAAATTGTGTGGAGAGGATAGAACAACTATAGAGAAAGAGGGCATTTAAATGTTGCAGGGGTATAAAGGCCTGAGTATACTGCATTTTTCATCTGTGAACATATAACCTGGAATTACTTATTTAACTCTGTGGAGTAAACCTGTTGACACATTTCATACCTGCCATAAAAAGGATTCAGTCCTTCTGTAAAATGGGTATTGCTTGATCTCAGACTGACAGACAGAAAAATAACCAACTGTACCAGCAACTTCTGACTGCCCCCTCTGGCACATATATTCCACTGCTATCTGTTGATCTGAAGGCTAGGGCTAGCACTTAATCAGATGTTTTGCTTTACTCTTTCTTTTAAATGTCTGACTATTTCACTTCTGTTGGTAAATGTAGTCATAACATACGTCTCAAACTGCAGACACTGAAAATAAGTACAAAGGCCCCTAAAATGTAGATACATCCAGCCAAAGGACATCTAATTAGCATAAAATTTGAATATCAAATAACACATAAATATTTATGCTTCCAATAAGAATGTGGGAGGTATTCAGAAAGACTTATTTAAAAACACAGTTACAAAAAATATGGAAAAGTATAAGCACATTATCAAACAGACAGTATATAATCTTCAGACTTTAATGAATGGCATTTCAAAATTCTACCACAGAATACCATTTATTTTTGCTTCTGAAAGAGGGAGAGGTAAGATGTGTGTCCTCTTTCTTTAAATTATTGGTTTCACTATATGATTACCATGGAGTCCAGTTATCTGTGTACTAGACAGCTTCAAAAATCATGTGTGATGAGGGAGAATTCAGAAAATTCTGTGAAGGGGTAAATCATGCCTGAAATAGGGATATACCTCCAAAAACTGAAGGCCTGAAAATTGGAACAGTCTTCCAAAACAGTTAAAAGGCAACTGGTATTGATTCTTTCCTCCAGTTAAATCTCAGCTAGGGCAGAAGAAAGGTCCTTAGTTGCCTGGTTCACATATTTGTTGAAAAATAATGCAAAAAAATATATAGTTTTCAAATTTCAAAGTGGTAGGTTAGCAGGTTTTACTCTTCTCTTGCTCCATCTTGCTAAAGGTGCTTATGTCTGCCCTCTGCTGGTCACTTTATTTACATCTTAGTTGCAGCAGCAGTTTCCCAGTTCTCAGATTTTAAAGTAAACCCCATTAAATGTGACTGCTGTGTGCACCTTCATTTTTTATTTTTTAAGATACTTTCCTTTTAAAAAGAAAATTGATCAATTCATTTCTATTTTAAGGGAAACGCTTATTGTATTTTTTGTTTCTTTTTCTAACTCATAAATGCATTTTTAAATGGGAATAACTTGGCAGGCTACGTACTTTAAGAAACTTGGGGAGTAATTCAATAAACCCTACATGGAGCAATTCTCTGTGTAGGAATAGTGTAGTGGCCTGAACATGGAATAGGGCCGTTGAGAGATCCAGGAAACAGGGCTGGGGTGTGCCCGAGTGTGCAGACACCGTGCAAACATGGAGATGTACGCAGAATGAAATCATCTCATCTACTGGTGAAAGCCATGCAAGTGAGGTGATTTTCTGATTCTGGAAGCAGAAAGGCATCCATGTAGGTGCCATGTCAGCAGGAAAAATGTAAGCATTTTCAAACTGTGTACACGACTATAAAATTTAAACGGGCTTTAACAGCCCAAATAAAAGTTGGTATATGTCACAGTAGCCATGCAAATGGCCAAAACTTTGGCCATTGATTTGAAAAAGTAATGCAATATATCAAAAATTAAACTTTTTTTTAATACATATGCCACATTTAAGTGGCATGCAGTGATGCACAAACATGCTATTTTACAAAAAAGTATAAAATATGAACTATAAAGGTATGCAAAGTTATTGCATTATAGTGGCCAGCATGCAGAGTCATACAATGGCAGATTATAGTGTTAGCTAAGGAGATATGCAGTGGTGTAGTGCTGTATCCAGGGTATATGCAATTAGGTGTATGTAAATGAGCCAGGGTTATTGAATAGCAAAAAGGGCCACCATGTCTGTAGATAGTAACCGTGGTAGGGCTAGAACTGTGCTGGTGTAGGCAGAACAGGTAGCTAACATTAAAAGGGTGTATGTCACAGCATGTTTAAATGGATTGGAGCTTAGCGGCACCTGTTTGCGCTTAGCTAAGCACAGCTAAGTGGAGGGGGGTGTCTGAGGCTGCTAAGCTATAATTAGCCCCGCGGCACGTGTTTTCGCTAGTTAAAGAAAAGCTAAGCATGCCCGTGTACAGGGGAAGGTCTAAACTTCTGAGCAATGTTTATACTAGTGCCGTGGGTTTGTGCAGTGCACCCTGGAGCTTAACAATGGAAGAAACTGGAAAAAAAAATAAAAGGAAATAGTCTGCGCAAGCCAATCAAGTATAACAGACTGATAAGCCCTGTTCCACTGACACTGGCCCATTCAAACCCCTCAATGATATACCTGGCAGGTCGAATGTATCATAGTCAGCCAATCACACAGGCTGCATCTGTAACACACCAGTATAAATTATGCATGCACCCTTCAGTCTGATTTTTTCCCACATGCTCTGCACCATTGGAGTACACACTTGGAAATTTTAACTGACAAAATGATAGGGGCTGCTGCTGCTCTGCTACATCTGTATGCACTACAGCCTGAGGTCAGTGATGATGATGATGATGCTGACAATAGGCCCAGACTGAGGAGGAAAAGAGTGTTCAGGCCCAGGGAAAGCTTTCAGGGGCTACATGAGCTGAGATAGTAGAGTGCTACAGGGTGGACAGGGACATATTATAGGAACTCACCGAGCTCTGCCGCCCTCACCTGAGACCCAGACCCAACAGAGGGGAAACCATCCCAGTGGAAACAAAGATATGTGTAGCCTTAAGAATACTAGCTACAGGTACTTTTCAAAGATCTACTGGGGACAGCATGGGGGTCTGACAGCCATCTGCATCCAGGGTACTCCACCAGTTCCTGGATGTCATGCTAACACATGCCAGTGAGCACATTTATTTCCCCAGCACCCCTGAGGAGAGGACCAACAATATGTGTCTCTTCCACCATGTAGCACACTACTCAGAGGTACTGGTTCCATAGACTGCATTCATCTGCACATCAAAGCAACACTCAATGAGGAGGCTAGAGTCTATGTCAACCGCAAGGGGTATTACTCCATCAACTGCCAGGTCATGTGCAATGCCCAGGGCATTATCATCAATGTGTGCCCTGGCAGCCCTGGCAGTTATCACGACTCCCACATCTGGCACGCATAACAGCTGTATCAGGCATTTGCCTGGTGGGCATCTCATATGGCCACCTAGTGGGGGATGCTGGCTATGCACTGGAACTGTGGATGATTACACCCATCAGAAATGCACACACACCAACTCAAGAACACTATAATGAGGCACACGCACAAACTAGGAACATTGTAGAGCATAGGTTTGGGCTGATCAAGTCATGGTTCTGCTGTCTTGACATATCTGGTGGAATGCTCCAGTACTCTCCAGCCACATGTACACACATGTGGCTGGAGAGTACTGCAGCCACATGTGCACACATGTTCATAGTATGTGTCATGCTACACAATATGTTCCTGTGAAAACAGCTGCGGCAGGAACATTAGAGGGAAAGGAAACACAGCCCCCACCATTGCCAAGCTCCCCGCAGGCACAGGGGACTCAGAGGAGGAACCCCCTGAACCTGCCCTGTAGGCAGACATAGGCATGCCCAGTACACTCTGGCCCTTGGCAGAGAGGCAATGCATAACACATACACTGACAACCTAGGGACCTAGGGATTGATACCTCACTCCAACTCACTTACACAGTAAAAAGGATGTCATCCACATCACACTACCTGTACCTTACCATGTATAGGCTGTGTACTGCATGCATCCAACAGAATCAGCTCTGAAGCACTGTCATCTCAACTGCTGCAGGCACAAGGTTAGTCACTCTTCTTAACAACAAATGAATGGGGTAGTAGACTGGTAGCATATGTATGGTATTGCTGCATGTATGCAAGGGAATCAAGTGGGCTACCAGGATAGCAGCAGACAATGGACAGCTATGTGGGACAACAGAAACTTTCTGCAAAATACTGGCTGGCCCAGAATATGCAGTAGGCCCCAAGCCAGCAAAACCCACTGCACTATGTGAGAGACTTACAAACAGCTTTATCATAGGACAGATGCATGGATGTCAATGTTGGAGTCTCATACATACCTCTCAACCTCTTAAAGCAAGAAATGTGTACAAAGCCGTAAAGAAATGTGGGGCAAAGGCCCAAAAAACAGGGACAATTGTTAAATATTACTCATAAACATATAAAGTTGATAGAATAACAGGTTTTGCAGTAGCATGAATTTTCTGAAGGGTAAGAAGTCTGAAATGCGAATGTCTGTCATTAGTTTCTAACTTCAGTCTTTAATAATTTGACAGTAATTTTCCATACAACCACAATTTTATGAAAAATGGACCCAAAATGTAAGGTAAACATCTCAGCATTCTGTGAAAATCTGTTCAGTTGAGAGGTATGGTCCCCTATACTGACACACTCATGTTCCCATAGAAATGCAGTAACAGCTATGTTTGTAAGGTAATAGCAACAGACCACACATTCCCAGGGCTGTCTGAATCAACTTGCTAACGTGTTCCATTTCCACAATATACAGGGGTCAATGTGCTATCTATGTGTGTGGCTAATAGTGTCAGGAAGTAGACAGCACTGACTGGTGGCTCTTGTGGCTCACTGGGCTAAGTTCATTACTGTGGGTGATAGGGTTCATGGTTTGAGACTGGCTGTGCCTTCTATTTTGCATGTCTAGGAGTTCTACAGGCTGTCCAGAAGTCAGTATTTGTTACTCCAGGAAAGCTGGACAATGGAGGGACAGGGGGCCACAGATATGAACAGTACACAGCTTTGAGTAACCTAGATGTTGCCTAGTAGAACAGCAGGTTGTAACAGGTCAGTCTAGTGCCAGGATACAAAGGCTGCCACATAACTGTGTCAGTACTGACACATAATTGTGTCAGTGTCAGCACTGACACATAACTGTGTCAGTACTGACAACAAGTCATTGGGCACCATCCATACCCCACGAATGTCAGAGTTTCTCAGACTGTCCACATGTATGCCTCATATATCTGTTCTGTTTGTCATAAAATTGCATTTGTCTGGCAAACTATTGGCAAACCAATAAAGGTTGATGTGAAAATATCAGTGACAGACAGCTGATATGCAGACTTCATACCCATAAGAAAATGCAAGCTAATAAAAAAACAGTCTACAACTGGTACATTTGGAAGACCAATATTAAGATGCTGTTCCCATGTCTGGGCCTTTGTCTGACTGTTATATATGGCCCTGTCCAGATGACTGCCTGTAACAGTTTGAGAGATACGGCCAACATGTAGCCTTATAAGAGCAGTGCAATACAAACTGTCTGCAGACCAGTGCAGATGTATGGGGCACAAAGCTGGCCAACCTGCTAAACAGGTACAGTCAGAGGTGTGCAGTCCGTAATCCTGTGTGTTGTTACAACTTCTACCCCAGTCACACCATAACTACAACTACATAACAGCAGCAACTGTGGACAAAGCCTGTGGCTGGAGCAGAGCAGTACAAAGGGCCACATGTAAGGGGAAGGAGGAACCACTGGCCAGACAAAAGTAGAATGTGCAGACTAGAACACTTTGTGCAGTAGCATGGGTTCCCTGCAGTGTATGAAACTGTCAGTGGTTCCTCAAATTAATCTGTACTGATCTGCCACTGACATACCAGGACATCACAGTGCTGTGCAAAATGTGCCTCACATATTATGCAAAACTCTGCTCAGTCCAATACACTCTGTACCCACCCTAGATATGACTCATTTAATAAGGATAGCAGACAGCCAGGAGATTCCTCAGCCAGTATATCAGTGAGGTTTTGGACTGTTTATACAGGTTCATTAGTCAATCAGCTGTAGAACACACAATGCTGGACTGGAGTACAGGTAGGTCTGGCCTGGAGTCCCACTGTTATTATTGATGGTCATACTGGGCATGCTCCTACACTTAGCTACTTTCAGCCCATGCCTGAACCCACATCTGACTATAGACCTGGGATGTACATGTATCCCTTGTGCATACAGACAGCTATGTACACCTTAACTGTCTATCCCCACCCCCATCAGACATGTTTACCCCCATCTACCCATATGTGGTACATATAAGATTTACCTGGATTGGTTGAGTGTGATATACATACAGATATATAGGTAACATATACAAATATATCATTTGTAGAGAGGCAAACACAGGCAGAGAGAGACAGAGAGAGAGAGAGAGAGAGAGAGACAGAGAAAGACAGATCGAGACCCTGAAAGGCATAGAATGATGTACTGCCACAGCCACATGTACACCAATTTTAACCAGTGGCACATGCAAATACTATGGTGAGGCCCATTCTGTAATAGTAGGTAGGTAGGAGTTGTAATCTCACATCAGTTGCCATGTGTGTGTGTGTGTGTGTGTGTGTGTGTGTGTGTGTGTGTGTGTGTGTCTGTGTGTGTGTGTGTATGTTTCTGTATGTATTACGTGTACAGCAGAATACACACACCCAACAGGCCTATGTCTCTGTAATGGCCACCCATAGTTTGGCCCTTTGACTACTGTCCTCCACAACAGTGGTCTCCCTGTCAGCAGCTGCTGATGTCATCCAACCCAACAGCAGTGGCAGACACTCTCTGCATGTGTAAGTTCTGTGATGCATGCAGCAAGCAGTTAGATATGTAGTGGATCTAATCCCAACAACGGCAACTCAGTGAGTGTGTGTGTGTGTGTGTGTGTGTGTGTGTGTGTGTGTGTGTGTGTGTGTGTGTGTGTGTGTGTGTGTGTGTGTGTGTGTGTGTGCATGTGTGTTTAAGTATATTCCTTTGTGGCTGTATGTATTTCCTGCCTATATGTGTTCAATGCCAATACATTTTGAGGCCTGTTCCACCCCATTAACACCCAATTGCATTAATTTACAGGGCTTGTTGATGTCATCCACCTTAGATGCACCATTGGACACTTTACATGCATATAAGCTGCATGGTGCATGCGATAAGTGCATAGCACTGTAGTACATATAACTCGATAGATAGGGGTTATAATATCACTACTGCCAACTGTGTGTAAAGCATATTGTGTGTGTGTGTGTTTGTTCACTATACCATTTTGAGGCCTGTTCCACCCTGTTGACTCCCCCCATTGCATTACTTTACATGGCCTGCTAATATCATCCACCTTAGCTGCATCATTGGACACTTTCCCAAGCATATAAGCTACCTGACGCACACGATACGTACATAGCACTATAGTACATACAACTAGATAGGTAGGAGTTCTCATCTCAGTGCTACCAACTGTATATGTGTGGTTGTGTGTGTGTGTGTGTGTGTGTGTGTGTGTGTGTGTGTGTGTGTGCGTGTGTGCGTGTGTGCATGTGCGTGTGTGTGTGTGTGTGTGTGTGTGGGGGGGGTTGGTTATACCATTTTGAGGCCTGTTCCACCCTGCTGAATCCCACATTGCATTACTTTACAGGGCCCATTGATGTCATCCACCTTAGATGCACTATTTGTCACTCTGCAGCCCATACCTTTCAACTGTATAGAGTTTTGCAGAATGTCCAGATGTTTGTCTCATATATTTGGTCTGTGTCTCATAAAATTGTGTTTTCTTGGCAAATCATTGGCAAATCATTGAGAGCTGATGTCAGAAAATAATGACAGGCATTTGAGTTTCAGACTTCATAGCCTTCACAAAAGTAATACTAATGCAAAACCTGTCAATTTATCAGCTATCTAAGTTTGTAAGAGCAATATGTAAAAAGTGTCCCTATTTTTGTGCCTGTATCCCCCCATTATTAAAGGCTTTGTCTACATTTATTGCTGTAAGAGGTTGAGAGGTATACCCCAGGCATATATCTGTGGCGCATGTGATAAGGACATAGCACTATTATACATACAACTAGGTAGGTAGCAGTTTTAATCTCAATACTGGTATCTCTGTGAGTTTATGTGTCTGTGTATGCATATCCCCTGTAGCAGCGTGCTTGTGTGTGTGTGTGTGTGTGTGTGTGTGTGTGTGTGTGTGTGTGTGTGTGTGTGTGTGTGTGTGTGTGTGTGTGTGTGTGTGTGTGCGCGCGCGCGCGCGCGCAATGGTTGTACCATTTTGTGTGTCTGTGCCACCCTGTTAACTCTACCATCACCAACCTATTCAGGGCCTACAGATGTCATCCACCTTAGATTCAGATTTAGACATTTTCAAACAGAATAGCAATGTGGAGCTTGCAATATGTATGGCGGCCTATAGTATACATAAGTAGATAGGTGCTCTAACCTCAAAACTGGCCATTCTCTGTGCATGTGTGTTGGAATGCATGTCCCCCTGCAGCAGTGCATGTGTGTGACACTGTTATACCATTTTAAGGGCCTGTTAACCCCCCAGTGGCGATCCTTACAGCACCTGAAGATGTCATACACCTGAATAGTAGTGGCAGACACTGCAAAACTGTATAAGCTCCATGGTGCATTCGCTATGTATATAGCACTTTCATCTGTAAAACTAGGCAGGTAGGGGTTCTACTATCAACAAGGGCAGTTCATGAGTGGGTGTGTGTTTGTGTACATATGTATATCCCTTGCAGCAGTGCGACTGTGTTAGGGCTGCCAACATACCTCTTGACCCCTTAGAGAAAGACATCTGGATAAAGCTATATAGAAAAGTGGGACAAAGGTCAAATATTAGGGTCAATCTTTAAATAATGCTGTAACAAACATAGAAAGTAGATAGCATAACAGGTTGTGCATTCACATGCATTTTCTGAAGGGTATGAAGTCTGACAGGAAAATATCTGTCATTATTGTCTAATGTCAGTCTTTAATGATTTCACACTAATTTGCCAGGAAACCACAATGTTATGTCAAAGGGAACAAAAATATGTGGCAAATATCAGGACATTCTGTAGAAATCTGTAGACGTGAGAGATATGGCCACCACCTGTCCCACCCTGCAGGTTGCAGTCCATGTTTGGCCAGGTGTGACCTGTGACAACGACTCAAACAGTTCAGAGGCCCCCAGATTGTAGGACAACAAACATTTCCTAAAGTTGTCTACTAGTTGCATAAAGCAGTTATTTCACATCAGAAGCACCTTAGTGTAACCTATGGTAATGTGACACAACAAAGCTGTCATATTGGCAAACCAAGGGAAGTCCTGTCTGTTGCACTTTCTTTGGATATAGTATGTCCTGTCAACTGTCACAATACTACAAGACATGTCCCACATTTCACATTTGATAAGGTGGCAACCCTACTCTGTGTTGCCTGTGTGTGTACAATATGTAGACATGTGTAGGCCCTGTGAGTAGCTGCCACTCTTAATGACCCACATGTATCTAGGCATGAATGCTAACTGCCACCATCCACATATGTAGGTACCACCTAAGACTGTGGCAACTGTAAGTAGTGTGCTGTCTGTCATTCACACACAAACTGATGTTAACACACTGCGATGGGGCCATACAGTGGGTATGAAATGTTGCCAAGGTCCTGGCCTCAAGCTGATTGCAGAAAACAGTACCATCATACCATATGGAAAGGACATGGCCCCACTATTTCTCACATCAACAGCAGATAAACACCCAAACTGCATTGACAGATCTGGGTAATCAGGTTAATAATGTTGCATTCAGCCATCAAGTAGTGGCAATGGTCAGAAAAGGCTTGTATATGGTTCACCACATAGGTAAAGGGACTGCATCCAGACAAAAAGGTGGACATTACCTCTGTATAGTCCTCTGTCAGTACAACCATACATTATCATCATGGCTGGTCTGGTATGTACCTATGCAGACATCTGCAATAACTGGAAAGGCTATGTTAACACTCACAAAGGTTATCCATGGCCTTCAACACCTGTTCCATGCAGACAGCTTTGAATCAGTAATGCCCCACTTGGTATTGGACAGATTGTCCACAGGTGGGCTGTGACATGCATAGATGGCAATGCTGTGCTCAGCCCTTCAACAGCTGCCCTATATGTGAGTCTAACTCTGTGCATATTACCAGCATGACAAGCCTGAATCACATATGCAACAACAAAAAACCTGCTAGATAGACAGGTTTGTCTCCCAGAGGCTGCCCTGTCTCAGGAATGCACTTCCCATACATGTCAAACAGAGTACCATCCAGACCCTCATCAACTGCATCAGGGAGGGATTGGATGGAAAAACAAAACTCTGTCCCAGGGGTCCAAACTGTGTCCATCAATGCCAGGGGCAACAGGTGCTGATCGATGATTCTGTTGGGGATAAAGTAATGGCTAGACCTGTAAGGAACCCAGGGCCAGTACTCTAGTTACCTTCTATGCACCTATGAACCTGTAAGCCTATGGAACTCCCAGGTGACATGTATCAAGAGTACCATGTTGTGTCAAGGGGTATGCATGCAAGATTATGCTGTCTGCCCCCATTATTCCTCCACACACTGTTCCACGCATATGCACCTAGGTAAATATGCACATATACAGCCAAAAGACAAAGAAAATGTCTCTGCATTGCCACTATGCCATCATGACCTTCTGTAATGACAGTATATCATGACACACAGACACCTGGAACAGAAACAGAATAAGGTCTGTCAGACAACAGTCAGTTAGCAGTACTAATAGCAATAAAGCATCATGGCACAAAGGTGCACACACTTTGATGTGTATGCATGACAGTTGCCAACAAACAACACCTTACAGGTCATAACACTACTGCACTACAAACTGCCATTGACTGTACTATATTCACCTTGTGCATCACACACATATTAGCATGTCTGTGCATTGATAGTATGGATAACAAGGATGTGGCATAGGTATCATCACATGCACAGGGTGTGATGTGGAGTTGCCAAAGGCCTAGACTTTGCCATACAGTTGACATCATGTGTGTGTGTGTCTGGAGAGGTGCTGGTCAGCTGGACCATGGAGAGGATATGTGTGTGTCTGTTGGAGACCTGCCTGTGACAGTGCTGTGTGAGTGTGTGCATGCACACAGTCAAGCCATGTGCTAGCCCTACATGAGAGTATGTTGGACAGCCACGTACCATGCATGGCAGAATGGACAGTTCACTGTCTCTGGCCATGAACATGGGAACTGGTTCTACCAGGAGTGGCACTGGCATCACCATGCCCAAGGCCAGATGCAGTACTACTTGCTGATGGTGATCGGTGTCTGCTGGGTCTGTGTCCCTCATGGGACCGCCCAGGACCACATGCCCATGGCCTGCTACATTGTGGTGTGGACAGCAACCTCCCTTCAGTAGTGCTGGTGGTACTTCCACTACGAGAATGTGACTGTGCATGGCCATTTGGCTCTCAGCTGATGTTGTTGCTGACCTACATCTACATGTCCTATGCCCTACTCCCACCACATGTTCCGGCACAGACATTGCATGGTTAAGGACTGACAATGTATCACCCCACCGTTTATCCACTACATCAGCAAAATTACATAAGGTATCACCAATGCTGTGGAGGGAGTCATGCATGCCAAGCAGTATGACATCCATGACCCTGGGCATCCATCTGGTGTACCATTCACAATGTGCCTGTGCCTCCATGATGGACTGACATGTGCATCGGGTAAAATGTGCTGTGACACCTCTGACAGGTGCTGGATGGGCAGCAGTCCTCCTTTGAGCACCCCTGTCAAACTACCTGTGTGGGACCTTACCAGCTCTGGATATGGCTAGTCTCTACAGTCACAGATGCCATAGTCACCACACTCCCCTGCTCAATGCCACCACCCTCTGACTGGCCAATATCTGTGGCTGCTGGGGAATGGGTATGTGTGGGCATACAGACTGTGTGCAGGGACATTGGGGGTGTGGGATGTCAACCAATGGGACACATTCAGCCCCACAAATTCCACCTGTGCCTCACAAAAGCCACCATCATCATCATCAGAGTCTGATGAGACACCAACATCAGGTTGTGACGGGGACACACTCCAACCCCATGGTCACCTGTGAGGGGAAGACAACATGACTACATTAATTCCTGCATTATAATGTCTGCTGATATACACACACATTGAAGTATAAAGTTCAATTCAGTTAGATTCCACCAATTTCCACTATTTTTGACCAAAAAAGAAAACCATGCATTAGATGGAATGTTCCTCTTCATATCCGACCTATGCTCTATAATGCGGTCTTTTAGACATCTTGAGCATTTTCCAACGTAAAAACTTGAACATTGTACGCATGTAGCTAAATACACCACCATTGTTGTTCTACAGGTTGCTGCACAGTTTAGTTCCATCTAATGCATTAGCCCAACATAGATTAGATAAAGGTAATTTACATAACTTTAAATTTAAAGTGTTAGAAGTTGTATATAAAAATCTTCGATTAGGTGACCAGAATAATAAGTTAGAAATAGCAGAATATAAATGAATAGTAAGGCTAGCAGCAGATAGAGTACCAGGTATAAATAAAAGAATAACATTAAAACCAATATTAGATTTTAGACAGAAACAATACAGATAGATGATTAGTTATTTTTGGGTGTTCAAACAATATATGTTGTGAAATAATTTTTCCATATCGTTTTTTCTTATTGTTGTTAATAGTTTAGTAACTGAGATGGTTAGTTAAAATCAGATAGATTATTAGTCATACATTATATTGTACACATGAATCAATTTTTACAATATATGATGTTTCTAAATGCTTTTATGAATATATTTTTCCCTGTATATGTATATATGCTTACATCTGGCTTATAAGTATGGGAGATATCTCTTTTAGTATTTTTTAGAACTAATTGCATATTTAATGAACTGTTAATGATGTTACGTTATGGATTGGATGGCTGTGTCAGGTGGGTTTTTTTTGAAATTATTATAAATTTTAAGAAGTTTGATTAACTGTAATTAACACTGAAGAAGGGACATTCCCGAAAGCTTTGTTCGTTTGTTACCAATAAATTGAGCATTTTTCCATCTATTTAGTTTTCTTTTTTGATACACACACACACACACACACACACACACACACACACACACACACACACACACACACACACACACACACACACACAAACACACACATACACATACAGGTGAAGTGCCATAAAGGCATTATACAAACCGCACCTTCTGACTGATGGCATGCACAACACACAATCAGACCACAACAGACACACTCTTCACAGGCCCTTAACAACATGCAGTGCAGCTACGTCCAATTAATGTTGCTAGTACTATACACCTGTGAGATACGTGGCAAATCAAACTATGTGATGGACCCTCACCTAAAACACAGTGCACCCATTTACACAATAGTAATGCACCCCTGTATAACAAACTGGCTACACCTTTACAAAAATGCATGCTAATATGTTACAGCTACTACAAATTGCTACTGTGATTACCGATGTGATGCACTGCAGTGAAACCCACCACAAGTGAACATGCACATATTGCAATATGGCTAAGTTTAACAGTAGTGTCCATGGAAAACTGGCAGCTGTTAACATGCCTAGGGTATAGATGAGCCATAATAAGATATTCCACACTCACCAGCTACAGGATGATGGTCCCCAGCCATATCAGAGGTACCTATAGACTTGTTGGGGAGAGGTATTATCAGCAGGCACACATGTGGCATTGGAACAGGATAATATGTGCATTTATCAACATGTACAGTACAAACTGTGATACTATCCAAATTGCTGACATTCACAGTATGTGTGCGCATGTGTGCATTACAAAACCCCATTCACAAATGCAGATTGATTTGACATATGTGTACAGGTATGCAGAGATTGCCACTATGAATGCTACAGTATTAAAGTGATGACCACTGGAGGCTTACCTGGACACTCCTCGGCTGTGGAATCTGTGTCACCCACCTCCACGACATATGTTGTGATAGTTTCTAGTGAGTTGGTGGCTGAACCCAGGTTTGCCAAGAAGTCCTCTGTGGCCGAGAGTGAGGTTTGTGTAGCAGACCCTCCGCTGGTGCCAGCACGGTCCCTGGGCACAGCTGCAGCCCTTTGCCATTAATGATGTATTATATCTGTAGCACTGTGTTGGACCTGTTCATAGCTCCTGTCCTGGTGGCCCACATCATTCACCATTGCTATGAGGTTTGCCAACAGTATAGCATGTTCTTGCTGGTTATGGCGAGTTCTTGTCAGGATCACATGGTGATGGAGTCTCAGGGCATCAATAATGGCAGCAGGCTCAGCTTCTGAGAAAGGTGGATTGCAACATCTATACATCCCACCTGAAAGACATGAAGAGGGGAACACATCACAGGACCGCATACATTGCTCACCACAATGTACACACCCTGTACATCCACATTTGCCACCACTATCCACCGCTAACTCCCACATCATACCACATCATCTATCACCACAGTATGTATGTGGCTATCAACAATATAGTGGCAATACATCATGCACTGCCTTCCTGATCCTGATGTTTCATGCTACTTGCTGCATGTGCTATGAGGTGTTCAAATGCATTTACCTGTTGCACCTATTACTGCTTGTTCATAGCCTGTCTGCATGGTATGCTGTGGTGTCAGCCTCCTACGGTTGTAGAAAGCACCGGGGCTTTAGGCTCATCCCTCAGGTATCCCTGGCCTTGCTCCCTCAGATTTTGGACTATATGACTGGACAATGTCCTACAGTTTCCCCTGCCAGTGTGGTTGATATGAGTTTTCTGGCACAGTGTAGCACCTGCCTCATGTACATGGATGAAGAACCATCTACAAACACCACCAAGGAACACACTGTGTGACAGATGCAATGACAGTAGGAACCTGCAGTCAATGCTCCCTCCCTGTCATGGCCGCATATCTGTTCCCAAACAGATTGTTAACACAATCAGTACACCTCACACACCACCCACACCTACACAACACACACATATATGCAGTGGACTTCAACATCCATACATTCAAAATCAATATGCACTGCCTTGCCAGTACTTCAGGACACAGAATACCTTTGATGACAACCATGCCATAGGTAAGTGATGCAACTGTGGACATTCTGCAACAGTCTGTGCAGTTGTCAGCTCTACCTGATATTGTAGGCCTCCTGTCAATTCATCATGTCTTTGGCTGTGCACTGGTTCTGTGTCTGTATCACAGGCCCAAGTACTCTGTCATTTATCACATTATATGTAGAAGTAGTGTCACTGGTCATCAGTATATCTTTGTAAAAACACCAGAACTTTTCCAGAGCTGAATTAATCAGTGGCCTAATGCACTGAACTGTAGTTTGGAAGGTCCTGGGTTAAATACCTGGCAGGGGTGTAATTTTTTCCTAATGTTACATCACTGTACTGCATGATATACTTACAAAAACAGCAACAATTCATTAGTGCTGAGTTGGCCTAGTGAGCTAATGCACTGAACTATAGTTAAGAGAGTCCTGTGCTCAATACTTTGCAGGGGTGTGTTTTTTTCCATAATGGTACATCCCTGTACTGCAAGATATATTTCCAAAAAACACTAGCAATTTTCCAGAGGTATATTGGCCTAGTGGAAAATACACTGAACTGTGACTCAGAGAGTCCTGGGTGCAATACTGGACAGGAGTGTCTTTTTCCATAATGTTACTGCACTGCACTGCATGATATATTTACAAAACACTAACAGTTCTCCAGAGCTGAGTTGGCCTATTGCTGTAATGCACTAAACTGTGGTTTAGAAGGTCCTGGCTTCAATACTTGACAAAGCTGTAATTTTCCATAATGTTACATCACTGTACTGCATGATATATTTACAACAACAGAAGTCATTTCCCACAGCTGAGTTAGCCTAGTGGGCTAATGCATTATGCTGAAGTTCATAGGGTCCTGGATTTGAGACTTGCCAGCGCTAGTTATTTTATTGATGTGTCAAAATCAGATAAGGTGTTTGAAGTGGGTTTGTGTGGGTTTGCATGACGCACCACGATGCTAAGCAGCTCTTATTCCCGCTTAATCCTGCAGTATTGCAAAAAAAAAGAAAAGAAAAAAAGGGGTGATAGGAAAGTGGTGAAATGGGGGCAAGCAGGGGGAAAAACAATATGAAAGGCAGCTAGGGATGTGCAGGACAGGTGTAGGAAAATACCATGATTCTACATTTCTTCGACAGCAACAGCTGTGCATGATGTGGACAATTTGGAATTTGGAGCCTCACACCCCACAGGGAGGGGTGTGGGTGACATAACTTTGTTGATTAGTTGATGGGATGATTGATTCATGGCAGTGTACATGGGAATGGCATGGAGAGCTATGTATGGGATGAAATTTGTTTTGCGGGACAGATGCCCATTTTTTTAAGGTGAGAGTGGGATATTGGGGAAGTGTTGTATGTACATTTGGGGAGGTAAGTTGGGGAGGACAGGTTGCTTTTGCAGACAGACAAGAGACAAGAAAGTGGACAGGAGCAGTGTATGACACATGATAGGGTAAACACCATGGATGGGGAGGGTGATTGGGAATTGGAGGACCAGGTGCCCCTGGATGGCAACAGTGGGACTGAGATCCCCACCCATGGGCAGTCACTACTGTCCCTTCACAGCCCTGAAGGTGGTTGTGGTGGGAGCTGGGCACCAGGGCCAGCCTGCCACTCGAGGTGCACCAGTCTGCCCTTGGTCTGGCGCAGTCTATCATCCAAGTCATGCTGGATAACCCTGCACACCATACCTGAAACCTCAGACCAGGTGACAACCTCCTCTCCACGCCTGTGCCCAGGGGGTTCCACCCATGGGTGGTGCAGGACCAGCAAAAGGAGCAGCTCCAGGTTGCATCCCAGACATACTGAGACCTGCTGCCATGGCCAGATGACCTGGGATAGGTAGATCTGCTGGAACCGGCCTACCTAATAATGCTATGGTGTTGAGTTTTGTCAAGGTGTATAGGTTAGTTATGAGCAGAACATTTAAACATTAGTTGTAACAACATGCATTGGTGTTCCAATTAACCCAGAACAATAAATTTGCATAGCATACAGAACACAGACATAATTGGAATAGCAGTCAGCATTGTAACAGCATGCCAGTAAGTTACAGCAAAAGGCCAACAACAGTGGAATTTTAACAAGGTATGTTAGTATCCAACCATTGTAATATATAACCAATAATACAACACAAGGCCCAACATTAGTTTTGAAGAGCAACATATGTGGAAATGAAACCATACCCGTAGTATAAGAATACAAATTTGTGAAGCAGATAAGGGGTGGGGGAGAGAAAGACATTCCATTACCAACTGCATAGGCTATATTTTTCACAACGGTACTGCTCAATACTCTACAGGTCTGCCCTTACGTTATGTCTACATGTGCCCTATAGCTTCTGCAGCATGTACATACCTCTCAAGCTATCCACATGGGGTGGTATGGGCCAAGACGTAAGAACTAAAGGTGCATATCTACAGGGGACTATTACATGTCAGGCCAACATATATGACTAACAAGGTGTTCCCTACACTGATGTTGTGTGAATGTGCTACTGGCATACTTCAACTGGATTTATATTTGTGTCCAAGATTATTGGCAACAGTGATCACTGGCTGTGACAGCATGACACTTGAGAGACATTTATCATGCACAGTGCAGGGAGTTTATACCTATCCTGTTGTCATTCATAGGCATGGGATTAGACTATCCACACACATTCAGACACACCAGGCATACAGCCATACCAACAGTAGAACATTTCAGTTGTCTTATTCAGTTAGAATAGTAGTGTACTTCACAACATTTTGTTTACGGGAGCCTTATCAACTGGATGAGCAATGCTGTTTACTCACTCATACATCTGGACACAGACATTAGTATACCCAGCTACTATAGACATTTCTTTACCTGCAAGTCCTGTGTGGAGAATATCTGTTAACAATACATGACTGTTTCTATAAATAGCCAGTACTACTTGTCTGTTACTGTAAATAAATCTTACTACTGGTCCCTGGATTCATACCCTGGTCTGTTTGTGGAAAAAATAGCAACATATGTATTGCCTATCACTCTGACGTACTGGGCCACTGCTGTATCTTGGTTGACTAATATGCACCTACAGCTCACCTGCTGACAAAGTCTGACCTGGTAATATTGGTAGAGTGTCACAGGAGACTGCAGTGACAGTTGAACATACATGCATGAGATTCTTGCATGACAGAGATAGTAGGTGAAGTGTGTTTTAATACTTAGAATGCAGGTGTACACAATTAACCCCTAGTGGATAGGAATATGTGTGATCTGTACGTCTGTACATGGGTCATGGGTGCTGAGATGCCTACCTGACCCATATACATTTACAGATGGTATATTTGCAGTCTACAGCTACTACTGTCTCATACTTGCCTGCATCAGTGTACCTTCATTCAGGAATGTGCATAACTGAAATGCAAAGGTTAACACAAGACAATCCTGAGGAAAACATATTATAATACCTTGAACATTACTATTTAAGGTTCACATGTTAGTGCAGAACATATATCAATTTGCATTCTACTTGTAATACAGCTCCACATCTACACTTTAGCATAACAATTTTTTATCAGCCAAACTTTATACCCATATTTGCTTTGTAGCACATATAAAATTGGATTTCTTCAACAATGGACCAGAATACACACAACTGGAAGAACAAGGCTTTATTGAGAGTGACATGACACAGTCATTGGTATACATTTGACAATCTATATTGTTCTCCACTTTAAATAATGCATGCATTGAAGATGAGCTGTTATTACACAACTATGCAATACTAACTTTAGTTCCCTCACAATTCTGACTGCAGTTGTACTGTATTTCCTGTAGATCATGAATGAATTTCATTTATTCCCTTCCAATTTAGAATGCTAGTGTACTTTATTACCAGATCATTACTATTAATACTGTATTCACATGTCATTCCTACACATTATTAATGTTATTGCAGTACACTCAGAACAGAATATACCTACTGGCAGTTACTACTGTACTCTTTCTTATTTTTATTATTATATATTGCAAGATATATTTGTACTCCCCAAACTCTTGGCGCATCCTCACTAGGCACACTGAATGGGCATCCAAGTTGTGAGACCTCTCCTCTGCAGCTGTGGGAAGGGAAACACACCATTATGCATTCCTGTCTATCAGATATTCATGCTATAATTTGATAAAGCAATGGTTCCTTTTCTTATAAACTTCTGGGGCATTTTGGTCCTGAGTGTCTTGGATCCATTGGACCAAGAGCTCTCCCTTCCTTCACTTCAGGTCATCATAATGATGATGCACCTACTCACTAGTGCAGGGGATTACAGTTGCAGTGGTGAGGTCCTATGCCAGACAGTCTCAGCCCTGGACTTGGATGCAGAGAACTGGTACTGGCCCTGCAGCAGTCTGTCGCCATGGTCTTTGACAAGGAGCCCAGACATGACCCTGGACTCTAAAATGCCCCAGCGCTGTGTCCAGAAGTGTGCTCCCTCTCCAACTCCAGCCATAGCTTCTGCAATGATAAAACTACAACAGGTTCTGCCTGTATTCCTGCCTGTTCAGCTTAAATAAGGCTATTTTCTCACCGTTTGCTGCCACTGCACCACTTTAAAAAATGCTAAGTGAAGAGCAGCACCGCAAAACCCTCTAAGCTTAGTTGAGCAGTGCTTAAACTAGCAATAATTAGCAATGCTTAGTGGTGCACAAACCCCCTTAGCTGAGCTGAGGACTGCTTAAACTGGGATTGCTTATCAGTGCCCAAACCAGCTAAGTGGAGCTGCGCATTGCTAAGGACTGCTCAGACAGGTCCTGTTTAAGCATTACTTGGCTTCACTTAGCAGACCTTAGCTACGGGCAAACCACACTTTTTACAACATAAAAAAGAAACTTATTGAAAGTATTTCTTCACTGAGGACAATTTATTATTATGTGTATCTATTTTACTTTATACCCCCCTAAACATATGCATTTCACTACATTATCTGGTAGTGTAGTTTTAATGTAGTGGACACTTGTATGTAACTGGGGATTTTATACTTGGGTCTCCACTGAATATGGGCTTCTAGTCAAGCTGGACTAATCCCGTTAACAAATTTCAGTGTATGCATAAAAAAAAAAAAAAAAAAAAACATTTACAACATTTCCGTAGCTCATGTAAAAAGTTAAACTGCTGGTATTTGAACTGTGCACCTATTGCACATGAAGCTGTCACTCCAACCATTCAGCTATCAAGGATATGGTAAGGAAAGCTACACTATTCTATATAGCTCTCAGTTAAGTTTAAGCACTACAGAGCACCTTGCTGAGCAAACCCGCTCACCTATGCTTAAACTTGACCTTTTCTATTAAAATTAAAAGCATCCATTTTCTATTTTAGATGTCTGGCATGTGTTTATTGCTAAGCGCTGTGCCACACCAAGCAGACATAAAAAAATAAATAAATAAAGTTTAAAAAAAAATAACAAATAAAAACAAAAAGGGACAATGACATTTTCACATTTAATTTCAGTGCCGTACGGCATTCTGACAGTGCAGGGGGTGTGTTATGGACACTGTAACACAGCCCCTACATATATATTTTACAACTGGCCGAGGACACATTTAATGTAGCATTTTGGTGCTGTAAGTCACTTTGACAGTGCAGGGGCGTGTGTTATAGACACTGTAACACACCCCCTACATATAACTTTTACAACAGGCCAAGGACACAGTTCTGTTTACTATTGTAGTGCCATCCAGCACTTTAACAGTGCAGGGGGTGTGCTACACATCTCCAAGCACTGTTACACACCCCCTACACTGATTCAGTAACCATGTAATGGGTCTCCTTTAGTAGCGCACCCTCATTAATATGCTGGTAGCGCTGCTGAGGAGGAGCTGCAGACACTGCCATGGTACATTCTATGTAGGGCTTGCACTATTCCTACACAGAATTTATTAAATCTAGGGTTTGTCTACTTTGGCAATTAGTATGGAGGACTATAGCTATGATCTGTTAGCAAGCTTCATCTTGTAGTCCAGGGTTTGATTCCCTAATCTTCCATTTCCCTAATGTATGATTCTACAAGTCACTTACCCACATGTGCTTTCTGGATGTGTCAGAAAAAGGTCCATTTAGGTTAGAGCTGTAAATTCACCCTGTTAACAAATAAATAAAAACGCAATCTGGGAAATATAGTCTTTAAATGCTTTATTTGGCTCTTCATTGATAAATACATTTTTAAAACGTAATGCACAGTTTATGTGCATGCATATTTGTGAGCATTTTTTACTTCTGGTGATTACTACAGCTTGATACAGTTTTTGGACCTTCATAGCACAAATGATATATTAGATTTACAGTGAGAAAACATCCGTAGGATGTTTTTATAAAATGTATGGAGCTGATAAGAAGTTTTGTATTTTCAGTAACCCCATGGACTGTATGCCAGAGGCACTAGGACAACATGGCATCTGGAGAGTCTTCAGAAAATTGGTCCATTCTCCTTGCTCCCATGACAGACAAGCTTCCCAACTTTATTGTTGCACATCTTATTCTATCAATCAACATTTCAGCAGTTTGCTCAGATAACCTGTTGCATTTGTCAGCAGTTAACCTATGCTGCCCACTGTCATTTTGCGGGCAACATTTTCTACAGGTAATCTTCTTCTCTTCTGACTTTTCCTTGGCTTTTTCCTTTTACCTTTTAGCATTTCTTTCTACTCCATACCAGTTTTGTTCTCTCTTGCAAGATACTGAAGATATTCAAAGAGTGCACCTGTGGCAGGTACAGAGTGCCAAACAAACGGTACTCCCACTGTGAGTTCTGCTTTAGAGAAAGGTACAACACTTTAAAGCATCCTATTTGCTGGGGTTTCAGCAAGGCAACTGATAAGCAGGGGAAAAATAAGCTCGGCATGCAGATGATGCACAGTTTGCAGTTGTATCTTTTCAATAACAAAGCCAAAGCTGAACTACAGCCTTCTTATTTCAAAAGAATCACTCCATCCTGCAAGGCCCAGAACAATCTGAAACTTGTAGTCAAACAGTCCTCAATATAAACACTGTCCAAGAAAAAAAAATATGTCTGAGATGCCTGCAGACCAAACCCAGTACCATGAAGATTCCCGTATCACAAGGGCCCCTCTTGCCAATGTGGCCCAGACTACCAGTGCACAGGAGCAAGGGCAGACAACATTGATTACTCAGACAATTCTCTGTCTAACTCATTCCCTTGGTGATTTCAAGCAGAAATTACAATGAAGATGATATCACCCTGGACCCCCGTAATTCCTGAGATGGACTGCAATAAATTAGCTGGCGTCAAATGGGAATTGCGTAATGAGATGCTGACAGCCTTTTCTCATGCTACTGAGTTAAAGCATGCTGGGATTCTTTTACCTCTAGCTGGAACTGTCCATATTTCCATCCAAAATCCTGACTTATTTTCCAGTATATGCCACATCTCTGGACATATTTCATCTAGTCAGTCAAAAGTTTTTACCCCTGGTGACAGTACATCAGCTAGTATCACCATTTGCCTATCTGTTTAATTCAATGCCAGTGCCACGACAAGTCAGCTACTTGACACTGATTTCCAGCTGCCAATGCAGGTACCTATGCAATCTCAGTATCCTATACCCAACTATTATTCCTGATGCTGGACTTCCAACCCCTGCTGGTGTCAACCACCACCATTTAACCACAAGCATATGATACAATGTTTAGTGTTCCAGCTACACTTTCCTAGGCAGTGACATTCCACTTTACGTCATGTCGGGCCTTGTTGGATCCAGGGCTGTAAGGCACCCCAGCAGTGCACCAAGTGCCAAAGCACTTCAGTCAGTCATTGTCACAACAAATCCTGCCTGCGCCAATGCCAAAACAAATCCACAGTTCAATAGGAATGGATTATACTGCAGTGTGACAAGCTATTCTGCAGACCTCTTCACAAAGTTCCCTGCAGACTTCCCCTTATCTTCAAAGTAGAAGTTAACCCCCACAAGGCCTCATCCAAGAACAAACATACCACAAGACCTGGTCTGAGACAAAATGTATGAAGTCACCAGCAGAATATTCTACCACTGACCTAGATGATGATGATGATGATGATGACAATGATGAAGGTTCAGCTAATTCAGAAGAAAGGATGTTGGCAACAAACTGATCCCCTCACCTGTAGGGAAGCCTGCAGAAAGCATACAAATTATTTTTGCAGTTCTCCTGGGTGGGCCCATCCTTGGTGAACTTCCTGTAGGATACATGAAGGTTGTTTAGAACAGTCCTGATACAGCAGCCATGTTGCTAAGAAAAGTGGATACATTTTTTTCAGCCATGCAGGAATTAGTCAGTCTCATCAGAAACCTCAAGCCAGACCCCATAGCCTCTGAGAGGTCCTGAAGAGGTCTTCCATTCTTCACAGCCTGTGAGGAGTCCAGTGTGATAGACAAGCTCAAGAAACATGACTTTGTCACCCTCACTTCATCCTTGAGGGCATTGAACTATCTAGATCACATGGTGTACTTTCATTCAGAATGCACAGATGAAATGCTCTGTGTGAATCAGAAAAATTGCCAGATTGACTGAGAATGTAAAGGTTTAGGGTGTTATATCCTTCAGTCTCATAAGTCATATGGTCCAGGACATTTATAACATGCTTGAAGGTACAGCCAGAGCTGCGACTGCACGCATCGCTATGTGCCAAATGCATGACTGAGATTATGGATATTATGGATGGCACAAAGGCAATGTGTTTTAAATCCATGTTTACAGCACCATTTCCATTTAGTGAGGACATTAGTAGTCACCTAATCAACATATGTAGGAGCAGTTTAAACCCATGAGAGCTGTGGATGTAAACCTGCACCCATCTCACAGGTCATTTGCTAAAACCCATTCTGGCCAGCATTCAATGGGGTTGTGGCATGGGTGGTATGGAGCTCAGCAGTGTGAGCAGGGGGAGCATAAAGTGATTGAGGTTTGGTACACATCCAAGGTGACATCAACAATAACCATGGAGTCAGGAAAATCAGTGCCAGAGAGGGGACTAGGGATAGTTCAGTCATCAGCAGTCCTGAAGCCTTCCTGACTTCTCCACTCTACGGTCAGGCCACTGATTATCCTTCTGCTTCAATGATTACCAAAAATCACTGAAGACTGATAAATTTGGGGTATAATATCTAGGAACTATAAGAGCACATCCCCCACTACTGTAGACCCTACCAGATGTCCCACCTGCATATGAGGTCACTGCAAAGTGTATGGTCTAATATACACACTTGCATATCAAGACAGTGAAACGGGTACTCAGATTGCAATGGTGTCAGCTTGAACAGATGCCTGTAATGGTGGCTCTTCATCCCCACAAATCTATTCACAGACTATCTGCATCAGACTCCCCATCCTACCTGCACTCTCACTTAGATGATTCATTCAGTGGTTTGGCATTTTCAGGGCACAACCATAGAGAGATCATAGTAAACACAAACCTGAGTTGCAAATCAGTGTGTTAAAAGTTTAAGCTGTGTTTCTGTCCTTACAGGCTTACCAGAAGTTATTACACAAGGAGCTGTAAACATAAAGTCAGACAGCATATGAGTAGCACAGCTTATCAGCAAACTTTCTCCTTCCCCCTTTGAAGAGAAACACTCAAGGTTTAGGACTGAACTTTGGCCTGTGATCTGTTCAAAATGGTAGTTCACATTCCAGTGGAATCCAGGACATTTGCAAACAATCTGAGTCAGAACCTGCTCCTCTCTTGTTAGTGGACCCTGTACCATACAAACAGCAAACATAACGTTCCACAATGGCATTGCCTCGTAATGAACCTGTTCACATCCATGTCATACAGAATGTAGCAGAACTTCTAATTCTCATTTTCAGATTCCTACTATGAGGTGATAGATGCCATAGTGGAGATATGACTACAAGGCTTGCTGTATGCTTCCTCACAATCTACTCTCATTTTCAGGATGGTCAAGAAATCCCAGACCTTCAGATTCATGATGATATGAGTGGAGTCATCTTCACACACACACACACACACACACACACACACACATACACACACACACACACACGCACGCACGCACGCACACACACACACACACACACACACACACACACACACACACACACACACATGATTTCCACAACTTGTACCATATACTCTGGAAGGTCCATGCAGACTCCCGCACTTCAGAAGTCTGATACATCATCCTTCAGGTTCACACCACCTTGACATCTTTGATCTAAAGTTGTCTACATGGCATTTCCAGTTTTGAATGTAGCTGGCAACCTAAACGTCAGGGGCAAAGTTAAAGAAATCTTGTAGAAGTCTTCCACGAGGAAAAGTCACAAGGAAAAGCAGAAAAGTATTGTGTATTGGACAGTCCATGTGAGCATCTAAATGAAAAAACAAGCATTCTTTAACCAGATTCTATAATACCTGGCGAACCTTTTGAGTTTCAGCTACTCCTCAGTTAAGGTGCACTTAGCTACAATTTCAAATTCAGTTTAGGGAAACACTGCCCACCTTTAGCAACTGCCAGATTGAATAAGGTCTTCTTAGTAGATGTCTTTTACTTTAAACCCTCTGTAAGGAATCCCATATCATCCTGGAATTGGTACATTATTTGGAAGGACCAACTAAAGCTACATTTGACTCAACATCCTTAACATGCCATGAATATTTATCTTATAAAACATCATAACATCAGTCAGCAGGATCTCAAAGCTACAAGCCCTATGGTAAAACCTCCATACCTGCCCTTCCATATGGACAGAATAACATTGCATAGGAATCTCACATTTACACCAAAAATGGCCACTGAGACTAACCCATACCTTTGTTTTTTTTTCTAACTGCAGATAGAAAGAGGTTTACACCCTACATTGCATGTATGCCTACAGGCTGCTGAGATTTTATAAAAGTGCAACCCAAGAATTGAGAAAAAACAGACTATTTATCTGTGTCATTTGTTCCCAAAAAGAAAGGTCTCCCCCTATCCAAAGTCACCATATCAAGATGAATTTCTGAGTGCATGACTTTGTTACATTTTAGCAGTATGTGACCTACTATCCATGTCTAAAGTCTATGCAACTAGGGATGTGGCCACATCTGTATTCCTTAGAAATGATTTTGTCATTGATATCTCTGCAGCTTTAACATGACAACATCAGCACCTCTGGTAAGCATTACAAGTAAGATATTTTACTCATGGTACATTGTTGTATTAGGACTAGTTAGGATAGCCTGCTTCCTCATGGATCTCCTAGATGGTTCTCCCAGGTACGTAACTGGGGACTCTGTCCTAGATACTACTGTAGATAGCTTCTTATCAGATATGGAAATTATGTGTTTACCATAATCCATTTGGTAGCACACTTTCTCCTGTCCTTCCCACATTAGGGCCTAGGATGTCCTACAAGTCTCCTGCCCCATCCACTAATGATCACTTCCTTTACTTTCTTGATCTTTCTTATCCATAATACATATCCTTAGAATACCCACAAGTATGCCTCAATGAACTGGAGAACTGTGAACAAAGCAACATTGTAAGCTTATGGTGAAGGTTGGCATTGAAAAGCTCAGCCATATCACCCAGTACTGGAGGGAGACTAACAATGTCCCCCATTAAGTAGTCTCCCATGTATCCCCAGTGAAAATCACCCATTCAGTCTTTCAGGATAGTTTTGAAGGTTGCTAGGGAAGTATTCTGCTTGATAGGTAAGGACAGCCCATTCCATAAATAGGAGGATAAGTTGGATTAGGTATATGCAATGCCATCTGGTGCTATTGATGTGGTAATACAGGATTATGTCTCTAGAATAGGTGCTTACTGCTTTAGCACTGGTTCTGTTTAGGGAAAGAAGTTCGAAGAGTGCTAAGTTGTTTATAGCTCAGAAGGCTAAACAGAGATGTGGTGCTCAAAACAGTATCTGGTATCAGCATGCATACCCAAGTCCTTGATGACTGTGTCAGAGTTAAGTGGAATGTTATCTGTATGGCAAGCAATAGTGATGAAAGATTTAAGAAAATCAGCTATGCTGCATTTCTTGGTATTGACAGTAAGCCCATGATTAATACACCAAGTATTTCTTTGATTCACCCCTTGCTGAAGAATTTGAATACCAGAAGGTTCTTTGGTAACTGCTTCCCGTTCATAATCACCAACAAACCTGGAGGAGCGGCCAAGGACAGAGATCTGTGTGACACCACTAGTGACATTTTTCTGTCCCCTGACCTTAATAGTATGGGTTCATCAGGCAGTCAGTTATTCTGTCCATAATTCTAGTATGAAGGATAGTCTTAAAGGTCTCAGCAAGTTCAGATATGCATCATGGAATGTATGCCCCTTGCTGATGGTCTCAAGAAACCTTTCAAAGAGCAGGCATGATCACTGTTTTACAAAGCTAAACTGTTGTGTATCCAAGGATGTAAGGTCACCTGTATTTTCCTTTATGAGATGTTTAACAATACCTTACATAGCCTTGTAATAATACTAGTGTGACTAGCAGGCCTATATTTCCCAGGGGCAGTAGAGGGACAACATTTATGCAATGGAAACCACAACTGCCATTCTGTATACCTCAGGGACCTCACCAGTGGAAAAACTCAGACTGAAGAGTTGATGGAGAGGTTTTCTAGATGTGACTTTATGTTTCTCAACAGGTATGCATTGATATGTTAGGGATCCATGGAAAAAGTGTTATTAATTTTGAAAAGTACCAAAATGACTTGGTCCAAATTGCTCTCAGGAGGGGTGGCATTAAGGGGAATGGAATAGACAGAGGAGAGTGTGAGTGGATTAAGGTTTGAAGTGAATTTGTCAACAAGAATATATGGAATGTGCTTAAGATCAGCATGCTTGGCCAAGGATCTCCTTTTCAACTGTCCTGGAGGGAGATTATTCCTCAAGTGGGAAGCTTCATATAAGGGCCCCAGGAAACTGGGATTTGAACTTTTCAGTTGAAAAACATGTTATAATTTTTTGAGCCTTGGAAATGATGCCCTTGCTGGCTATCACTTCTACTCACAAGAGTTATGAGTTGCAAACTGTTTGGCAGTTTAAACCATATACTGCTTTTCCATCACAATTTGGAGTCTTGAAGAAATGCACCCTCTATCTTGCCAATGTGATCTCTGAACTAGTTATGAAACAAACTATCTATCTTCAGATTTTCTTTCCAAAACATCAGAACAAAGAGGAGAGTTGTTACATTTACTGGATGCACTTAGGCAGTTCAGTTATTACTTTGCCACATACAAGGACTATATAAAGTCTGACTAGCTGTTCATTTCCTTTAAACCAAGGAAATAGGTCATACTGCTCTCAAAACAAACCCTCTGTCAGCTGTTAGTGAATTGCATTGCCTTCTGCTATGATTACCAGGGGGAAAAAGGACTGACTCTACAAGAGCTGCTGCCATTGCTGCAGCCTTCCTTAGGAATGTGGTAGACCAGTGTATCTGTGAGGTAGCTACATCAGTTCCATCAACACCTTTATCCAAACGATGCAAGCAACTCTCTTTCACCAGATGTAGAGCTGACACTGGCACCAGAGTAAGTTATCTCTGCATCATGTGGTCAGGGTAACTACAGCTTAAATACTCTTCTATTATGTCTATTATGAATCATGCTGCTGCAGTGAGCCCTGTGATAAACAAAGTACTGTAGTTTTAGAGATTTTTAATAAGGGAATCATCCAGCATTAGCACTCACCAATTTCTAATTTTGTTAGCACCTCTAATAGGATTGCCAACTCTGGAATTTGCCATTCCTGGACGCTTGATGACCATCATTATCAATTTGTTATGATGGCCAGTCAGGTTGTCATACTGACCCCCACAGGTTGTTTTTGCTCATTAAAATAGAAGGTATTGAAATATTGAATGAATAGAACATTGGATGATTCTGACAGCTTTGACAGTTTGACCTAGTGCTATTGACACAAGAATAGTCAAATATTATAACACAAAATGGCAATCCTGCAGGAGTATAGCAAAAACATATTACTTAAATTTTGCATTATACAGCTTACAGGCTTACAGCAGTTTTTGACTAGTCAACACAATGGATTAACCAAAATTCTGTTAAATAACATCATTCACCAGTAAATGATTCAAATTCAATATCCAGAGTTCAAGCAAATACATACCCCGGGATTCATTAAACTCCATGTCGGGATAGCGTTATTCCAACATGGAGTGGACCGTGTCTGTGTAAGTGCAGCCGTAATAGTGGCACACCTTGCATATTCATGAAGGCGTGCTACTGTTACAGATATGTGGACACGAACACCACTGAGTGCAGGGGGCATGTCTAAGCAGTGCACACACATCTACCACACCCCATGCACTCAGAAAGTGCCATACAGCACTTTTGAAAAGCATTTTAGTGTCCACAGGCACTGAAATGAAATACAATGAGTATTTCAGTGCCCACTGACACTGAAATAGATAAGGGAGCAAGAAACAATGCAGGGGGTGTGTGACAGGTTCTGTCACACACCCACTGCATTGTGAAAGTGCTGTACAGCCATAGCCATCAACTGTACAGGTTTTCCCAGAATGCCCAGATGCCTGCCTCACATACTTCTAAACCTCCTAGAGCAAAAAAGCTGTACAAATTCATAAATAATGGCACAAAAATAGGGACACTTTAAATATTGTACTGACAAACCCAGAAAGCTGATAGAATAAAAGATTTGCAATAGCACGAACATTCTAAAGGGTATGAAGACTGAAACACAAAAGTCTGCTATTTGCAAGTGCCATACGGCCATAGCCATCAACTGTACAGGTTTCTGCAGAATGCCCAGATGCCTGCTTCACATACTTCTCAACCTCCTAGAACAAGAAATCTGTACAAAACCATAAATAATGGGGGAACAAAAGTACAAAAATAGGGACACTTTTGAAATATTGCACTGACAAACCCGGAAAGCTGATAGAATAAAAGGTTTGCAGTAGCACGGACTTCCTGAAGGGTATGAAGGCTGAAACACAAATGTCTGACCAAACCAAAACACACGCATGAGGAACTGAGTGCACGGTCCAAACCAAAACAGTAAATCCTACCAAAAATGGACCAGCACAATGGTACTCCGGCTAAAAAACATTTATTGATGAAAATTATTGTTAAGGCAAACCGGTTTCGGCTTTACTAAGCCTTCTTCAGTGCTAAACCATAGATAGTCAACTGTTAAGCATCCCCTACATCCTGGTAGAAATATTTAAAGGCATATTGCTCATAAATAAATTAGTTGAATATATACACATATCATATAACACCTCTATTATATTTGTTTATATTATGAATCATTATAAATGATATTATAGAAAATGACATGTGTACACATAATTAGATGAATATATCAACAATACACATAAAAGGGCAGGCTAACATGTTATTCCATTTCATTTAGTCCAGGTTTGAACAAAGCTCCTAACCTGGTAATCCATATAGATTCCATGTTATTAAGTTTGTCATGCCAGCCTGCTTTAAAGTTTCTATGCAATTGAATCTTGTCTATGATGACAAATTTAAAATGTGCAGTGGGATGGCTGATGGTGTGTTTGTATAGGGCATTAGACAAATGATGGTTTCTGATGGCACTAAGGTGTTCACTGATCCTCAGTTTAAATGGTCTGGATGTCTGACCGACATAAAAAGAGGAACAGGTGCATGTGGCTAGATATATGACCCAATCTGAACTACAATTTCCAAAAATATTAATCTGGTATATCTGAGATGTATTTTTATTTGAAAATTCCTTAGTTTTAAGAATATGTTCACAAGCGCTGCAATGGCCACAAGGGAAACATCCCACCAAAGGGTCACCAAACAAAGTGGTTTGAACTGTTGTGGCTGGTGTATATCTTTTGTAGTGAGTAAAGCGAGATTGTATAGTGCGACCCCTGCGATATGAAAAGGCACATTTGTCTGGTAGAATGTCATTAAGTAGTTCATGAGTCTTTAAAATGTCCCAGTGTCTGTTAATAATCTCCCTAAATCTAGATGTATTGTTACCAAATGTGGTTACAAATCTGATCGGCTGGATAGAATTGGATGTGTCATCATTCCTAGAATGTTGGTATTGTAATAGAGTGGAACATGCCATCTCACTGGTCTGGTCAATAGTTTTGGAAATATGATGTCTGGAATATCCATGACTAACAAGCCTATTAGACAGATCTTGAACGCAAGCTCGATGGTGTTCCTCTGATGAACATATGCGTTTCATGCATAGAAATTGGGATTTGGGAATATTTCGGATGATGTGGCGTGGATGAAAACTGGATGCATGTAACAGCGTATTATATTAGGGGGACTTCCTATTTACCCATGTAGCCAGTGTATGGTCTTCCTGTCTGGAAATTACTACATCCAGAAAAACAATCTCCTGATATTGTATGTTGAGAGTAAATTGTATGTCCCAAGGGTTGTTGTTAAGGTACCTAACAAATTCAGACACTTGAGCCTTATCCCCACCCCACACCATCCAACAATCATCTAGATATCTTCTCCAGATGTCCAAATTATTAATGTACAAATTATGGTAAACATCATGCATGTATGATTGTTCAAAAAATCCCATAAATAAATCAGCATATATGGGGGCAAAAGAAGCCCCCATTGCCGTGCCTCTGATCTGCCAATAGGCTTGCCCATCAAAGTAAAAAACATTTTTGCACAACACATACTCAGTAAGTGTAATAAGAAAATTATTGAAACCAGTGGAATATATTTCTGACTTGTCCAACCAATATGAGATTGCAGCTATACCAGCATCATGGGGGATACTCACGTAAAGAGATGAAACATCTAATGTACATAACCACCAATCCGCTTCCAATTGTGAATCCTGAATGATGTTTAAAAATTCAGTAGTGTCTTGTATCCTTGATCTAACATAAGGCAATAATGGTTTTAAATAATATGTCAGGAAAGCAGATAGTGGTTCAGTTAAAGACCCTCTCCCAGAGACAATAGGTCTGCCTGGGGGATTGGTAGGATGTTTATGGATTTTTGGAAGAAGGTATAAATATTGGGCCATAGGTTCCACCACTTTAAGTTGTTTACAAACCTGTTTACTAATAATACCTTCTTCGGTCGCTAAATCCAAAAAGGAATCTATATGTACTTTAAAATTAGGTGTTGGATCAACAACCATCCTAATGTAAAATTGAGCATCGGTCAATTGTCTAAGAGCCTCAGCTTTATATTTGCTGTGATCCATGACCACAATACCACCCCTCTTGTCAGCTGGAGTAATAACAATATCATGATTTAGTTGAAGCTCTGTTAATGCTAATTTTTCTGCCTGGCTAAGGTTATGTGTAGTAGGTTGGTATCGAGTTGAAAAATGTAAATCTTTGATGACACATTCCTTAAAAATGGCAACATTTGTCCATAGGTGGTATAAATTTCGATTTGCCAAATTTGAAACCAGTAGGTCTTTGAGAGGAGTCATGATCTGAAAAAAATATTTTAAGATTAACCAATCTACAAAAATCATTGACATCCTTGAGCAGACTATGTTCAGAAACAAATGAGGTGGGGACAAAATTGAGACCTTTATTTAATACTTTAATGTGTGCAGATGATAATTCAAAAGATGAAATATTGTGTGAAACACAAATGGCTGCCATTTGAAAGTGCCATATGGCCATAGCCATCAACTGTACAGGTTTCTGTAGGATGCCCAGATGCCAGCCTCACATACTTCTCAACCTCCTAGAGCAAGAAAGCTGTACGAAGCCATAAATAATGGGGAGACAAAGGCACAAAAATAGGGACACTTTTTAAATATTCCACTGACAAACCCAGAAAACTGAAAAAATAAAAGGTTTGCAGTAGCACAGATTTCCTGAAGGGTATGAAGTCTGAAATCCAAATGTCTGTCAGTATGTTCTGACTTAAACCCCAGAGTGATTTGTCAATGATTTACTAGAAAACCACATTCACTCTTCCTAACTTTGTAAGACCAATAATTAAAATCTGTCCCTGTGTCCTTTTACTTTACAATTTTCCTTACTGTGACTGACAAGGAGTACAGATACATGTAATTAAAGTGGGATTATGAATTTATATATTCTTTCCATTCTAAAGTATGTTTAAGCATAGCTGAGCAGGTGTGCATGTTATGGCCCTCTACTCAGCATTGCTGAAACATCTCATAAGAGATAAATAAAAATATACAGCTGAAATCCATTTGCCAAGTAATGTAGTGGTTAGAGTCCTGGCTTTGCATGTAGGTGTTAACAGTTCAAGTACCAAGACAGGCACTTTGTTTTTACATGAGAAGCAGTGTTAAAATTATTATTTTAATTTTAAATTATGTACTAATTGATATTTTTTAACCAGGGTAGTGTAACTGGAATAAAATGTAAGTGTGAGTGCATATAACATGTGAAATCACTCATGTATACACAAGTGTCCCATACAGTATAGTCACACCCCAAGTTAATGTAATGAAACCACATAGAGTGATGTCCTGTAAAGTAAATCTGGTTTATATTATTAACTTGAACATCCAGAAAAGTGGATACAACACCGTCAACACATAAACGTCGATCTACAAATTCAGAGAACTACCAAACCATAGAACCTGAAGACATTGAATGTGGTTGTTGGCCACCAGCATGATTGTGGGGATGAGGAAATGTATCCTTTTCCCCACTGTAGTGCTGTCTTGGAGTTGGTATATTTAAGGAGGGGGGTGTGGGGGGGGCACAGCCCTCCACATGAGGATGCAGGGGGGCTTGCCCCCCTGCAAAACGTCTGTTAAAATAATTTTATTTAGTTGGATTTGACTTACCTTAATGGCGCTTTTGATGATGTAATGCGTTCAATGTCTTCATTTTTGATGGTTTGGTAGTTTTCTTGATTTGTGGATTGACGTTTATGTGTCAACGAATTTGTATTCACTTTTCTGAATGTTCGAGTTAATAATATAGATCCAAGTAAATCATATACACTTACTAATATGTCAGTAATGATTAATGAAGTCATTATCCTGATATTTTTTAAAATGAAAATTGAGTAATGGATAGCAGTGCTCAACTATGCTGGGTCAGTGTAAGCATTGCTTAAATGTGAATTCTAAGCAGCAGTCAGCTTAGCTAAATGAATATGCACACGGTTAAGCAATGCTCAGCAATTATCCCTTTAAGCACTGTTCAACCCAGCTTAGCAGATTTGCTCACTGCTTAGCTGAGCTTAGCATTTTCAAAATAGTCCAATGACTGCAAACGGCAGGAATATGGCCTTATTTAAACCATGCAGGTGGGACTACAGCCATAACCTGTTTAGTTTGATCTCTACAGGAACATATGTCTGGCATTGGAGGGGGAGTATGCTTTCAAGCACAGCGCTGGGGCATCCTGGAATCCAGGGTCATGTCTGGACTCCTTGTAGAACACCATGACGACAGACTGCTGCAGGACCAGTACCAGGGCTCTCAGTATAAAGTGGAGGCCTGGGACCATCTGGCATGCGACCTCACCAATTCCACTGGAATCCCCTGAACTCGTGAGCAGGTATGGCATCATTATGCCAACTTAAAGCATAGGAAGGGGGAGCTCTTAGTCCAATGGATCCAGGATGCTCAGGACCAGCATGCTTCAACAGTTTGTAAGTATCCCAGATATGGCTGTACCAAATTCTAGCCTGACTATGTGATAGACAGGTATGCGTAATGTTTGTTTCTCACCCCTACAGCTGCAGAAGAGAGGGCTATGAACATTGAGGCCCATGCCAACAGACTGACAAGGATGCGCCAGCAGGCTGGTGAGTACAGATCTACCTTTCATTATATATTGAAATAAATATGAAGGAGTAAATTTTTACTGTGTTCTGTGTGAAACAATTAAAAAAATGTTTACCAGACTAATAGTCATCTACAGCATATGCAGTAGTAGAGCACTGTGTCATATAACTACAATAAAAACCTAAACCACCAACTGTTGTGTTTATTTGGGTATGTTGTTGTAGAAATAGAATGTGTATGGGTTCTGCACAGAAATTATGGCTGTGACAGCATGAATTAACAGAGGTTGTTCTGAGAATCAGCAAGTATTCAAAATGGTAGCTTGTGGAACTGTAACTCAAGACATACTTCAAATATGACATATGTTATGCAGTAAGATCCAAACCCTGAGAGCAAATTTATTATAGTGTGTCCCCTACTGCAGTGCCTTGTGTTAACCTTTGTTTTCCAGATTGTATAATTTCAAATGATTACTACACAGTACAGTAACTATCTGTCATGCATGAATCTTAGGATTACAAGGTCAGACTGTCTAACCCACAGAGTATTAGGCAGAAAACAGTCAAACAAGAAGCAGCAGTTCTCCAGTAGTCTAGTGTGATGAGAAACAGCCTTGTAGTTCATTTTAGCACACCCAAACATGGTTTGAATCCAGGAAGTGGTACTGAGATATGTGTGTGCGTGTGTGTGTGTGTGTGTGTGTGTGTGTGTGTGTGTATATATATATATATATATATATATATATATATATATATATATACACACACACACACACACACACACACACACACTCAAGAAATCTGGAATATTTGTATAAACAGTCAGATAGTGGTAATCAATATTTTCTCCACAGGTCTTACAGGTAATAAAATGTTTGTAGTAGCTGTTTGAAGGGTATAACAATACACCGTGTACAACTGTCCCACTGTCCAACCCCATGCCTGCAAATGACAGCAGGATAGGTACATACATCATGCCCTGTGCCAGATACATGTCTCTCAAGTGTCATGCTGTCACAGCTAGTGGTCACTCCTGCCAATCACCATGGACACAGATAGGAATCCAGGTGAACAATGCTAGTACTCATGCAACATCATTGCAGGGTACCCCTTCTTTGTCAAGTACATAACCCTGACATGTTAAAGCCCCCTCTAGTAAAGTTGCGACAGTTCACCCAGTCTGCCACATACCATTACATGTTTACAGTCTAACAGATATGTATGTGCCACAGAAGCCATGGGCCATAGATAGATGTAAAGTGAGGGTAGACCTGTAGAGTATTGAGCAGTACTGTATTGAAAAACAGAAGCCAATACAGTTGTTAATGGACTTCTTATTCTCTCACCCCACCCGTCATCTGCATTGATAATTGTTATTCATATACTATGGGTATGTTGTTCTCAAAACCTATTGTTGGGCCATGTGTTCCTTTATTGTTCATATATATTTCATTGGTTGCATATTAACATACCTTGTTCAAATACCATTACTGGTGGCCTGTTGCCATCAATGTAACCTGCATGCTGTTAAAATGTTTACTGATGTTCCATTTGTGCATGTGTTTTGTTTGCTATGCAACTGTTTCAAATACATTGATTTAAGTTAATGGGAAAACCCATGCATGCTGTCATAACTAATTTTGCAATGTGTTGTTCATGACTAACTAATATATCTGGGAAAGCAACAACACCATAGCATGTTTGGGAAGGCAGATCCCAGCGGATCCGCCTGTCCCATTCCATCTGGCCATAGTACTGGGCTCCAGCACATCTGGGACCCAACTCAGAACATCCCCCTCTGCTGGTCTTGCACCATCTTTGGGTGGAACAACCTCAGAGGACCCAGAAAGGAGCCCGTCACCTGCAGAATCTTCCAGGGTATGGTGTGCAGCATCATCTGCTCTGAATTGGGTGGGCAGCTGCACCAGATGGAGGACTGCCTGGCACACCTCGAGGGGCAGGCCGGCCCTCTTGTCCAGCCCCCAGTGCAGCCACCTTCGGGGCTGTGAAAGTGTAGTGGTGACTGTCCATGGGTGAGGACCTCAGTCCCACTGTATCCATTTGGGGACTCATGGTCCTCTGATTCCCATCCACCCTCCCCATCCAAAGTGTTTACCCCCTCCTGTGTCATATACTGCCCCTGTCTGCTGTCTTGTGTCTTGTATATGTGTAAATACTACCTATTCTGCCTAACCTACCTCCCCAAACATACCTACAGCCCTTCCCCAACATCCCACTCTCACCTAAAAAAATGGCATCTGTCTCACAAAAAAATAATTGACCCCCTCCCTGCCAGGTGTGAGGCTGTAAATTCCAAATTCTACACATTAGTCACAGCTGTTGCTGCAGAAGAAATGTAGAGGTATGGTCCTATCTTACACCTATCCTGCACATCCCTAGCTGTTTTTTCTAATGTTTTACCCCCTGTTTGATCCCATTTCATCACTTTCCTATCACTCTTTTTTCTTTTCTTTAATTAAAATTAGTGTGGGTGTAAGTGGTGCTAAGTGGACCTAACTCTCTGTTAGCATTGCTTAGCTTCATGCAAACCCAAGCAAATATACTTACAACTGCTTAAAAGTGTCTTAATCACTCTGTCTCCATCAGCCCAGCAACAAACTAATCAGCTCCGCCAAGTCTCGAAACCAGGACGTTGTGCACTATAATCACAGCAACATACCACTACACCATCTGAGCTGTGAGGACTTGTAAGGCTTTTGCAAACATATCAAGCATTCTGGTCATTTAACATTAATGAAAAAAAAAGTCATCACTTCTAAGTTTTGAACCCAGTAGCCTGTGCACTACAGTCACAGCAACATACCTCTACACCATCTAAGCTGTAGGAATTCATAATGTTTTTACAAACACATCATGCACTACAGGCATTTACATAAGGGAAAATATAGATCTGTAGTACTCTTGGGTGGCCCTCGGCTGGGGTGCCTTCTGTGCGGAGTCTGCATGTCCTCCCTGTGGTCGCATGGGTTTCCTCCGGGTGCTCCGGTTTCCTCCCACATCCCAAAGACATGCTGCAGGTGGATTGGACACTCTAAATTGGCCCTAGGTGTGCGTGTGAGTGTGCCTTCTGTGGAAGGTTGGGCGCCGGGCTGGCAACTCGACACCGTAAAACTCCACTGCCATTCAATGTGTGGACAAGGTGATCCGCTGTGGCGACCCCTAACCGGGAAAAAGCTGAAAGAAGAAGATAGATCTGTAGTACTCTTATATATATGTATTTATATTTATACAACGATATATATATATATATATATATATATATATATATATATATATATATATATATATATATATAAACCAACCTCTTACTGCAAGACATCTGCAAAAGGCCTGACACAGTGGGGGGATAAAGGGCAAACAATAGTGACATCTCTGAAATATGGCTGTTATACGCGTAGAAGTCTGCTAGAGTAGCATGGCTTGATTTAACATATAATTCTTGATAGATTCCAGGTCTGAAACACAAATGAATGTCATTATTTACTGATGTCAATGCTCACATCTTCCCAGTGATTTCTCAGAAACATAAAACTGTTATGGGGAACAGACCAAACATATGAGCCACACATCTGGACAGTGTCTAGACATCTGGACAGTGGAGAAGTGTGACTCCAGTCATGCAACAGAAGAGAAAAAACAGTGAGAGCTGCCAACTATTTCATCCAGCACCCTCTGAACCACAGTAAGACCAACATGGCAAATCAGCTCTGGGGAATTATCTATGTATTTCCAAATATAGCATGCACTTCAGGGATGGAACTGGAGGGAAAAGCAGATAGTGGTGTGAAAATGTCCACCCACAACCATTTATACCACAGTCACAGCAACATACCAGTACCCCAAATGAACTCTAGAGTAGAACGACTGTTTGAACAAACATATCCTGATTGCCAGTCATACACTACACCAACATATACTGGCCCAACTCACAGTCTACTGGAAAACCTGAGGTGTTACATGACATTTCCCAGTCTACCCCTACAAACATATACACCTTATAGACCACCAGAAACTGTAGCAGATAGGAAAGGATCTATGACACTCACATCTGCTACTCTCCCTACTCAGCCCAACAAACATTTATGCACACCACTGCTACACAGCCTTGGCAGTCTGTTAACAATGGCCATATATATATGACTCTTAACTGTACAGATTTCCACAGAATGTCCAGGGTGTGGGACCATATTTATGACCACTGCTGCATACCACTTCCAGGAGTCTGCTAGGCCACTGGGATAATACCAGGAGTGCAGTTACTAAATAATAATATACCATACCTCTGAACCTCTTACTGCAAGATATCTGGACAAAGCATGACATACTTGGAGGACAGGGGTCTGGAAAGAGGGACATATCTCACATAATGGTGTTACAAACTGAAACAGTTGCTGGTGTTACAGGGTTTGTTGTAACATAACACCCCTAAAGGATATGATGTCTGAAACACTAATGGATGTCAACATTTACTGACTACAATCCTCACATTACCCTACTGATTTCACAAAAACAGTAGTTGTCTGAGGAACAGACAAAACATAACAGGCAAACCTCTGGGCAGTCTGTGGACATCTGGACAACTGAGAGGTATGTCAGAGGCATATCACTGTCAGACATCAAGTCACACAGAAAATGCATGTCCAAATAAACCTTGTTAATCTTGCAATCCTCTATGTGTATAACAACAATACTTGCTTACAATCTGTACCCAATTCTGGAGATTTGTCCCCCATGTTGTTGGGCCATCTCCACATGTCTTGTCATGAGAGGTATTTCCACCTACTGTCTGTGAAGCTGTAGCCCCCCACACCTCCATAATGTCCTCCACACTGGCAAGGAAAAGGGGCAAGGCACTGTGTTGCTATAGCATTGGCTAATGGAAAGACAACACAGCTGCTTTAGATGCATGTAGCAAGTGGGAGACACTGATTGGTGCACAGGCTATCACCTGCTCATGAGCATTACCTACAAAAGGCAAGCTGCTTCCTATGCAACACAGGTCTAAACCCATCTACACAAAGACAGACTGCAACTACACAAACCTAACCATTTGCAGTATTCTGAAGAAACACTTCAGCAATATAACAGGTATGTCAATTACGTAAGCTTATAATGGAATGCAGATGGGGAGATGCAATAATGTCAAATAGGACATTAAACACTAGGTTGCAACAAGACCTACTGGACTCACATGCTGCTGTCTGGCACCTATGGCCATTCCTGCTTACCCTGTCTGCACTGACATGGATTACATCTTTGGCCCCTGAGTCACCCCAGCAAAGGGAAGCTCATGTATAACTACTACTGGAGTGTCTGTGGTGCAATACTGAGAGTGACACTGCTAGGCCAGCTACCTGGGATGTTGCACATATTCATATGTTACCTGTGAATCCTACTATGATACATATGCTTGTCCTACAAATGTAAGAGACTTATATAGGGTATGTGCATAGTAAACAACAGGTGCAGAAGTGTGTGTTGAACTGTATGTTATATACTGAGCCCATACCTGACAACTGTCCAGAGTTTTGCAGACTGACCACATGTCTGCCTCTTATTTGTAGTCAAGGCCTCAAACACATACCTCTCAACTGTACTGGGTTCCTCGATATTTACCGGTTATGAGGACAAAATAATAGGGTGCCATGAATTCCCGACTGGCCCCTTCAATTCCAGAATTTCCCAGGTTTCATTTCATTTTTTTTTTTTGCGAAGTTCTTACTGATGTCATCGCATGCAGGGGCATGCGCGATGACGTCAGCTTCATGATACAGACTGCCAGCCTGTCGGAATTCAGCTGAGGCCTCGAGGGGGTGTGTACGCTCTCTCTTTCCCTTTTCCATATGTGGTTGTAGAAGAGGAAATGAGGAATCCATTTGCTGCCCAGCCTGCCCTGGATTTAAAATAGCAGCATTCAGCAGCACACATTGTCAAGCTCTCGAGTCATGAGCTTTTTTTTTTTTTTAATTAATACGCATGACTAGCAAGCAAATGTGCTGTTAAGTGTAGCAGTCAAGCTGCAGAGTCGGACCAGTCTGCCCAGCCAGTGACAGTCAGAGAGAAAGAGAATGAGAAATTGGCTCCTCCAGGTAAAAAAAAAAAAGTGGCTAGATTTCATAGGTCCATAGGTGTATACTAGGCTAATGGCCTTGGAGCCTTTACAAGCCTAGCCCATAGGATTACCCTGGCATCATACCACCCAACCTTAGTTTCCATCATAGTCTCTCATTCCCCTCTCTCTCCCTGTCTCTAGAATAATAAATGTTATTGTTCACGTTTGTGTAGATGCAAGCACATGTGTATTTATGTGTGTGTATGTGTGTGTGTGTGTGTGTGTGTGTGTGTGTGTGTGTGTGTGTGTGTGTGTGTGTGTGTGTGTGTGTGTGTGTGTGTGTGTGTGTGTGTGTGTGTGTGTGTGTGTGTGTGTGTGTGTGTGTGTGTGCGTGTGCGCGTGCGTGTGTGTGTGTGTGTATGTGTGTGGAGTTTTCACGCTGTTTGCTCATGTTTCAAGGCAAGTGCTTATGTAAAATGTAGATTTTCAAACCCATTCTTTGTTCCTGTTTGATGGTAATGAGCTGGCTTTGGAATTTTGTTTAAGGTAAGCCATATAATAGGAATGGATGGAATATAAATTGTGCAGTGTAGCTCTTAGTCTTCGGTATTATCCGTGTTGTATTCAAGACATCATAGCTTGTGTGCTGAAGGTGGCATTGACATAGCAGTCTAGAAATACGTTACAGCTGCCCTAATGTAGCAAATACCATTACATCTGTGCTTCAGGATGGACCCCACATTTTTGTGAGAATTTAGAATAATGCCTGCTATAAGCAATACAAAGAACTTGACAGAAAGCAAATGTGTTACATATATTATCCAGCATCACACACTTAACACACTTGTAAAATGTTATTTAACTGAAGAAAGCTGTCTGGCTGTTTAAACTGAGATACAAAGATGATGGTTGTGATGTAGGATCAGAATAGAGATGCAATAACTGCAACAGATCATGGGAGTTGGGGAAAAAGATGTCCTGCATTTTAATGTTAAAACTGTAGAGTATTGCATACCAGAAATGACAGACAATTCCAGTGCAGAACTATAGCAGCAAAGGATAAGAAAAGGAAGACATGTATGGCTAGGATAATTGAATTACAACTTGCATCTCACAGCACTATGTCTAGATCCTAAAACTGTATTTATTGTTATCAGACCAATGAGAAGTGTATAGACCCCAGCCATGACATTTTAGGGGGGGGGCTGATGTGGGTACATAAACATGCTAGTGCTAGTGACCAGGTGTACAAGTCAGACATGTGAGCAGTTATTAACACTAACTACCAAAAAAAAAACCTCCTCAGAGAAGAAGTATCATACTTTTACAACTACATTAATGCACAAAAAAGTGTAGTAATATAAAAGAATCTATCAAGATTGGATAGGTTCATAGGTTCATAGGTAGGTACTAGGCTATCTGCCTGAAGGGATTTATAAACCTAGCCGGAATGTGTTGGCTTTCGCCGCCCCCTTAGATTAGTTCAAAGTGCCTCTGCCCAGTAGAGCCATTGAAGTGATCCCCTGGGTGAACTTTCTGTTTCCCATCCACTTGTCAAGCTTTTTCTTGAAGAGTGTTAGCAAGGAGCTCTGCCTAATGTAGATTGGAATCTTGTTCCAGAGCATGGGAAGTCTCTGGGACAGGAACCTATCCCTCCAGTACGTCCTATTTAGTGTTGTGGTGAGGTTTAGATCCCTAGAGCGTGTGGCTCAAGGGGATATGGTTTTCTTTAGGTGGAGCATGTCCATCAATTCTGGGTAGGACATGGCCTTGTATGTCAGGCATAGATCGCCTCTGAGTAGGCGGTATGCAACCATGTACAGCTGGAGTTTCTTCAGTCGAGCTGCATAGGGCATCTGTTTGAGGCCAGTGATCCTCTTGATGAGGTACTTATGTGGTCTTTCTAGCTGTTGCAGGTGTCTTGTAAGGTACATCCCAAATTGGGCATTGTACTCTATGATGAATGAATGAATGATGAAAGAATGGATGAATGGTATAAAGTGAGGCAGCTTCATTTCAGTTGAATAAAATGCAAAATAACTCAGAAAAGGAGTTCATATTGGGAAGGGAGGCAGTAACTTAGAAACAAAAGTAGAAAGAGGCTTGAAGGTCATTCACATCAGATAAATGAAAAATGTGAGAGAGTAGTCTAACAAGGCAAGAAGGAAGGCTAATGGGATTTTGGATTGCAGATGAAGAAACATTAGAAGCAGAAAACAAGTTTATTTGAGATGCTCAGATGCTATGTGTAGTATTTTGTGTGGCTTTGAGAAATCATATTTGCAAGAATTTACATCAGATAAAACCCTTCTGAGTATGACATCAAAAAGGGTGCATACTCTTCCTCAGCCATATAGACAGAGGTATTAGAAGGGTTTAATGTGTGCAGATTTAACATCAAGGACTGACCTCATAGGATTCATAATGACCTATTTATTGTACAGTTTATTTGTGCAGAAACAGTTTGTATATGCATAGGAAAAAGTAGATGGGTTTATAATAGCACTTTGTAATTCTTTGAATTTAGAGTTTGCAGCATTTAGAGTGTGGAACTGTACTGTTTAATATCATTGCTGCTTAGTTCTTTGCATTTAGAGTGTGTGTGTGCAATTTACCATTATTGCTTCATTCTTTGCATTTAGTGAGTGTAATACACCATATTTTGGTTGTTTGTTCTTCAGTTTGCATTTGAAAGTTGGTATCCCACAATCCCATCAGAGTGGGTGAGGTTACATAATTATGTATGCAAAATTTATGTTAATCAGCGTACAGATTTTACCTATTTTCATGTGCTTTTATCCAGATTTTTCATGTGTCCAGGTTGAAAGGTATGCTCATACAGTTGTGTATCTCGATTTTCATGTTTCCAGGTTGAGAGGTATGCTCATACAGTTGTGTATTGTCAGGCACATCACTGGCAACCAATTAAAGACTGAAGTCATAACATAATAGCATACATTTGATTGTCAGAAGTCATATGCTGTGGCGTAGATCTGTGAATGAGACACAGTCTTTGCTGGCAACTACATGTGTTTCAGGTAGATTCATAAAGTGATACTATTTTCTGGCCTTTGCTCACCATTGACGTGTGCCCTTGTTCAGATGTCTTGATCTAACAGGAGCTAGGTGTCTCAGCATGAAACTCATATCAATGCAGGCGTACCTTGTCCTGTAGGATGCCGACATTTGTACAGTCACTGACACCTGCTTTGTAGCTGTGGAGAGCACACTAACCTTGCTAGTCTACTTATCCCATCATACATTTAGATCCCAAATGGAGGGCTGCAAAGCCACAGGAGGTGGACATAACATACACATACACACCTCCAGGCTGGCCAAACAGCATGACGCATGGGAGACATCCCAAGTGCAGTTAACAGTTGACAAAACACATACTCAAATCATAGCTAGCTGCAGGTCTCCACCCATGACTATGGACACCCACCACATCTATTGGGATTTGCTGAAATCTGACAGGATTCAATTGTCTACCCTGCTCCTGGGTGACTTCAACTACCCAACCACAGTGTGCATGACAAATGCCACCTGAACATGAATGCACAGAGATTTTTCAGCTTTGTCAATGGCAATGCAGTGGATCAGTCAGTCAACACTGCTACGACAGGTGTAAATAACCTGTACCTGGTCCTAACCAATATGAGTAGTCATTGTAGCACTCCTACAGTGTCATCCTCCTTGGTATGATCTGACCACATAGCCATTACTGTTCAGGTCACCATCTCCCTTGCCCCCCTTGTCAGGGTCAAACAAAATTAACTTTACACAAATGACTATAAATCTCCTCAGAGCAGGTAGAAGTAGCTTTACAGTCAACGTCCCATCAGTTGTAACTATCAGTAGTGTCCAGGCCTACACCACAATACTATGTGGGCACCTGCATAGCTGTATGGACTCAGTAATACCTGACAGGACAACATCATCTCCCTCAAGGTAGGGTAAATGTCCTTGGTGGACAGCAGCAATATACAAATACCAAAATAGGTGAAAATAATTGCTGATCAAGGCCAAGAAGGAACAAGTGCCTTATTGGAAGCAACGTCAACTTGGTCTGCACAAGCAAATAAGGTCACAGGTGAATTACCCCAAGGCTATCTTTGAGTGCAAATTGGACATATCCACCAAAGCCAAGCACTAGGCCTTCGTCACATGTGTCTGCAATCCGAGAGGCGACACACAAATCTGCTCTGTAATGATGGTCAATAACACCACATACACATACGGCATAGATATAGGCAACCGGCTACAGACAGGTGAAGTGTAAACATCACCCCCCCCCCCCATTGGTACACATGTGCATGCACAGTACCTGCCTCCCTCCCATCATCATAAGGAAGCAGGTCCATAATGCCCTCTCAAAGGCAACACACAGAAGTCTCCATAGGCCTGATACCATTCCTGGCTGCATCCTACAAGAACACAGGCATGGGCTCTCAGATCCATTCCACACTATAGTCAACCACAGCCTGAGCACTGGTGTCATCCCATCTGCACAGATGACAGCCACTGCCATCCCTATACACAAAGGTGGAGCAATCCACTGACCCAGCCAATCATACGCACATCAGTCTAACCTCTGCAAGGACATGGAAGGCAATATCAAGGACATTATGAATAGGGACATTGGCAACATTGAAATGCCTGAGCCCACACAGCATGGTATTGTCAAAGGGATCAGGCCTGTCAAACCTGGTTGAACTCTCTGAAGTGGTCAACAAACACAAGGACGAGGGGATGATGGTGAACAATGCCTACCTTCACCTAGCCCAAGTCTCTCAAAATAATCCCCAGGTGGCCAGGATACATATGCCTACACAGCTAGGCACCAACCTCTATGTTACCAGATGGGTAGCTAACTGGCTCAGTGATAGTACTCACTCGGTCAAAGTAGTGGAACCCACCTCTAGTAGTAGAATTTTCCAAAGTGATGTACCCCAAGGATTGGTCTGGGGGCCTCTACTGTTTGAGATATACATATCTGAGGTACAGGACAAAAGCAGTAGGCTGTGGCTGACCAGGTATACAGATGCTTGCAAGTTGGCCACTGTCTTGCATTCCCCTGCTGATGTGAGCATCCCCCAAGAGGCTCTCACCCAAATAATGACTGGTGCAAGAAGCATTTCCACATACTGAATGCCAGGAGATGCATCATTCTCCCTGCTGTGGCAGATATCATCCACACTAATTATGACAGTAATGATGTACTGGGCATACAATCAGGTGTGAGGTGACTTGTGCACCAAGGTTGGTAGCAACCTGAGAGTTTCCCACCATGTGGGCACCATTGCATGGAAGGCTGTCTACATGGCCCACCTCACAAATACTGGTATGTTATCCAGGAACCAGGAGGCCACAATATCCCTGTACTCCTCCCTTATAAGACACATTACCAAGTACAATGGCTCCTTTGGCATGTAACTTGCCAAGCAAATGCAGCAGTTGCAGAGACTACAGAGGTTCCTGAGCAGGCAATTTCAGGGTCTGCAACACCTATCCTATACAAGTAGGGTGAAAGTCCTGTCCCTGTACTCAGATTTATACAGACTGATCATAGGTGACCTGTGTCTGGCATACAAGGCCATGTCCAAACCAGCCTTTATGGCATTTCTGCATATCTGTAAGACAAATTGCACTCATGCATCATGCACACAAGGCCCTCACCTGGTCTGTGACATGTATAGTACTTGCTGGTGGGATAATGTAGTGTCCCACAAAATACACTGTCTGTAAAATACACTCCCTCCCCATGTCTAGCAGAGTACATGTATAGCCCTCTTGAAGGAGAAGCTGGAATACTGCATGGGAAAAGGATAAGACACCCCTGGAATCCCATGTGTGTCCCAGCTGGACAGGGGAAACAGGTGCTGGCTTGGAAAGGGCATGGGCAAAAGTCTGGGCCAGGTTTATGAGGGCATCAAGGCCAATATCTTGGTATCATCTTATGAGGCTATGTTCCTAGTACTTTACAAGTTTCCTGTATGTATTGCAGACTGTCCTGCAATGTTGTCTGAAATGTATTCCTTTGAGTCTGAACTGTGCATGTACGGCAGTGATAGTGTATAGTCTTGTCCCCTCGTCAGTTATCATCACATATCGTTACACCTTGTCATTGTGTGTGGTCTGTATAGCAGTAAGTCAGCTGTTACAGTACATGCATATGCACTTGGTGACACTGTATAGCACGCTCCAATAGCCTTGGTCTTGGCCACAATTACAATTCTGCTACTCGGCCTGTCACACAGTAAGATTTGTCACCCTTTGTTGTGGGCCTGAAAGTAGCAGTGAAAGAGATGGATTGTGGCAGGCAGAATTACCATAAGGTGCCAGACTGTACCAGGAGTGTGTGAGTGTGTGTGTGGCACATGTGTGCATGTGTGTGTGTGTGTGTGTGTGTGTGTGATGTGTGTGTGTGTGTGTGTGTGTGTGTGTGTGTGTGTGTGTGTGTGTGTGTGTGTGTGTGTGTGTGTATATATATATATATATATATATATATATATATATATATATATATATATATATATGGTTCTCCCGTTCGATTCTCAGCTAGTGTGCAAGAGTGCCTTCTGTGTGCAGTCTGCATGTCCTCCCCGTGGGTTGAGTGGCATTCCAAAAGACATGCGTGAATGGGCATGCCTTCATTGAAGGTTGGGCATTGAGCTGGCAACTCGGCACTGTAAAAATCTACTGCCAATTATTAGCGGACCAGAGTTCTGTTGTGGCGACCCCTAACCGGGAAAAGCCGAAAGACAACAACATATATATAAGCAAACATAATACTGCAGGGTATTAATTTACATATGTTGTGTTCCCCTCGCAGGTGAACACAGGGGTTGGTGTCCCTCCCCCTCACAACCTGATGTCAGTGTCTTAGCAGACTCCCATGATGATGGTGGTCATAGTGAGGCACAGATGGGGTTGTCGATGGCTGGATTCGTGCCATTGTTTGGTATCCCACTTTCATCCACCATGTCCCTGCACACAGTCAGTATGCCCACACATGCTCAGTCCCCAGCAGCCGTGGATAATGGACAGGTTAAGGGCGGTGGCATAGAACAGGCTAGTGTGTTGAGTATGGCGAGTGTGAGTGTAGACACCAGCCATAGACAGAAAACAGGTGAGGTCACACACAGGCAGATGGACAAGGGTGCTCAACAGAAGACTGCTGCCTATCAAGCCCCTGTTGCAAGTGCCATGGCAGGTGTCACCAGATGCATGTTACGATCCATCATGGAGGCACAGGTGTGTACTGACTGTAACACCAGACAGATGCTCAGGGTCATGAATGCAGTGATCCCTGCCATGTGTGACGAACTCCACAGCCATTGTGATGCCATACTTCATCTTGCCAATGTTTTGGATAGACAGTGGGGTGAGACATTGTCACTGCTAGACTGTGCAATGTCTGTGCTTGAGCATATGATGGGAGTAGGGCATTGGCCAGGTGGACGTAGGTCAGTGACATGATCAGCTGTGAGCCCACATGGCCATGCACATTCACAGTCCCGTAGTGGCAGTACCAACAGCATTATTGAGGGGAGGGTGCTGTCCACACAACACCAGAGCAGGCCATAGGCACATTGTCCTGGCCATCAGGGATGTGGGTCTAGCAGAAGGTAGTCGCCATTGGGGAGTAGTACTGCATCTGTATTGGGCCTGATGGTGCCAGTGAAACTCCTGGAAGAGCAAATTCTCCTGCCATGTACGGTCTACAGCTGTCCAACATAGCCCTGTGTCAGGCATCTACATCGCTTGCAGGTGTGAAGACGAACATTCACACATCCCTATCCCAGGACAGTCACCACCAGACATGCACAGCTCCTCTGCACAGCCCAGTTGAACATCACCCCTCCACACGCACACACACACACACACACACACACACACACACACACACACACACACACACACACACACACACACACACATATATACAATGTCAGCCATATGGCCCAGCTTAGGCATCTGGCAATCCAACACCACACCCTGTGCATGTGATGATACATGTGCCACAACCCTGTTATCCATACCATTGATGCCTGGATATGCTCATATGGGTCTAATGCACAGGGTGACTATAGTACAGTGTAGCAATGTCATGGTGTGTAAGGTGTTGTCTGCTGGCAGTAGTTATGGGTACACATCGAGGTGTTATGTACCTTGATAGCCATGATGCACTATTGCTGTTAGTACTGCTGACTAACTGTAGTGTCATGTATTGTATTCTGGTTGTGTTCCAGGTGTCTGTGTGTCTGCAGGCTGTGGTCCTGCTGACAGTAGCAATGATGAGTAAGACAGAGTGGAAACACAGTGACCTTTTCATAGCCAAGGTACAGCTGTGCATGGACATGTTTACCAAGTGTGTTTACATGCAACAGTGTGTGAGGGGCAATTGTGGCAGACAGTGTGACCTTGCATACATACCCTTGACACAGCCACCTAGCCTGCATATATGTCACCTGGGTGTTCTGTAGGACTGCAGGCTCACACATACAAAGGAGGTTACTTGAGTACTGGCACTAGGTCCCTCATCAGCTTAGCCATTACATTCACTGCAACAGTTTGAGCTATCAGCACTTGTTGCTCCTGCCATTTCTGCCACGTCCACTTGACCATCATGCAGATGATGAGGGTTTGCCTAGTACTGTGTATGACAGGTTTGGGTATGTATTCCTGACACAGGTCAGCCTGTGATAGTCTAACCTGAAAACCACCAGCATGTGTGTCTGCTATCTCATATACATGTCTGGCCTCTAGTGCTGGTAGTTCACACAGAGTTATAGTCCTGTACATGGGGCAGCTGATGAAGGGCTGAGCATAGCCCCCACCTGCAGGGCCTTATGAACAATAGCACTAGATACATAACACAAATATCACATTGGTACTGTAGTGTGGCATTTCTGCCACTACTGTTGAAGTGGATGACAATTGCAGGGACTGTTAGGATTGGCAATGGTGTGAGTTCAGAGGCCGTTAACATGTCAGAGCCATTTCATACACACACATGCACACTGCAACTGCTGCATGGGGACATGCATTGCGACACACATGCACATGGCAGTGACACTTATCAGAGTAGATGACCTACCCATCTATTAATGTATAATACACAGTGATATGATCATTGCACCACAGTGGCTTGGTGTTAGAAACTGTAATTGTGCTTGTAAGGTGAATGACATCTGTATGAGCTGACACTAGGTTGGCAATGGGGGAGTTTACAGTGTAGAAGAGGCACACAAAATGGTATAGCCATCTCATACACACACTCTGAAGACAGCGACAGGGGCTGTGCATACAGAAACACATACACAGTTGCCAATAGACATATTAGTACCCCTACGTATCCACTTGTATGTACTATAGTGCTGGGTACATATGACATGCTCCACATACATTATACACCTGGGACATAACACACAACCTCTAACAACAGGCAATCTTGCAAATGCTTTCATGGATGGCAGGATATTGCGAATGGTCTCATCTACTGCTCCTACATAACTGCACAAGTGATACTGTGACAGACTTTGTATCAGCACGATGTGTCAGTTAGGTACAATGTCTGATGCTGCCATGTGTGTCAGTAGGGTAACTGTGACATATCTGGCAATGATATCACAGGAATGCTCATTCTCAGGGGACACAGACCACATATAGATTGTAAACAGGTGGATATCCCATGTACATCTGTACAGATTACTGGTATTGGCTGTATAGTGTTACACTGTGCATGTGAGGCAGATGCCATTAACAGGGTCTTTAAAGTAATGTCATGGGTAGGGGGTTAGCAGGCCTTAAAATGGTATAATCTACACACACGCACACAACAACCAACAGGGGATAACCTTCACACACTACTATAGTTAGTGGCATTGAGACTAGAACCAGGGGTGGCTTGTGGTATCGTACTGCCAGACTGCAGCCCTCCCACCTAGAAAAAAAAAAAGAAAAATCTGTAAAACTAAAAAACAAACAGAAAAAAAAAAACACGAGTCTAGACTGCAGTCCAGATAGAGAAACACAGGTACCCAGCAATCATTGCTGCAAATGCACCCAGGAATCAGTGCGGGGACGACCGCACAGAAGAGGAGGTCCGGACTGCTTTGGCTGCAGGCAGATCCAATCAGGACTGAGAGAGGTGAGCTGCTCTTGTGGGTCTTTCATTGCGTGGGCTCATTCAGGAGGTAGGTGTAGCAGGTTTTGGTCGCTGGCTGGATTGCTCCGTGTCACGGGTGGATTTTGCTGCTTCAGGTCACTGGATTGCTTGGGTGGTTTTGCTGCTTGGTCAGACATACATCAGGTAAGTGAGTGTGTGTGTTGCTTCAGGTCATTTTGCTGCTTGGAGGATTTTAGGTCGTTTTGCTGGCTGGAGGATTTTAGGTTGTTTTGCTGGCTGGAGGAGTTTAGGTCATTTTGCTGGTGTGTGTGTGTGTGTGTGTGTGTGTGTAATGCCCCAGTTACTGTATACTGGTGGCTAAAGAGAGCAAATGGTGGTGGATAGAGACTCAGGCTTGAACCCTGTACCTTGGATGCAGGTGGCAAGGACCTGAATTCCCTATCCACCACCATTTCTAAAAAAAACTTGCGGATTTTTGCCTCATATTTGTTCTGTTTCTCATAAAATCTGTGGTTTCTGTATCTACATTTTTCCTTGCAAAGTCTGTAGTGTAGTGGTGCACTGGTAGCATTGTTCCCTAACAGCTACAGGTTCTCTGGTTTGATTCTTGGCTGGGGTGCCTTCTGTGTGGTGTCTGCATGTTCTCTTTACTTGCAAAGATTTGACTGGCATTTCTCTCTACTCTGTTGAAAATTGTCTTTTGTTCCAAGTCAGACTAGTTTTCTGGTTAAAATTTTAAAAAATAGGCATTTGAATTTCAGACTTCATATTCTTCAGAAAGTACATGGTAACACAAAATTGTTCTAGCAGTTGTCTAAGTTTATAGCATGGATATTTGAAATGTGTCCCTATTTTTGGGACTGTCTTTCCCCATTATTGGCTTTGTCCAGGTATTTGTGCTAAGGATGAGAGTTATCTATGGTGACAACTGTATTCATTGAATGTTTGGGGGCTGTATTCCCTCCCCATTACTGGCTTTGTCCACATGTTTTTTGCTAAGAGGTTGAGAGCTATAGTGAGAACTGAATTCACTGAATGTTTGGGGGCTGTATTCCCCCACATTATTGGCTTTGTTCAGGTGTTTTGTGCCAAGAGGTTGACAGCTATGCTGAGAACTTGAATTCACTAAATGGTAGCCATTTAAGTTTATCTTCCTCTCTTTTACAAAACAGCTGATTTGGCATAGTGGTATGTTTCTCTGACTGTTTTTCACAGGGTCCTCTGGGTTAAAGACGTGGCAGTGAAATGTATGGTGGTAACACAGCATTTTATTCTAGCAACTTTCCAACATTATACAAGCAATGTTTAAAATGTGTCCCTGGTTGTCTCCCCCCCTCAAATACATTTCAGCTTTTTCCAGATTTCTTGTGCTGCAAAGTTCAGAGATACAACTGCGTGTCGAGTAGATTTTACAAGGAGCTGAGAGCTGCAGGGGAACAAAAGTTTAGTGCTGCTTATTGTGAGTCTGCTTGCATTAATAGCATAACAGGTAGTGTACTTGCTTTTGATGCAGAAGGCTGTGGGTTCTACTCCCACAGTAGATGCATTGCTGATACTGTACTGTGTTGTAAAGTGGGTGGATGCTGCAGTCTTTTTGGCAAAATACCTAGAGTAGTAACTATGAACCTGTTATCAGTTTGCCATACAGTCCCTATTGCGATATTACTAGCTTATTTATTTATTTTTTTTAATGCATGCAACATAGGCAATTTATTCCTCAAGGGCAACAGGCACTTTATTTGTAGATGAATAAACAGTGACATATAAAGTTGTTTGCTAGCAGCAACCTCTTCATTGTTACATATTTCTTTAATGTGGAATTATTTAGATGACTTTTACTACTTCAGAGATTGTGCATATTTACTGATACTGGTGGACTGTAGAAGGTTGAGCAGACTT